>NC_061087.1:84122271-84252271 GCF_015104395.2 Macrobrachium nipponense
CAGAGATGCCAGCAAGGCTGAGCCTGTTGTGGAGGATATTATGTCTTTGGGCAAGTCCATGGGCTGGCAGGTCAGTGGTGACAATGTGGAGCAGCACAAGGCAGTGCTCATCATAGAAGTGCTGCAGACCTTCGAGGGAACAGCAACAGACAACAACTGAGAAATTGTCTTGAGAGGAAGGAGGAGGAGGGACAGGTGTCCCATAGTTTGATAATAAAATGAATGTGTCAAACATGGAAGGAAATGCAAAATGTCCTTGAAAATATAACCTTACAAAGCTGTAACAAACTGTTATAAACATGCTGAATGACAATGATATTTCTCACTTTCAGAGAATTTTACAATCCAAGCAAAAACAAACATCACTGGACAGGTTTTCAGTGAGAAACAAATCCAGTGAATCTCAAGATGACAGTAGTAAAAAGAGAAGCACAGAAGCACAGCTGCCTGTTGTTTTTATGGAAGGGGATTACCCTTCCAAACAATAACATCTCTTATCCTCTTCACCATCCTTACCACCTCCCATATAGATCATCAACTCTCCCAATCACATGATAAATTAGAGCAAATTGGCATCTATTTCATCTAGTATTTACTTTGTTTTTTAAAAATTAATTTTAGTATGCTTCATTAGTTAAATTTGAGTTAAAATCTTTTATTTGCTGAAATGGATTAATCCCATTCCAATTATTTCTTGTTGGACAAATCCACTCTGTTTAAAAGCAATTTGCTTAAAAGACAGCCTTCTACAACATAAGCCTGTTTCCTGAGGTATGACTGAATTTGTCCATCAGAACTATTTTGTCTGGTGATACATCTAGTTTTAATGGTTATTTATTTTCCATTAGGGTTAGCTTTGGTTTGGTAGTGGCTGAGCTAGCTCAATTTGCATCAAAACATGTTACTTACCAGAAAAACTTACACGTAACCACATTATAATCCATTCAATTAAAAAATACATTCTAGCCTAACATAAAGTGCCGTGTCCTACCTGACTGAGGGCTGTACTAATGAAGTTTTTCAAATGTCATTTTATGAAGGGAATTGGCTTTCTGTATGTTCAAAAAATCAGAAAATGACCTCTTCCTTATACAAAAATGCAAATCTCTCAAATCCCTCACTATGCGTCTTGACGATTGGCATGATCGATTAATTGATTTATGCTATTCAAACTGGTGTTGCAACATCTAAAATAAATTTAATGGGAAATTACAAAGATAAATAAATAAACTTAAAAGGAGTCTTGTATAAGAAATATCTATACATACACACACACACATAAATATATAAAAATGTATACAAATACATAATCATATCTGTAAAACTTATAATAAATATACATATACATATATTGCCAGTAAGAGCTTACCACACCAAGGCAAAGTTGGTTATGTACTGCATCGGGGTTTTCACTGAAATTAAATGATGTGGAAAGGACTAATTATGTAAAGAAGTAAACCTAGTTCTGGTTGTTGTCACATGATAAGAAAGTTATCCTACTTTTCAAACAGTGTTCACATGTAGACCATCAATGTTACATTACAGATATCTACTGCAAAATTTGAAGAAAAAAAAAATAAAAATGGGAGAATCTAGTACACAAATCCAAAAGAAAAGTGAAATTATGATAACTTTAGGGAAAGCAGTGAGGCCAAATCAGAAAAACAAGCTTGAAACAAGTGATGTACTGATGATTAACATAAAAACATAAGACATATTAAAGCCACAAAGCAACTATAATGGTGGCTCAGGAAACAGCAGGAATGATCACAACAATCAAAAAATAAATTCAAAAGGAAGGAAGAAATGCCATTGTTTTCAAGTATAAAAGCTACTACATATTCCTCTTTTCCTAGTTATAGTAAACCCCACTTTTCATGTACAAGTCTCAGGTTTCCATAATTCCTTATTTGGTATATATGATCTTAAAACCAAAATCAGCTGCAGTACTAAGCTCTGTATTTCAATCAATTCTAACACATTTCTTTTCAAAATCAAAGCCATGAACAGGGTTCACCATGTTTAACTAATGGCTCATTAACATGAATCATTGGTCAATAGTAAGAATTTGGCAAAAATAATTTAAGAATTAACAATGCATTTTTTAGCTAATATGGTGTGTTTAGAATCAGTGAATATTGTGTAATCTGGAAAAGACATCAAATTCATATTATTTGGATATGTGAGAGAATTCAATAACTTGTATGACTACTTAGAAAATAAGTTATTTCAATGACGGGTTTTCACAGTTTTAGGTGTAATTTTGAAATATTTGGCATACATTTTTGTCAGATATAGTTAGTTAACCTATTACGACCCCTTTCCTTTAGTCTAACAATAATGGGGAGCCAGCAGGGTCATGGTCAGTACCCTAAGGATGAAGGCAATAAATGATTAGGTATTTATGATTTACAGCACTACAGGTCTTGCTAGTTAATGGGATAAAGCCCCATCCTCTGGTCAGGTAAGACTAGAAACAAAAGACCCAGCAGGCTGACACCATAGGTTAGATTATGTTAGGAAAAATTAGGTAATATTTTACCTCATACAAAAAATGGTTTTCCACTTTGGCTTCCATTATTAAATAATCCAAAACAAGGTTAATACAAAACCGATACTCCAGAATCGTACTAGCCTAAATTTCAGTCTTAAAAGTAATAGGTACTGCATATTTTTTACACCTATGGTAATACTGTGCGATTATACTTTGATCCCTTTCAATACTGAATTTAATACTATTATATATGGTCACATGATGGTAATTTTTCATCTAGAGAGCAAGTGAACATGTTGCAAATTTATCAATAAAAATGTAAAGGTTTGCTTCATCTTCTAAATTTTCCAGATGCTCTATTGGTACTTGAACAGTGTTTGGGGAGCTGATGGCTTCTTGAAGTGCATATGCTATTCACAAACACTTGAGCTTTTTTTTTAATGCAATAATTACCATTTAAAACATAAACTCTTCTGCCTAATTATTCAAAGTTTCAGACTTTGCCCATTTTTCATGTTCAACTAGTCAGTTGTGTGTAAGAAATGCAGATGTGATCATACAAAGTGAAATACCAAATGAAGAAGCAAACCAACTCTGTCTTGAAATAATCCTTCATCTGATAAATTCCTCTTCTCCACAAAACAAGCTTGGGACTCAAGGAAATATGTGGCTTATAACTGTTAGCCTCTAAGATTTAAGTTATCAGTACATTGTAGGCAATATTAAGGGGCACACAAGTGTGGCTTATTTGATAGTAAGGACAGTGTGCAAAGAAAGGTTGAGATCACAGATCCAAAGTTTCTATAACACGCTTCATACAAAAGTCAATGTCATATCTGTTGCAAACTTACTGTTACTGAAGTGTTTTCTAATGAATATTGTTACCTAATAGGATATTTTCAGAGTTGTTTGTCTACATTTACACTTGTCATGGAATGGAGCTCTCAATCAGAATTTGTTTTGCTAAAAGCATTGTGGGTAAGAATGGATTAGTACATATCTGGAACATCTGTTATTTTCACCCAGAACTGTTAGCACAAGGAATAATGTTGAAATGTGATTGGCTGTTCTAAGTTTCAGAAATGATCTGGGATTTTGGAAATCTGTCATTGCTTGAAAAAGCCTGCTTCAGTCTGCAGTCATGATGCCTTTGGTTCTTTTGTGCTCTTGTAATGGGGCCCAGCATCCTAGATTAGCGCAAGTAACAGGGGGTGAGCCCCTTTGGTCAGGTTAGGATACAGCCCCTTATGTTAGGTTAGGTATGGGGTATATGGTTAGATAAGGATCCAGTGTTCTAAGTCAGGAGGACAAAGCCCATTAGGGTTAAGTAAGGACACAGGCCCCTAGGTTAGGTTAAATTAAACTCATCCTTCTAATTCACAAATTTTGTGTTTTCATTCACCAAGTTGAACACTGTACCCTAACCTGCTGGAGGGGGGGGGGGGGGGGGGAGCTTACACCCTTGTAGACCCTCCCCAGTGCGTCATAACCCCTCACAACTCTTTCTACCTCTAGCAGTCATTTTAGAAAAGGTAAACTCTGCTTCGGTAACTAGAAGTTTACAAGCCAAAGAGGCACCATTTTTATTACCATCCCCTGGGAATGAGCATAAAAACAAATGATGGTAAAATATCATAAACAATAACATATAATAAATGCAGAAAATAATACAGTCAACAACTGGCGGGAACCAGGCCACGGTAGAACCTAGATTCAGGTTTACAATCCCATTAGGTATTTCACACCCTCAGTTTCACCTCAAGAGGGAATAGGTAGGGGATAATACTAGGGAATAAGTCTGCAAGGCTGTTAAGGAACATTCCCGTGAATATGACAGCCACTGGGGATAGGGGCATAAAATATAAGTTATTTTGCCTTGCTTAGTGCTATAGTAGTCCCTGGGGGTTAGTTAATTACAAAAATATGATGTTTTTATAATAAAACACGGTTTTAATTATACTAACCCAGTAAATACACGATCAGCTATGTAATTACTGAGTAAGTTACATAATTAAAATTGGGCAAATTCCTAATGTGCAACCCAAATATACCTAGTACTATAGGAAACTAATTTCCAAAGACGTGCCCGACGGGGAGTTAGTGTTAGGTACCTAGATTTACCGGGCCTAGAGCCTTTTACTAAAATAGGGTAAACCGTGTTACCTGACAATGACACGACAACCATTTTCAAGTGTTCGCAAGAGTGCAAAGGGCACCTGCGACATTCGTATAGGTAGATATAATATATTGTTCATCTTGGTTCACTGTGACTGTTAGCTGCAGACTTGTCGCAGTGCTCTGTTGGCAGCTGCTTTGGCAGGCAGCGGCTCAACAGGCGGCAGCAGCAGCTGTTGTGCTAGTAATAGTAATCATAAGGGGTCTTCTTCGAAACGGCTCCTTTGTTCGTTCGCTTTAGTTTTCTAGTAATAGTTTGTTTTCAATATGATACCACATGTTTTTTTTTTTTTTTTTGTATGAGTTCCCTCTTATTTTCATTTTACTCTCTATATAAATCTATGAATAGAGGGATATCAGCTATTAGCTCCTCTTTTATGCTACACGAGGCTAAAACTGTTCCACTGTTGTAAGCAAGGTAATTAGAAGGAAATGTTCTCATTTTCAATCACCTCTGCATAGTTGTCTCATAAATTTCGTATGAAGATTTTTCATACCATTTTCCTTAATTTTTTCATTGTTGATTTCTCAATTACATTTTCCCCCAAGATTTGTTATCTCAATCTTTATTCATTTTAATTTTCCTTGACTTTATTTTACTTAATTCCTTCATATCTATAATTTTTTTCTTGTTTTCGTACTGGAGGAGCCCATTGCTGTTACTGTTGTCGATATGCTTCTGATAGTGTAGTTTGCCCTTTTTAAAGCTTGAGTTGTTGGATGAAGACCTCATATCAGATGCAGCAGTAATAATAGTGGTAGTAGTAGCAGTACTAGCAGGGATATTCCTAACTGTAACGGTGCGATATCTCGTTCTTATTTGCCTGTTAAATTTCTCTGTAGTACCATATAATAAATTATTTTCATTGTTCACATGCCTCTACACATGTGTATCTAGAGTAAAGTATGACAATCAATTATTATTAGTTTTCTTGGAATGGCCACTGCAGGAAACTAAATTTACACGTTTATATATATATATATATATATATATATATATATACAATATATATATATGTGATATATATATATATATATATATATATATATATATATATATATATATAATTTAGGCCAAAGGCCAAGTACTGAGACCCATAAGGTCATGCAGTGCTGATATGGAAATTGACAATAAAAAGGTTTAAAATGTGTGTATATATATATATATATATATATATATATATATATATATATATATATATATATATATATATATACCTGTCTCCTTTTGAGTGGTACCACAGTCACCGAAGTATGTAGACACACTTTCAAAATTATACAATTTTGATATTAATTGTAAATTCAGTTTTTTTTCCTTAATTATGGGATGGGGACTTATTTCATAATTCATAGTACGAAATTTCAGTTTGTTGGAAGACTGAGACTAATAAGTTTGCTTAATATCATGTTTCCGACAGAGAGATCACAACGAATAATATACAATCTTGAAACAGTGCATTTCAGGCAGTTGAAGAAATAATGAATTGTTCATGGTTCAGGATTAGCTTATACAATATCTTATACAATAAATTAAATTCTTTACTACAGCAAAACAATTTTTCCATGATAAATAGGCAGCTTGTCAACAAAAGCTAAAGAATAAATCGAAGTTGTCTGAGTAACACTTCAAGCCAAGAAAACCACCAAATAAAGGTGCTAATTAAGTCATGTCTACCCTGATAAGCACAGACAAACAGTACATTACATAACCTAAAACACTTAAAGCCATGATTCAATGGTATTCACACGTGAATTAGTTCTTGAGAACAATACTGACAAACAATAGCCAAACTCTGCAGAGCCAACATTTGGATCGTGGCAATGCTAAAAAAAATAATAATAAGAATAATAATAGAAAATAACGACAGTACTGAACCAGGCTAATCTTGGATTTGGCGAACGGTTTAAGTTCTTGCAATGTCATAATTATCTTCAAACCAGCGTATTGTCTCTCTGATTCCTTCTCTTATGGGAGTAAACTTGAAATCTGGCAGGTACTTTCGAAGTTTGGCCGTACTGACTGTCTTCTTGTACTGACCATCGGTCTTCGTGTCGTCAAACACAACCTCACCTTTAAAACCGTATTCCTCCACTATTACCTCGACAAGTTCCCGTATGGAAATTTCATCCTTTTCATCAACTGTAAAAATAAAAATCAGTCAAGAGATTAAATAAGGGAAAAATTGGTGATGGGTTTCAAAGCTACTGTAAATGTTTGGGAAGAAAGTGGCCAGGAGATGCGTGTCAGGGGAGCTATATTTCCTCCCATAAGAGCCCATACAAATTCTAAGCGCCTCACAGCCCATAATTTTCATCCGATTTTCTTTATTCAGAAAGCATCTAATTATCTGACACTTTCTTAAAAATTTGAACATATTTTTAGTATACTCCATTATGAATATTAGTATATGTTGTGAATTAAAAAAAAAACGACAAAATCTAGGATGGGGTACCAAAATACTATGTTTATTCTATAAGGAAACACTCAAATAATAAAATGCTTTTTGCATTAGAAAATCGGATGAGAATTGTGGGCTGTGAAGCATTTTGAGTCGAAAAATTTGGTTCAGAGATAATCGCGTTTGAAGTTTTTCAAAATTTGCACTTAAATAGCTCCATGAAAATTTATCTGTATGTAATGAAATTTTGACACAATCTTCCTTTATATATAGTATACTGCACAATGAAGTATAATATTGCAGTATTACCATGTCCTTTACCTAATTTGTTAGCCTAAATATGAAGCCTTTACCTCATTTGTTGGCCTTCTCAGTACTAATATCTTAATCTTTTTAATTTTTGGCCTTTATACGTATTCAAGTATATATATATATATATATATATATATATATATATATATATATATATATATATATATATACATACATACATACATATAATACATACTACATACATACATACATACATACATACATACATATATATATATATATATATATATATATATATATATATATATATATATATACATACCATACATACATACATACATACATACATACATACAACATACATACATACATACATATACATACTACTATATATATATATATATATATATATATATATATATATATATACTATATATATATATACATACATATATATTTAATTATTTAGCATGAGAGCGTGAATCCGCGAATAAATATAATTTTTCTTACTTTATCCTTAGTGGCTGGTCCGTACATTTTCTGAGGAGCCTCAGTGAGTGACAGAACAGAAAACTGAATGGAAGGGTAGACAATGATAAATTGACCCCCTGTTTCCTGGAATATTTATCCGCGCATAACGAAGGCGCCTCCAGGCGCTAAAATAAGAGCTGAATACTGTTTTATTCTCATTTTTAGTAACAAAATACGAAAATATAGGCTTCCAAGGACCGAAAACAGTAGTTAACTAATTTTTTTTTCTGGAACCCTTCATTTCGGAAATAATCCCTTTAACAGCGTCTTGTGTATCTTGGCGGACACCCGACAAAGTACTATCCAGACCCAACATTAATTCGCTCACAAGCTGTATAACAAATGCATTATAATTGTGATAAACATAGCAAATAAAATCAGCTCAGGATCAGTCACTACATACTGGAGTCACTTACCTCTCTTATTAATTATATTCTCATGGAGATAATTACTTCAGTAACAAAGCAGCAATATCCGGTCTACTTACCCAATCATAAATATCCGCTCATCTCTAGCCTCCAGTTATGATGACTAAACTTTGTCGTTACTAGATGCCCCTCATACTATGGGGTCTCAGACTCTTTACACATTTAATTTCCAGCCATCATCTCCCACAAGACTCATTTAGTTACACAAAAATGCTCAGAATTTACTGGAAGAACCCTTCATTTCGGAAATAGGTAATCCCTTTAACAGCGTCTTGTGTATCTTGGCGGACACCCGACAAAGTACTATCCAGACCCAACATTAATTCGCTCACAAGCTGTATAACAAATGCATTATAATTGTGATAAACATAGCAAATAAAATCAGCTCAGGATCAGTCACTACATACTGGAGTCACTTACCTCTCTTATTAATTATATTCTCATGGAGATAATTACTTCAGTAACAAAGCAGCAATATCCGGTCTACTTACCCAGTCATAAATATCCGCTCATCTCTAGCCTCCAGTTATGATTCTGACTAAACTTTGTCGTTACTAGATGCCCCTCATACTATGGGGTCTCAGACTCTTTACACATTTAATTTCCAGCCATCATCTCCCACAAGACTCATTTAATTACACAAAAATGCTCAGAATTTACTGTAAGACTCATTTAGTTACAAAGAAATGTTCAGACTTTATCAATTCTAAAAGTTTTACACCAAGAATCTTAATATTAGCCATTTGCTATATAACTTGCCCACCCAAGAGCTCGTATGTCAAGATAATTTTGTGTTTTATAAAAAAAAAATGCATGTCTAATAAGATAGCAAAACGTGAACTTATAAATCAAAGGAATTTGATAAAAGTGAATTGACTTCTGAAATTCTAATTAGTAGCTGATATAACAACGAGTTACAATAAGACTGGGACTTGTGTATGATAAAGACTTTAATGATAGACTCGTTAAAGATACTCAGGTACTTAATAAGCAATTAATTACAGAAAAAAAGATTACAGTCAGATAACAGTACCTGACAAGAAGATGTTATCTTCTTCATCATATTCTCTAATTGCCCATATCACGAGCTGGGCCAAATCATATGAAAATATGAACTGCCGGAGAGGTTTTCCTGTTCCCCAAACTACTAAGGGAGTATTGGCTCTTTTGCACATGCGAACCTGCAAGTAAATTTCCTCGTTAACAAATAGAGACGCACATTTCATCAATATCCAGAAGCATTTCCTATGTCCAAAGAGTAAAACAAAACACAAAACCGTTAAGAAAAAGACTGAGTCTTTGTAGAGACACCACTCTTCAGAATATATAAAGGCGTATATTTCGAAAGAGAGAGAAGGAAGTTGCCCCTCTGAAAATTCAAACATTATCTAAGGATTTTGTGGGTGTTTTGTACATATACATTTAATTTCCTGTTAAGAAATGCAGTTTCAATTTTATCTACAATTTTTGTATATGTGCAGGTAAAGAAACAGATTATTATAGAGAAACACTACAAATCTGCAATAAGAAGCACCTTATTTTGAAAACGTACAAGGGCTCGCCAGAGAGGGAGGGAATAATCCCCGTGGAAGGCTGTAGTACATAAAACCGAACAAGTAATACTAGTTTGCATGAAAGATTCCTTTTGCTATAACTCTGAAAGAGAATATTAAGAAAATGACATAGAAGACGATTCTCATCATCTGCTCAAAGATTTGAGAAGCTTTGTACAAGAAAATAAAGGAATGCAATTAAGGAACTACTGTGAGACGTAAAAATCACAGATCTGTAATAGAGTGGCACTGGTTCTACTTGCAGAACACACTACAAGCCAAGGAACAGTTAAGGGTGCAATTGTTCTGACCCCTTTTACAACCAGGTGGGCAATCCGGATCATTCAATCCACTGATATTTCTGTAGAACTCTGCGGTTGATTAATCTTCCGTATAGGGATCTTAACTAGCACTAAAGGAAGCATTAGCGAGAGTGGCAGCTTTCATGGAAGGTTACAGTCAAATCAGAAAAAAAACTGGAAGCTACCAAATACGCCGTCCCATGGCTGATACCAGCAAAGAACGAAAACTTATTCCTTGTTGTTTAGTAGTAGGGTAAAATGATATGAAATATGGCACATGCTTGAGTTAAGCATTTGTTGGCAGAAAGGTTGAATAACCACGAGAGAGTTAATTTTTTCACTGTAATTAGAATTGATGTTATTTTAAAATTTACTGCAGTTTCTAGATTGACATTTTATTGTTTACCGAATTATTATGGGAATGACCGGCACAAACGCTATTTTGAAACATCTTTAATCAAGTTTAGTATTTATATTTATCTTTGGCAAATAGGGACTGTGAAGGGGGCACATGTTTACTATCGAAAGGGAAAATTGGTAAGCAACAAGTCTTCTTTATTTATGATAAATCATAGACCACCGAGAAATATATCCAGACTTTCATAGGGTTCCCCCCTATGGATTGGCTTTTAACTGGGTACTGAAAACTGGAGAAAGGTAATGTTAATGAAATTGGACAGCTTTGCAGGTGGGAAGAGACCAAGGAGGAGGCTATAAAGGCGAAGGACAGAAAGCAATGCAGATGAGGCCCAAGAAGGGACACTGCAAAAAACTTTAAGTGTCACCTACAAGTGGCACCTCTTTAGGGGCAAAAGAAAAGTTAACTGTTTGAATGAATAAAACAAACATAAATCAACTGCGAACTTCAAATCAGTATGCAAAACTTCCTTAAGATTTGATGCATGCACGACATGAAGTACTAACTCTGAAATTGCCAAATAAAGTTCTCCAAGTATTCCATGACTGAAATACTAAATCACTATAATATAAAATCTGTGCAGGTATGCAAAGACTGCAATATATATATATATATATATATATATATATATATATAGATATATATATTGTTACGAAGTGCTAAGTATCTGGTTACCATTCATCAACTGTTACCTCACAAAAGCCAGACACCTGAACCCTCATCACAGGTATTAAACGACTGAATACTCTAAAGGCAACAGTGATCCCTTAACATCTTACCAGTATTGCAGAAAATCAGACTAAGTTCATCAAAACAGGTGTGAGGTAATCTTGTAAGTAATTAAATTAATCAAAGGGCATCACTCCATCAACAATTTTAAAAGTCTAAGTATTTCCCTGATTTCAGAAGTCTAAGTACTTCCCTGGTTCTTAGTCACTTCAAGTAAATTGAAGGAAAACAGATTAATCACCACTCTATGTTCCTACCTAACATAAATATAATCATAATTAAATGCAAATATACTGGTGTAAGACAAAGAAAACACTTATAAAAATTTTAAATACAAAAATTTATTATTAAACTCAAAGTTTATAAGTGAAGTTCACAATATCAGGGAAAATTACAGTTACTTGAAAACAAAGTAAAGTTTAATTAATTCTTGAATCAAATCAAGTAAAATTAAATCAAAATTAATTTATCACAAAATTCAAGAAAATTAATTAAATCAAAATTCAAAAGTGTTAGGCAATAATTGAAAATTAGAAATTAATTCACAAGTGCTAAACAATAATAAAACTTGAAAAGAATTCTAAGTAAATGCAAATTAATTAACAAGATTTAAATTTAATTAAATGTGCAACGACTAATTAATGAAAATAACTAAGTCAATTAAATTGTGAATGTAAATGAAAATACAGAAAAATGTGGACAGTATCAAAATAAAAAGGCACACTTCAACAAGAAAATGAACAAATGCAAAAAAAACGAAACAAACACAAAACGCAAAATTTTGCAATGTGTAAAAGTGTAAATCTTTTCACTCAAAACATTGTAACCATCAGTTTTTACCAAACCTTCGTAACCATCTGTTATTAGTTATTAGTTAACCACTGTCCCTATCCATTATTAGTTGTTATCTAACCACTGTTCCCATCAGTTATTAGTTGCAACTAATAAAAATACAACATACTTTACCTTTTTGGTATACCAACTTCTTTCTTTGCTGCAGTCTTGTTTTACACTTTCACAAAAACCAGGCGCCGTTACAACAACAATGTTTGTTCAGATTCCACAAAAAACACTATTTAACACTAAATAAACTATAAGAAATATCAAATATGAAATTCTCAAGTTACGAGTGCCCAATTTACATTACGTTAATATAATCTCAAGGATGTCGAGAGAGAGAGAGAAGAGAGAGAGAGAGAAGAGAGAGAGAGATAGAGAGAGAGAGAGAAGAGAGAGAGAGAGATCTGAACGCCTCGAGTATCGAAGATGTAATGAAATTCTCTTCCTTACGGAAGCTGGACAGTGGATGACCCAAAATGTTTTTGGGCAAAAATTCTTTCTAGAAGCTTCGAAATCTTACGCAACTTTACATACAAAATGTGTAATCTGCACGTGGCACTCGGCAAAGACATACACGTATGAGACGATACTGTTAAAAAAAGACATGTACTCGACTCAGTCGACCGAAGCAGAAGCCCCTTATCTTACTTGATGACAGATTCTCAAAACACAAATGAAGTCTCGAGCTCGCTTATCAAACATGTTGACAGATTAGGAAAGCAAACTGAGATCTCAGAGTTCCTCTAATCTCACAGTGCTGACATAATAGGGAAACAATCGTAGTTTCGAATGGACAAAGAAAATCTCTCTCTTTCTACATTCTACATTATATATATATTCTTTTACATTATGTTATGCAAAATCTGAACACACATTTAAAACATCCTATCTCTAAGCTATCTAGGAATCTGAAAAAATGTTGCACAATTCTACATAACATTTTATACAGTCACAGAGGAGATATATGCATTTTGAAAGTAACAATATATAATTATATATATATATATATCTATATATATATATATATATATATATATATATATATATACACATTGGTAACACCTCACCTTATTAATCAGCCCTGGTATGACATGGGCATCCTCCACGGAAAAAATGTCATTAGGTCCGTATATGCTGGTAGGTATGACTGATACGAAAGGACATCCGTATTGCCAACGATAGCATTTGTTCATGGCATCAATCGACCGTTTTGCGAAGGAGTAGCCGAAATTCGACGGGTGAGGAGGACCATCGTGAAGCTGGAGGATGAAAATAGTTACACTCTACTTCAGTGATTCTCAAACTGGGTGCCGTGGCGCTTTGGGATGCCACAGACAGTGCCTAGGGGTGCCACAAGATAGTCATGAATTTTGTCTTGGCTAGATCATCCTCTGAACATTTGTAAAAACGTAAAGAAAAATTGCAGAAGTCTTCATATGATTAATTATATAATTATTTGTACAGTATATTTCTGCATGTACGGTGGGGTGATTTTGGATTGAGTATCGATAACAATTTTATTCATGAAATAAGTTAATTCGTGTGTTATGGTGGGATGGTGAAGCAGGGGTGCTACGGTAATGATTACTTCAGTCAGGATGCCATCACTTAAAAAAGGTCGAGAACCACTCTTCTACTTCATAGGGCTCGTATTTACAGTGGTTCTGCACACAAATGGCTTTCTTCATGATTGTAAATTTTAATATCCTAATATAACACAGGTTGGCACTGATGAACTTGGTAGTCTGAACAAATCCCTCAGGGGTAACACCTATATATTTCAGGCAAACACCTTTATGTATTGCACTCTGAATTGATAAAAATTCTTTGGAAATTCACTAGTACTAATTTTTAATCATGATCGGGCTCCCGTGGAACATTTCTTATGGTTGCGGATGCAGTCTCCAGTATCATCAGTAATACAGAAAGGGCAAAAAACGAAGAAAATTGAAATTACACTTACCATGGATTCAGTGATTGGATAAGTGATCTTATCTGGGTAAACGCAGGTGGAAAGGCAGGAGATGAGTTTCTTCACCTTTATTTCTTTACATACCTGGTACACATTCAGGTTAATCTTTTGGTTTGTCAACTGAAAAGGTAACCAAACAGTGGATATGAGGTATGAGTTTCCTGCCACGTTGTTGCGGTTCAACGTTTTCAATCAAATCATAGCTTTTTCTTTCTTATTCTCAAAGACATCGTTTCAGGGGTGTGTCTATCAGTTGTTAAATGAAAGTTATGCTATTATTTAAGGTGATGCTTCAGCTTTCAATGCAATTCTGAATAAAATTATGTGCTATGCGTTTGTGGGCTACATGTATGTAGGTATTATGGGACTGTGGTTTACAACCAATGAACGCAAACAAGAATCAAAGGAAAGGCACACACAAAAAATCTAGTGAGAATATAAGTAAAAGGAACTGTTACACAAAATGCATACTTAAGAGTGATTTGAATCCTAGTTTCTAATTTTTTTAGTAGTGAAGGTCCTGTCTTGGAGATACCAACCTAACAAGGTTAAGAGAATAACAATATAATTATAATAAACCTCATTAGATGCATTAGAGGAAAGATAGGAGGAAAGATAGGCCTATCAAACCACAGTCATTCTCTCATGTTTGTGTTTTATGAGGTGCATTAAGAAGTGTTATATTGCTTTTTTCACATTTAATTTCCTGTTCCACAGCTGGGCATTCAATCATCAAGGTACGGCATTACATTTCTGCCCGTTCCCTTTCTTTAATAATATAGAATCTGGATGTGAATCTTTTACGGAATATGCTGAGAGTTAAATTTTTTATTTTCACAGTCAGAGAGTATGGTAAATACCCATGCAGTTTTGATAATCTTTACATTTAGAGGTAATAATTCATACAATTTTCTCTCGCTCTCCTTAAGTTTCCTTTAAATTGTAGACCAAATTATTCTATATCTTATCCTTTAACTTCATAAATCAAAGGTTGGCCATACAACACATGGAGTTGCTATTCTGCTTTAGCCTATGATGACTAACCAGTGGACAGTTTCCCAGTAGTCTTTAGACTAAGGCGTGCGCGTTGGGGAAATACCAATATACATGTACACAATCAAAGAGCATCATTTATGAAAGGTGACTGACGGAAATGAGAGGTGAAAAATTCAGTATACTACTAACCTTCGTGAGAATTCATCTCTACTTATTTATGCAATTTTCATTTGAAACTTACCAAGATATCACAGGTGTTCTTCATATTCTTAAACACCCCTCCGACAATAGCAGCCAAGTGGATGACATGAGTTGGCATGTGCTTCTCAAAGATGGTGCGAGTTTCATCTATCTCTCTGAGAGCGCAAAAATATTAAAACCAAAGTATTAGAAAGAGGATTCAATGTTTTTCAGAGCATTATTTTGTTATTCTTTCCTTCAGGAACTTTTGGTAAAAAAAAAAAAAAAAAAAAAAAAAAAAAGGGAGGGGTGGGGCGGGAGAAGTATGTTAATTTCTAAAGGAACATTTTCCATCGAAAGGGAGCTACTTAACCCAAAATATTTTTATGGTAAAATGCTATAAAGTTTAAGATTATGAAGGATTCTAGGTTTTTTTATTGTGGTTAGCAAAGATAAGGCTGGGGTAGTTTTCAAGGATATATAAAATACAGTGCCACTGCAATTCTTTCACATGAAAACAATGCAACAACTTGAAAAAATACATCCATTACAAATACCGCTATTAAATTTCTGACCTAACCCGACCTTTTCCTTACTGCATGTGTCGGGAATCAAAACAGAATCACAACTAACTATCTCAGGTGTATCAGCATTCTTGGGCAAGTGGTTATACACGCGAGATGAAGCCTACGGGAACTCAAAATTCCCGGCATACCTTTGTAGAAACTACTCTTGAGAGACAGTACTGATGCTCTTTGTAGTCCCAGTGATACTACATCTTTTGGTATTGAGGTTATTTAAATAAGACCTTCATTTTATCTCTGGCAACAACTCGAAGATGAAGACCGTGAATGAAAGAGGAAGTTAGATCCCAGATCGAAATAACCTTTGGTGTTGTGATAAATAAATTTTCGAACTGTAGCAAGAAATATGAATACAAATGACAGGAAAAATACCATGACGAATTTTGGGGAAAAAACAGGACATAATGCATAACCAAGTCTATACAATTTATCCATTGCTCAATTTATTCCAAACACTAATGCTGCTAAAGTCTTGGTTGATAAGAGTGAAAGTAATGACTAATGACAAGAATAAAAAGTGCGTTTGCTGGTGAGAGAGAGAGAGAGAGAGAGAGAGAGAGAGAGAGAGAGAGAGAGAGAGAGAGAGAGAGAGAGAGAGAGAGAGCTGCTTACCTCAAATCAGCATCTTTAGAGCCAATAAATATCCATTCTTCACCGGGTCGTTTTTTCTCCTTGATGACTTTCTGGAGAGCGTAGCCGAGCATACCCGACCCTCCAGTCACCAAAACTGTCATCTTTTCTTCCATGATTCCTTTAAAAATTTTAATGAAAGAATTGGTCAGTGGCACTGGAGGCGGATCTCTTCTAGATAGTGACCCCTAAGGATTTCCGGGGGTCGTTAACTAGGACTGTTATTTCTTATAATATTTACAGTCTTTTGTGTTTATGTTTTTACGGTCGTCATTGGTGGATACATACCCGGTTAAAACTCGTGAAGGCCACTATCGTTGGAGGCTAAATTATCTTTAAAGAATGGCATTAAACGTGTACTTTCAAAATATAACTGACAGTTTGAGAAACTGTTTAAGATTGACATATTACTGAAGCAATTTATAGTGTTCCTAAGTATACAAACTAGAGCCGTTTATATAGGAGTATCCTTCAGCGGGAGGTGGATCGATCGTTAAACTTGATAACTAGGTAGTTAAAGGGGGGAGGGGAAGAAAAGGTTCCACTTGCCTGGTCAACGCTCACTTTTTTACTAGGCCACAGAGACATAGCTGAGAGGTAACGAGGGCTTTAAGCTATAAAAGGCTCTGGTTTGTACACATAGGAAATACAAATTACTTTGAAACATTCGTTATTTGTTGCTACGTAAGTACAACCTATTGCCTTTTGTATAAGAGATTTACCCCAATGGTGGGAGGTCCTTTCGACAACAACTGGAGTTGAATCAGCCAGTGAGTGCCATGCTCCTTGTTGTGTGGCCTCCTATCGGGTCTAGTAAATGGGTTAATAAAGTCATAGACCCCTGGGCTACAGTAACTGTGCAAAACAGGAGGGTACTCGAGTAAGGAAAATCTCTGGAGAACCATGTTATCCCCAAGAGGGTCTCATATTGATAGCTAGCTAATTCTGTCTATCATCAAACAAGGGGTTCATAACAGGTATTTTGTTGTGGTTGTGTTCCTTGTTTGTTGTTGTGTTGTTGAGCTGTGGTTGTGTTCCTTGGTTGTTGTTGTGTTGTTGGGTTGTAGTCCTTGGGTGTTGTGGTTCTTGGTGGTTGTTGTGGTGTCTCAGTGACCTCGACCAGCGGACTGCACAGGATAGCCCGGAGTATCTGGAGTGGTTGGGTAAGTACATGTGTTTTGAGAGTTTTTGTTTTTTGTGTTTGTGTTTTTTCGTTTTGTGTAGGTAGGTCAATTGTCCTGCATATGCCGTAGTGTGAAGAAGAAAGTGTGACTGGGGTGAGTTGGGCAGCTTGAGTGATTAGGTTAATGGGGGGGGATTTAGCCAGCTTGTTTTTTTTAGCTTGTGATCCCGCCACATTATTTTTTGACTCCCGAACAGGGACTGTTGGTGCGGCAGCTGCAGGACGATTGGGGTAGTATTGAGTTGTGTGATTGGTGGAGAAAGTGAGGATGGAAGGGTTGAAGGAGATAGACAGGCTAAAGGAGGAGCTGAGGTTGGCGAGGGAAGCTAAGGAAAGGTTGGAAGTGGAGAATGATAGGTTGAGGGTAGAGTGTGAGGAGCTGAAGAGTGAGTTAGAGGAAATGAGAGGAATGCTAAGGAGTGCGAAAGTGGAAATGAAGGAAGAGGTGAAAGGAGCGGAAGAGAGAATGGTTGAGAAAATGGACAAAAAATTCTTGGTAATGATGAATGCAGTGCAAGAGATGATGCAGGAAATGATGAAGGGATTCATGGAAGAGGGAGCTGTAGGAGGAAGGCCTACTGGGTCTTGTGACGAGCCAGGAGTGGTAAAGGAAGCGAAAGAGCGAGTGGATGAGAGTACGAGTGACGAAAGTGATTTTGTTGTGATAGGTAAGGGGAAGACACAAGAATAAGAAGGGGGCTGAGGAAAAGAAGAAGACTAAGGGAAAGAAGGTTAGTAAGGGTGATAGATAGAATGAGACTAGGACTGAATACATTGGGGAAAGCGCTGAGAGTGATTTAGATAGCGGTGAGTGGAAACAGGTAGGTAGAAAGAAGGGTAAGAAGAGTGTAGTCAGGAGTATGGACGTGAGTATGGAAGTGGATTCG
The DNA here is from genome assembly GCF_015104395.2 of Macrobrachium nipponense. Lineage (NCBI taxonomy): Eukaryota > Metazoa > Arthropoda > Malacostraca > Decapoda > Palaemonidae > Macrobrachium > Macrobrachium nipponense. Next base: position 84,140,846 of record NC_061087.1, read on the forward strand.
CTGTATCTGGAAGAGGGAAAGAAGGGTCAGAATGGAAGTAGCGAAAGTGAGAGTGAGAGTGAGCAGGAAGTATGAAAGGCTGTGTATATGAGAGAGGTACCCCGATGTGCACAATTTGAGGAATATGGTAGTAGGGACATAGGGGACTTTTTTAGGGAATATGAGAGGTATTGTGAGGCAAAGTATGGGGATAATAAGAGAGTCTGGGCAAGAGAGTTAGGTAGCTTTTTTACGGGATTTTTGTTGAGTATGTATGGGGTAATGATGAGTGTAGGGAATGTGCCATATGAGAGTGTGAAAGCTAGGATTGTAGAACAGGCAAAGAGGATAAAGAGTAGCCTTAGATATAGGAGAAAGCAAGATTTTGAAGAAGCAAGAATGAATGTTGGTGAGTCGTTGTCAATGTATGTCTGTAGGTTAGAAACATTAGCCAGGAAAAAGTTTGGGGACGAAGGGATAAATGAGTGTAAGGAGATAGTGTGGAAGTTGTTGGCGACTGTACCAGAGAGTGTATATGAGTTTATAAATCTTAAACTTAAGGAGAAAATGCAATGAATGAATGAAAGGTTGACATGGAACGGCATTTTAGAAATAGTAGAAGATTACGAGCTAGATAGGTGTATGAAAGAGAGTAGGAGTGTTAGTGTTAGGACTGAAGTAGCTGAGGTTGTACCAGAGTTTAAAAGCTATAGGGAGGCAGTTTTGGAAAGGCCGAGGCAAATGGCAGAGCAAGTGGTAGATAGGAGCGTTAGGGCAAGCAACATGAGTGTAGTTAGCCCTAAAAGAGATAGGAGTGCGAATGTTGGAAGAGTAGGGTCAGTTAGTCGTGAGCGAGGAGATCAGTGTTATAGATGTGGTAAGCCAGGACACAGGAAGAATGAATGTCGGTGGGCGTTAGGAGCGTGCTTTGGGTGTGGGCAAAAAGGGCATTTAGTGAGCGAGTGTAAGAAAGATAGGAATATTAAATGTTATAGGTGTGGACAGGCAGGGCACGTAGCTAGTGGATGTCGGGGTACCCGTATGAACATAGTTTGCGGCAACTGCGGGAAGAACAGGCATTATGCTAGGATGTGTAAAGAACAGCGTGTGAAATGTGTTGAATGTGGAATGGAAGGTCATGTGGCGAGTGTTTGTAGGCGAAAGAGGATGAGTCAGGTTGGGAATTCGGGAAACTAGGTGAAAAGGGGATTCAGTTGGTATGCGACAGTATGTTCGGGAGAATGTGAGGAGCGAGTGGTTGAGGGTGAATAAATGTGAGCCAAGTGTCAGTGAGCAAATGGGTCTGGAAGATCGGCAGTTAGTGTTGGTTGAGTATGGAAGAAAGCGGAAGGTGAGGAAAGTGAATGAAAGGGAGAAACGTGAACTGCATGATAGAGGGGTTAGTGTTAGGGTAAAAATGGTGGATAAGGCATGTAATACAGATGACTTTGAGGGGAGGAATGATACTTATAGCGTTTGCGGGTTTGAATTGTCAGGGTTTAGTAAAAGTTTCACCGCGAAGGGAATCAGGTGGTAAGGATGTAGTTGGCAGTATGAATGAGTCTCTTTGGGAGTTTGGCAGGAGTGTAAATGAGGTAAGTGATTTGGTGGCAGAGTTACGAGAGATATTCGGACAAGAGTTGGAAGGAGTAAATGAGATAGTGAATGGGATTTGGGAGGATGGTAGTGAGGGAGATGGTAATGGGAGTCTGACCGGAAGTGCTCTGGGAGAAGTGGATGGCGGTGTAACTGAAAGTGCATTTGAGGGCCCTCAAACAAGATCCTGGGGGTTTGCGTCCGAGCATCCGTGGGTGTTGCGGAAGGCTATTTAGTGTGGGTGTTGTGAGTGTAAGGAGACGTTGTTAAATGTAACGGGGGAGGAAATATGGAGGAGTTATGGAGTTTCATTTGACAACGTCTGTGTGTGTGTGAGGAGAGAGAGAGAGAGAGAGAGAGGATGAGAGATAGAGAGAGAGAGAGAAGAGAAGAGATCGAGAGAGAGAGAGAGAGAGAGAGGAGAGAGAGAGTAATTGGTGGTTGGATGGTTAACGACTGTATTGGCTGTTGGTGAGTTCGGGTTGTCTGTTGGAGTTCTGTGTTTTGGTTAGTTTTTTCAGAGTCTTTAGTGAGAAGCTGTGACAGCCAGTAGTGTTAGCAGGAGTCTGTTGAAGGCATTTTAGTCAAATAAGTTGTGTTTTTTTTGTGTTGTTGTTGTGATTCCTTGGTGTTGTTAGTGGGTGTGTGTTGCCTTTTTGTGTTGCTTTTTTTGTTGGTGATTGCTTGTGCAGTGGTATTTTGTTGTGGTTGTGTTGTTGAGCTGTGGTTGAGTTCCTTGGTTGTTGTTGAGTTGTTGGGTTGTAGTCCTTGGGTGTTGTGGTTCTTGGTGGTTGTTGTGGTGTCTCAGTGACCTTGACCAGCGGACAGCACAGGATAGCCCGGAGTATCTGGAGTGGTTGGGTAAGTACATGTGTTTTGAGAGTTTTTTGTGTGTGTGTTTTTTTTTTTTGTGTAGGTAGGTCAATTGTCCTGCATATGCCGTAGTGTGAAGAAGAAAGTGTGACTGGGGTGAGTTGGGTAGCTGGAGTGATTGGGTTAATGCAGGGGGGATTCAGCCAGCTTGTTTTTTTTAGCTTGTGATCCCGCCACATTACAGATAACAATATGGTAAGTCAACAAGCTACTTAAGTATGTAAATAAGGGCCGGCAGCAAGGGTGTGCCTGCACTCTTATTACATATTTCCGCCCTTAACGTCGGGGCGAGACAGTGTACTCATTTGAAATTTATGCTTACTCTTTGGAAATTACCGAGGGAAATGTTGGAGGTTTGTCCTTTATTTTTCCTCCAGTATTTCCTCTTCTCTTTCGTCCTCTCGCTAGCTTATTGGAAGAGGAGGGGGTTGTATGTGTTGTTAGTGTTTGAGGGATCTCTTCTCATTTCAGAGGACGGTGCCCTTGGATGTAAGAGGGTATCCTTATTTTTTTTAATCTTTCTTTTACAGGCTAACAGTGGTGATAGTTGTTTACAGCAGTAGATGGTTGGATTTCTCTTCGTATAGGCTATCCTCATTTTGCAATTGTACCTGTAACTCATAGCATGCTGTAATATTGGTCCTTGAGTGTGTGTGTGTGTTCCCCTGCTGAAAATCCTATTAATTTGCCACTGTTATCCTGGAATTTCATCACTGGACAATGCCTTCGCGGCTGCCCTGTGATTATTACTCTACTTCTGCTGGTAAATGTGCCTTATCCTGTAGAAGAAGTCTTGCAGAACTGGAGAAGAAGTCGGGGAGGAAGAAAGCTCATCAAGTGTCATCATCTTCCTCTTCGTAATCATCATATTTTTCTTCAATCTCCTCCCTTTCGACTTCTAAGGCTCCCTGCTGAAGAAGGAGAAGGTAGTTCCCCCTCCTGCCCTTTAAGAAGTCTCGTCACAGGACTTCCAAGGGTCTGCCCCCTCAAACTGAGGAGGCTATTGGGTCTTCCTGAGGCTTGCCTGTTCCTTATGGAACAGGAGCCATCATACTGTCCCCAGGGTCTAGCCTGTTAGGAGCTGTAGAAGCGTAAACTTCGGTTCACACTTCTGCTCCTAGTCCTAGAGGTTTTGCCCCTAAGAGTAGTTCTGTTTTGGGCGTTTGTTCACCAGATTCCCTGAGTGCTCGTAAATATATGGCTTTGCACGCATCTAGAGTTGATGACACTGAGTCCGCTCACTGTCACGACTCAGGCATGAGTTGTTCCGCGGGACCATGCATGCGGTGAGACCAGTTATTACAATGCCCCGAAATCTCACTGAATGCCTGAATTCCTTGGAATTTCTGGCATTCTCGGAGTGTTATGGTTTTCTATAATTTGCTTACACTCAGGCAAGATGGACTTCTCCAATAATTGTTATTACAAAGATCGGAAGTCTTGCTAAGTGATTAAATTCCTTGGAATTTTTGGTGTTCTCAGTGTGATTTGGATTTCTGTGATTTGCAAACACTCCGGCAACGGGTATTTTAAATAATAATGATTACAATAATCGGGGGTCTTGGCAAGTACCTGGATCCCTGGGTTTCGCAGGCACTCCCCAAGTGCTCGTCTTCATCATGTTGCCGAGAACCAGGATGAGACAAAGCTGCCTATTGTTGTCTGCAAGAGTTGGGTTTTCTCGCTGAGCGTGGGAATTCTTATGAATTCTAGCGCTCACTATCATGAGTGCTTGGGTAGCAAGACGAGCCTTTACCAGTACAGATGAGGTCGCTCTTTAGTCTGGTTTGGAGTTATGCAGAGCTCGGTACTGCATGCAACATCTAGGTGAATGGTCAAGTACTGTACTTGTGTCTTGGACCTTAGGGTCCGAACACATAGGACAGGAGACACAGAATCCCTCTTTATTCTTCTTCTTGGAGCTTTGGGCTTGAAGGAGAACAGTTGACGATTACCACTCATAATTATATAGTGGTGATCTGCTCAGCTCACTCGTCTTGGCTCAGCCAGCCAGCTCTGCCAAGCCAAGTGCTCGGCTCTACCGAACGAACTCTCTGCTCTTGATCAATCTGGTCCCTTGCCATGACATAGCACCCTCCCTTCCCGTTTTGCAATGTGTTTTCACAGGGGTCATCTTCGTCATCTGATGCCTCCTAAACTCGAGACTGAAAAGGGTCTGCATTCTTTCCCTTTGGAGGGAGCAGTTTGCTGTCTCTTCGGCTAACCTGCTCCTTCCGGAGTGAGAACCGGGATGTTATCCCCAAAATGTAGTGTCTCGGGAGCTCCAGGAGGTTGAACCCAGGTTGGTTCTCCTGTCTCTGGTTCCAAGGGCTGTGTCGGGTACTCGTGTACAAGTCTCTCCGAGTGTACAACCTGTATTGGGGGTTGTACACTGACAGTCAGTGATAGGTAGTCTTCCCTCTATCATGACAGTGGCACAGGGTGAGAGAGGGTACCGAGCTGTGTTGGTGGCTCGGACCCACCTGTGAAACCCAGGAACGGCTATTGTTCAGGTGCAAAGACCGATGTTGCTGTCCCTCAGGACAAGGCATCTGAAGGAGATAGGAGGAAGTTCTCTGTGTAGTCCTCTTCGTGAGGTTCGATCACAGAGGAGTTCAGAGAAGAGCAGGCAAGAACAGTTAATCCTCCTTTCTTTTTTCCCTCTACCTCCTGGATTACACCGGGATGAACAAGGGAATAAGAGGAACTCTATGGAGTTTACTACCCAGAGTTCGAATCCGAGAGACTGTTTTTGGTTCAATCTTAGGATCTTACAGAACATAAGTCAATCTGTTCAGAATGGATAGCACCGAGAAGTTTGTACGCCTCTCCAGTGCTTGAAGTAGTCGTCTTGGGTGTCCTGTTATCACCGTAGAAGTCTCCCTTTGAGACAGCTTCACCTTCACTCTCTTCATTAGAAAATGAAAGAGGTCTGCTTCCAGTCCTTATTCTTGTCTCTCGAATGAAGAATTAGGCTGCAATGTGATTTACAGGAACCTACCAGTACTAGTATGTTCTTGCAACATGTCTGTTATCAGATGCACCATCTGAGTAATAGGAGCATATCTGTAAGATAATTCTTCTGGTATGTGACAGAGACGAACATTACCTTCTCTTAATTAACCTGAAACTCAGGACAGACTTTCGGGCCTCCCAAGAGTTTCCAGTTTTGATTTTGAGATGACTAGTGGAATTTTTTACCAACAACACCACAACATTTGCACTATCATGGAATACACTACCAGGCAACTCAGTGTAAGGAGTTAAGCAAGGGTCAGAGTCCTTCTCTCTGAGATTCTGTTCATCTTAGTATTGTTTCTCCTCTATCACGGATTAACTACCAATTCGAATCTCTCTGCATTGCCATCACAGACTTAGGCCTTCGGTTGGCTTGGAATTCTCAAATAAGGCCCACGCCTCATGCCGTGCTCTATATTTGCCGTTGCAAGAATTTTTAGACAGAGGCGTATCTCATTAGACTCATTATCATCTTTCTGTTTATCCCACGGTATAATGATGTACTTCAGACAACATGAGTTTTGTCTTCTAATATACATGTTCTAAGTTGTAAAGTGTTTAATTATTCTTTGTTCAATCTGAATTGAAAATGAATGACTTTGCCTGTTCTGTGCCCGACTAGCTCTGCTTCCAGAGTAGATAAAAAACTTCCTCCCTGATCCAATCCACAAGAAGCGGTTCTTCAGGCAGTACAATCCCTGCATTTTCATTACTGAAAGACTCTCCGCCTTCATTGCAAGCACTGACTTTCTTGCAGAGCAGCAATGAAATAGCAGAATAACTTTTTCAATCCTCTGTAAAACAACAGGGATCAGAGCCGTCTTCACTGGTTGGTGACATTGATGGTATTTTTTCTATGATCAGAATCATGAGAGTACACTCCTCTCCAGTTCAACTGTGAAGACGTAGGTCTCCATTCACCTAAGTCATTTACTAAGTAGTATTGTTTCTCCTTAGTTGAGATTCAGCTACTGATGAGGAACTTCTCTGTCTTGCCATCACAGGGACTTCAGTCTCTAGAAGGCATTCGACTCTTGTCTAATGTGCGCATACCTCGCCAGAATCATCATCTTGTCCCTCAACATTGTCGGTGAAGATGGATGATTTGCATGGTTCATTTTCAACATCATCCTTCATAAGGCGGGCGTCGTGTCGTGACTCTGTCTCAGATGCGTAATCATTCGGCATCTATTGACAAGTCTGAATCCTTCATGATCTGCGCTTTGGACTTTGTATTGGTTGATCCAGATCAGTCATTACTTTGCCCTATTGGTGTGTTGCTGTACCTATGAAGGATCAACACCCTTCATTGAGTGTCAATACCTTTATCCACTGCTGACTTCCAATGTAGAAGTGTCTAATGACACGTCTTCCTTCAAGTCCTACGAGATCATGAGAAACTCCTCTGCAGTTGGATATATCCACTGTACTCTCTCTCGGAGAGCGACCAATGCTTGGTACTTTTCATCACTCCAAAGAATATGTTGGACTGGAAAATAGATGCGGTCTCATTTCGACTACATTTGTATCTTTCTTCCTTCGGGTCTTACCACAGGTCCTTGGAACCTCTTTACCTTGGACCTGTGGTAGATGCTTTCCCGGCTCCTTCAAGAGCACAAGTTGCATTTCACTTATGGTGTGCGGTTCTAGAGGTAAGAAGAATGCGAGAGTGACTGGCCTCTCCCCCTTCCCCTCCCCTTCCTTCAGGTTGAGAATAGGACTCGAACTTACACCTGTTGGTCGGGCGATTGATGCGGTAAGCTTGCACATCGAGTTTCCTTTCTATTTTTCTTATCAGAATCATAGAAGCAATCCCGCTCCTTCCTCTCGCAAGGGGAGGAAGCAGACTGGCAATAATGCAAACCCTTCCCAGAACTTTGCATCAATGCTTCCGACTCTAAATATTCTTCCCAGCCCTTTTTCAGATGAGTTACAATTCATCATTCATTTCGATAAGGCCCAGAAGTCCGACTTAATCATGCAGCTCCTATACTCCGATTAAGTTGTCAGGAGGCAGGCCACTCCTTGCTTCTATGGCCCGGAGGAATAGCCTAGATGTGCTGAACTCCAGACAGTTCTAGAGGTTCACTCACATTCCTCCTTCCAATTAGTGAATCTTCCTTATGTAAAGGAACGAGGGTTTGCATATCGTGTAGGTACAAATCACAATTTTTGAAAGCCCATTGCATTTTTCCTAACTATACAAACCTGAGGTCCTTTACATTAATGCCCACCTCATGCCACCCCTCAATCTGCAACCTGGGTCGAAAGGCAATGTTGAGTGTTTACATCCGGGCAGGCGGGCCTACCCGCCTACCAGACGGTAGTTACTGCCTAACCACCTTGTTCAAGAATTTAACGGCCGTATTCCAGCTAATTTAAAGGACCTCAGGTTTGTATAGATAGGAGAAATACAATTTACTTTTAAAAAATTGTGATGTTTAAAATTCAGGATCACAAATTGTGTACGCTCGTAAAAACATCCCCGAGAAGACTGACTGTTTTAGCTTGGGGTGATGGCTAGAAACATTATGAATGGAAGCATTCACTGCTGTTGGTTTCCGATATAATTTAAATTTAAATCCGTTGTTAGTTCGCATAACGAGTCTAACGGCTGTGTAAATAAATGGAAGGGTTTTATTCTGTTTTACTTCCAATTTGAATTTTGTAGATGGAACCACATACTTCAAAAGTTCTAATAACTTCAAGGGGTCACGATCCAAAGGCCACAGGCACATTGTGTCGTTGACGTATCTGTACCATGTCAAAGTAAACGTAATGACATTAGGTTGGTATCTGATTTCTGTCATTTATACAAGATGTTACGTAACAAGCGCGGGAAAACCAAGTTCTGCAGACACGTTCAGTTTAGAGTTATTGTACTTTGTTGCATAATGCGTATATGTTATAAGTAAAACCAATTATTGTGGTGTTAGTATCGAGTCCGACACACAGGCTTTGATCTTATAAATTCTACTTCATGTATGTAGGACAGATTCCTTATTGTATATAGAACTCCGATGCTCATGTGTTTGTTATGATTCCATCATATACGCCTTCTGCATTTTGTATATTCAACTCCCCGCCTTCTTCAATGTAGCTTAGCCAATAAACACAAGCAAGAAGAAATTGGTTTATTATTGCCCTTCATCTCCGGACCTCGGCAACGAGAAAAAAAAAAGTTGTGTATATCTTAGTATAACCAGACCACTGAGCTGATGAACAGCTCTCCTAGGGCTGGCCCGAAGGATTAGATATTTTTACGTGGCTAGGAACCAATTGGTTACCTAGCAATGGGACTTACAGCTTACTGTGGGATCCGAACCCCATTATATCAATAATTGAATTTCTATCACCAGAAACAAATTTCTCTGGTTCCGCGTTCGCGTGCCGAGAACCGAACTTCGGACCCCGGATTAGTAGCCGAGCACGAAATCCACTAGTCCAACGAGGAACTCTGTGGGCGACGAGAGATGGAATATTATCTTCAATACTAAGATACCATCTTTCCCGCTTCCTACAGGTAAGAGTGAAGAACTGTAGTATGGGTCATATAGCTAAAGCAGACCCAAAATACTGCGACAAAAAAATTTCATAAAATTCCATGTAGATATTTGAGAGTTGCAAATTAACAGCTTCCCATTGTCAAACCATTAAAAACAACCATTAAACGTAAAAGTATTGTCAACTATGCAGAACTTTATCAACTTAATAGAAACATGATGGGAAATAAGAATGGCTATATCATTCGTTTTCTCTTTTAGAAACTGTAGCTTGTTTGTAGGGCGTCATGGAAAATTGGTTATTCAGCAACGGGACCAGCGGCTTTACGTGACTTCCGAACCACGTCGAGAGTGAATTTCTATCACCAGAAATACATATCTCTAACACCTCAATGGAATGTCCGAGAGTCGAACTCGCGGCAAACGAGGTGGCAGTTCAAGAGCATACCGATCACGCCACTGAGGCGCTCTTGCGCAGTGTAGCAAATTATCAATGGGTATTTTCGTAAACTGTGACTTGACATCAAAACTAATCAACTTGCAATTTGTGTCTTTACCTCTCCGCTTTGTTATAGGGTCTTCCGTATATGTAATATGTGCCTCTGATATATTATGCATAAGCGGATTTACCCGCGAGAGATCCCAACCAATTTTGACAAATGATAAGAGGCTGAGCCTATCGAACTGATAATGGGTCAGACTAGTTGAGCTTCTTTATGAAACTTTACTGTGCCATACATATAAGGAAGAGTGGCATTAAGGGTAGAGAATTTCTTGGCTGGTTCATGGTGGGTCTTCAACAAAGATTTCACATTATTGTTATAATGCTTTTAACTTTATCGGTGGGGTCTCTTCTTAGTTTTTCATAAGTATCTTGATCGGATAAAAGTTGACTGAACTGAATTAAATATGGAATTTAGGGCAAAGGCCAAGCACCGGGACTTATGAGGTCATTCAGCGCTGAAACGGAGATCGACAGTAAAAGGGTTGAAAGTTGTAACAGGAGGAAAACCTCGCAGTTGCCTTAAGAATCAATTGTTAGGAGAGGAAGGAAAGTAAGATGGAAGAAAGAACATGAAAGGAGGCACAGTGAAAAACGAAAGGGGTTGCAGCTATGGGCCAAAGGCAATCTTCAAAGAACCTTAAGTAATACCTACAGTGCACCGTATGAGGTGCACTGACGGCACTACGTGACCGGATAAAAGTTGATTAGCCTTTTCAACATACGAATTCTTACTCAAAATAGCAATGAGGTTTGACTTGTCAGCCTTAGTTATATGAATATCTTTCCAAGCTCGTAAGCTTTTAAGAGCCATCTGGAATCTCACAGGTATATGTGTTAATTTCGAATTGCATCCGGCATATACACAGCATTTTTGCAATCTGCAACCTCATATTGCTTTCTAGTGGAAGTTGTTTTCTTAAAACTGTTAAGTACCATGAAGATGACTTTGGAATAAAAGCTGAAAGACTTGGTAGCGCCTTATTTTATTTTCACGTGATTATCACTGATATATGTATATAATATATATATATAATATATATATATATATCTATATATAATATAATATATATATATACATATATATATATATATGTGTGTGTGTGTATACACACATATATTGTTACGAAGTGCCAAGTATCTGGTTACTACGCTTACCATTCATTTATTGTTACCTCACAAAAGCCAGACAACTGAACCATCATCACAGGTATTCAACGACTGAATACTCTAAAGGCAACATTGATCCCTTAACAACTTACCAGTATTGCAGAAAATCAGACTAAGTTCATCAAAACAGGTGTGAGGTAATCTTGTAAGTAATTAAATTATTCAAAGGGCATCACTCCATCAATAACTTTAAAAGTCTAAGTATTTCCCTGATTTCAGAAGTCTAAGTACTTCCCTGGTTCTAAGTCACTTCAAGTAAATTGAAGGAAAGCCGATCAATTACCACTCTATGTTTCTACCTAACATAATCATAATCATATGCAAATATACTGGTATAAAAATAAAAACACTTATAAAAATTTTAAATACAAAATGTTATTATTAAACTCAAAATTTATAAGTGAAATTCACAATATCAGGGAAAATTACTGTTACTTGAAAACAAAGTAAAGTTTAATTAATTCTTGAATCAAATTGAGTAAAATTAAATAAAAAAAAAATTTATCACAAAATTCAAGAAAATTGATTCAATCAAAATTCAAAAGTGTTGGGCAATAATTGAAAATTAGAAATTAATTCACAATTGCTAAACAACAATAAAACTTGAAAAGAATTCTAAGTAAATGCAAATTAATTCACAAGTGTTAAATTTAATTAAATGTGCAATGAATAAGCAAGGAAAACAACTAAGTCAATTAAATTGTGAATGTAAATGAAAATATAAAATTAAAAGGCACACTTCAATAAGAAAAGGAAAAATGCACAAAATGAAACAAACACAAAACACAAAAATTTGCAATGTGTAAAAGTGTAAATCTTTTCACTCAAAACATTGTAACCATCAGTTTTTACCAAACCACTGTTCCTATCAGTTATTAGTTAACCACTGTTCCTATCCGTTATTAGTTGCAACTAATAAAAATATAACACACTTTACCTGTTTGGTATACCAACTTCTTCCTTCAAAAAAATTCACTTTCACAAAAACCAGGCACCGTTATGAAACAATGTTTGTTCAGATTCTACAAAAATCACTATTTAGCACTAAATAAAGTCTAAGAAATATCAAATATGAAATTCTCAAGTTACGAGTGACCAACTTACGTTACGTTAATATCATCTCAAGGATGTCGAGGGAGAGAGAGAGAGAGAGAGAGAGAGAGAGAGATGTTAACGCCTCGAGAATCTAAGATCTAATGAAATTTTCTTCCCTTGCGAAAACTGGACTGAGGAGATGACACAAAACGTTTTTGGCACAAATGCTTCCAGAAGCTTCAAAATCTTACGCAACTTTATATACAAAATGCGTAATCTGCACGTGGCTTTGATCAAAGACATACGCGTACAAGACCAGTCTGTTAAAAAAGACATGTACTCGACTTGGATCGACCGAAGCAGAAGGCCTTATCTTTCTTGATGACAGATTCCCAAAACACAAATGAAGTCTTGAGCTTGCTTATCAAACGTGTTGACAGATTAGGAAAGCAAACGGAGATCTCGTAGTTCCTCTAATCTCACAGTGCTGACATAAAAGGGAAACAATCGTAGTTTCAAATGGACAAAGAAAAGCCCTCTCTTTCTACATTCTACGTTATATATATATTCTTTTACATTATGTTATGCAAAATCTGAACACACATTTAAAACATCCTATCTTTACGCTATCTAGGAATCTGAAAAAATGTTGCACAATTCTACATAACATTTTATACAGTCACAGAGGAGATATATGCATTTTGAAATTAGCAATATTAATAATATATATCTATATATATATATATAGTATGATGGATGTATATATATATAAACTGATATATGTAGTTGTCCTCAGCTCTTGATGATTCTGGTGCATGTGGGGCACTATTGCAATTAGACATCCTGGTCAGCTTGTGCAGTTTGGGAATATCTTGAATAAACAGATTACACGAAATCTATAGGAAAGTCGTAATGAGCATGCTTTTACTGTAAGTCAAATTATTATTTCATAATTATTGTCACAACCATGTATTTGTCTTCCAGTTATTATTTCATAATTATTGTCTTGGGGGGGTGGGGGAAGTATCTGTGAGGACAACGTATTTGGCAAGTCTCTACGTACATCACAAATGAAAACCCTTTATATTTCATATCACATTGTAGAGAATTCTCCGGTCTTCCCCCCGATATATATTTCATGCGTCTATGCAAATTATATCTGTAATTAATTATGTATATGTATTCGTAAAGAAACACAAATCTGCCGTCTGCACGCTCGGCCCTCTGTTGCTTTAGATTTAGTTGGCCATATACCAACACGGGCTCTTGCTCCTAGAGCAGCTCGTAAAAACGGATCTCTATAGGCCCAGCTTGGGTACTACATATCCGTCCGCAGCGGTCTATGTCTACCTCGCTCATCTCTAATAAAGGACCTACGGGCTGATCTATGAGCAAGAACCCGCGCTGGCATAAGGACAACTTAATCTCAAACAGCATAATAAAGCATTATGGGTTGTTCTAAGAGCAAGAGCCCGTATTGGCATAAGGCCAGCTTAATCCTCAACAACAACAATAAAGCATCATGCAGTACCGAGATACCTGCATCTTTGTCCAGTCCTGTCCTCACATTACATATTAAAAAAAATTCATAAAATTTCACCAATACCACATTGAACAAAAGTTTCTTAACACTGAAGTTGTGCATTCAGTTAGCATATATTAACCCAATTCTCGCTAATGACAAAGACAAATATTACGTAATTTATCGCCGATGGTGCATTAGTGAACGGTACAAGGGTGAACTATACATGATAAAAATACTACTCTCATAGTTGATACTTTGACAACAAAATCCCACCTATGAGCAATTATCTCATCATTTTTGTGAAGTCTTAGTGTCTTCTTTTTGTTGGCAGGTGTTGTCAGTGGGGGAAAATCCGGCAGGCACGCAGATGGTTTTTGCCCAATATCATTTCTGTGAGAGAGGCATCGATTGCTTTTTTTTTTTTTTTTTTAAGCATGCTGTACGTAACCCAAGGATGACCCAATTATAAATTTCATATTAAAATACTTTTATTGTCTTACACCACGTAATAATAAATGTTATTTATGATTCTAATTTCAATTTCTCTTTAAATATTGTTTTGAAAGAGAATTTCTATGAAAGTAATTGCCCCTCAGCCCCAAAACGTTTTGCGAGACGAAATCCACTGTTAAGCTACCTTACGAAATGAAAATTCATTCTGACTTAAGACCTCATTGCGTTTGGGTCTCTCTCTCTCTCCCGCGCCATATATGATTTTACATTAACGTAACGTAAAGATTTTATACTTAGTTGTTGGTCACTCATATAAATTTCAAATTTGATATTTCTTAGAGTTATTTAGTATTATTTAGTGCTTATTGTGGAATCTGAACAAACATTGTAAAAGTGTGTAACGGCGCCTTTCCTTTTTGAAATATTGTGAATTGTTTGGTGAAATTTTTGAACTAGCTGCAGCAGAAACAATTGGTACCAAGGTAATGTGTTATTACAAGGTCTATTAGTTGCAATAGTTACAGTAGTTTGGGGAAAATTTAATTTTTTACGCATTGCAAATTTTTATGTTTTGTGTTGATTTCATTTGAAGTGAAATTTTTGTGCATTTATCCATTTTCCTTATTGAAGTGATTTTTTGTGCATTTGTCCATTTTTCTTGTTGAAGTGTGTTTTTTTTGTGTGCTTGATGCTTTTAGCAATTTTGGTATTTTCCACATGTTTCTGTGTTTTCATTTGCATTCACAATTTGATTAACTTAATTGTCTTCATTAATTAATAGTTGCATATTTAATACTTGTGAATTAATTTACATTTACTTAGAATTCTTTTCAAGTTTTAGTGTTGTTTAGCAAGTGTGAATTAATTTCCAAATTTCAGTTATTACCTAACACTTTTAAATTTTGATTGAAATAATTAATTTTCTTGAATTTTGTGGTAAATTAATTTTGATTTAATTTTACTTAATTAATTCAAGAATTAATTAAACTTTGTGTTGTTTTCAAGTAACAGTCAATTTCCCTGAGATTGTGAATTTCACTTATAAAATTTGAGTTTGATAATAAATTTTTGTATTCATAATTTTTATAAGTGTCTTCTTTTTCACCAGTGTATATGCATAATTTTGTGCAGGTAGAAACATAGAGTGGTAATTGAGCTGTTTTCCTTCAATTTAGTTGAAGTAAGTAAGAACCAGGGAAGTACTTAGACTTTTGAAATCAGGGAAATACTTATACTTTTAAAGTTGTTGATGGAGTGATGCCCTTTAATTAATGTAATTACATGTAAGATTACCTCACACCTGTTTTAATAAACTTAGTCTGATTTTCTGCAACACTGGGAAGTTGTTTAAGGTATCACTGTTGCCTTTAGAGTATTCAGTCGTTTAATACCTGTGATGAAGGTTCAGGTGTCTGGCTGTTGTGAGGTACTCATTTAATTATTGGTAAGTGTAGTAACCAGACACTTGGCACTTCGTCACAATATATGATATTGTGAATTATTGACATGTGCCGACTACGCCAGTAAATTACAGAGAATGTGTCATTCAATGAAGGGGGGAGAGAATTAGAAAAGGTTGGAAACCACTGGCTTACTGTAACAATGTATGCATGGCTTAGTTATTTCCTTGTGCGGCTTCACACTCCTGACCGGATTATTCCACAGATGCACTCATTAATTGCATAACCCTTTCCAGCAGCGATGATTCACTGCATGTTCTAGAATGGTCACTCTTTAGCCCCGTCCACAAAAACAAAGTGTCAGCAGACAGTGATACATTGTTCACCGACAGACTCGCGTCTTGTGTCTGCCATACAAAGTTACGTATATCTTAGTTTTACCAGACCACCGAGCTGATTAACAGCTCTCCTAGGGCTGGCCCGAAGGATTAGATATGTTTATGTGGCTAGGGACCAATTGGTTACCTAGCTACGGGACCTACAGCTTATTGTGGGATCCGAATCACATTATATCGAAAAATGAATTTCTAACACCAGAAATAAATTCCACTGGTTCCGTGTTGGCCAAGCCGTGAATTGAACTTCGGACCACCGAATTGGTAACCGAACGCGAAATCCACTCGTCCAACGAGGAACGCTTGTCTACCATACAAAACACTGAAGTGTATGTTGAGTACTGAAGGCAAATACATCAGACAATGTCTGCGATTATTGCCGTCAGCAGCTGAAAAGAATAAGAATCTGATCAAGGTTGACGCAAGAATCTAATGCAAAATCTTTTTGTTGTAAGTAAAAGGTATTGTGTATGAAAAGCCTTCAAATATCCATTGATAATGCCAGAGCAACAATGCAATGTACCAAAATACGCCGTTCGAGAACATTGGAATTACATCAAACGTGACTTGTAGGGTCATATATTAGTAGTATCTCTTAAAATTAAAAGATGCCAACTATATTCCATGATATATTTAATTCCGGATATTTGTGGTCATTTGTTATATGAAATTATGATGTATACTTATATATAAACTTGCTATAAAGTAACGTAGGACCAATGTAATTTTTAAGGTTGGTCATTTGAATGTGTTTGGCAACTATGCTTAACGAACAACGCAAAGAAAAACTTCAGTGGCTTATCTCCAAAGTTATGCCAAAGATCGGAAGTAAGGGCTGCCCCGGCTTCCAGCAAAGACCACTATGCATAATCTAAAGCAGAATGACCGAACTAAAGAAAATTGTATGGGCAACATCCCAGCTTCTGGGATGCGAAAAACAATATTTACAGAGACGGCGATAAATGAGCAGCAACACTAGTCCACATTACCGAAGAATGAGCAAATTTGGTGTGATGGTTCCTAGAGATCTAGTACATATTTATTATATGTGTCAGTATAATCATAATTACATGGGGACCCGAATGAGTCGGGTTGCGTCGAATGAGGTGACGTAGCATGCACCTGTTTATAACAATAGCCTCCCGTGATATTCCCATATGTTACTCACCTTCAATATTAAGTATCCTTTCCTAATACAAACATCTAACGGCAAACAATTGCCAGGTGAAACAGCGGCTGCACCATCATCATACCCGCAAATGATCTTTCTTAAGACTTGTTATATCCTTCGGGATTATTTTAGACAATCCTTGATTTGAAATTCTTGTAAAATAAATACTGCAGAAACGCATACTGGTGTCTTGCTTGCCTATTACAGGATGTCACTGCTTCCAATACAATATATACTCATATTAGTCCATTCAGAATCTATGGGTTCGTGTGCAATGTGAGGGGACCTTTTCTTGTGGTTGGATTTCATTTATAACATAATTCTGATGAATTTTAGGATGGGAGGCTCTCTTGTAATCTCGTCTTTTGGCTGCTATAAAGAAAATTACGGAATGAGATGGCCAATTGACCTAATATTCTCAAATAGCATGTAAATCACTTAAATATACATTCTTTGTTCAATGAATTTTTTTTTGTCAGAAAATAATTAAGTGGAAAAAATTCTAACTTTGTGTCCCTCCTTTAGAATAAAAGATGTGATGTGTAGTTCCGGGAACCTCTTCACGCAAGAGAAGAACAACCATTTTTGTAGCTGAACCACCTGAATCAGCAAGTAAATGTGCAAAAACAAATCAAGAGGAAGCTTGCATTATTTGTGGAAAAACAGCAACCTCAACAACCTTCTCAAGAGACCTGGAATTTCCTGGCCCAAAAATGTGAAGAATGGAGGCAGCCAAACACTGAGTTCGGCAATCTGTATGAATGCATACAGGTTGGCAAAACACCCAGGAAAGTTCACAAAATCTGCAGGCTAAATGTTACTGGAATCAAGTCAAAACGAGCTCAGAACTTCCAGAGCAAAGGTAGAACTGATGAGCCGCAGGATGCCGAGAGCACTAAAGAAACTTTATCTTCAAATGTTAGGAGCATTCGTTTATCTTGTAAAGCTTCAGAGTTTTTTTTGTGTGTGTGTGTGTGTGTTATCTATTCTTCCATAGACTCCTGCGTTTCAACTAAATAAGTTACATGCAGTTACTTTTACATTTGCGCTCTTATTTATTTATTTTTTCTTTACATTTCGTCCTTCCCTCCACTTTGTTAGAGCAATCCTTACATAATGACCGTATGATATTTGTAAGTCAAGCGACTGGAGTCATTTTTACAAGGACGCGATTTGGAACATAACCAGAGAGGAACTGAATAAAACCGATAAATTATTTAAGTTTTATCATTAAAGCCGTTGGCTTTATAGTTGTTACCTACCAACAACAATCATGCACATTATGTTTACTATATACAAGTATATTATAAACAGTATCACTGACTTATGCGCAGTAGATATGAACGCTATCATTCCCTAGGCCTACCTATCATTATTCCTCAACCATGTCTTTCAAGGCGGCCCCAGGAGGACTACTACAGCTAGTTTTCAATTTCTCTCTTACATCGAAAGCATCATGATTACCTCTTCCCCCTTGTCTACGAATATTTTCCGCACCGGTAGCATCAGGATTCGTAATGCCACTGATATCAGCAACGGTAATGTTTTGTTCACGACACTCAACAATCTCCGGTTCGCGAAAGGTATTTAAATTTGTGGGCCGTAACACCAAATGCACTCTCCACCATAGCTTCCTACTCTTCAGAAAAGGGAAGTCTAGAATTGAAATGACTTTTCTGATCACAATCATCAATTCGCGAGCCAGGACAGGACCTTAACAAATATAATTTCGAATGAAAGGCTTCATCGTCTTCCAATGCATCTACAATGATTTAAGGGGCTGGTAAAGATTACTCCCTATTGGAAGACATACGATGGAAATGGAAGTGCGGGTAGAAGGAAGAATGGAAGACCAAGAAAGAGGTGGCGTGATTGTGTCGGGGAAGATATGTTATGGAAAGGTATTAACAAGACCGATGCACAGGACAGAAATCGATGGAGACGACTCATTCGTAACGGCGACCCCATATAAAAATGGGTTAAAGCTGGGAAGAAGTAGATAAGAGATACTCCCGGGAACCCTTCTGCTGGTCTTGTAATCAGCGCACCATTTTGTATAAAAAAAAAAAAAAAAAAAAAAAAACTATCACGATTCTTTCCCACAGTATCCAGTGTCAACTACAATAAACCTGTAATTTACGCCCACAAACACAAGGAGAATGGTAAAATGATTGCAGATAGTTGTCACGTAAAAACATTTAATACATTAACGTTCAGTTTCAATTATAGGACAAAAAAAAAAAGGATTGTAATATTCTGAAAAAGACAGAATATTATATTCGTTACATCGTCAACAAATTTTATGGTAAGAAATAAACAGATGTACTTTTGTTTATTGAGGGAACATATGAAAACCATAAGCTTTTGATGTTATTGGTCAGAGAAACAAGTTTTGTTACTTATCAGTGAGCCTCATAAAGCATGCACATTTCTCACCTAGACTAAATTGAAGCCAACACCCAGATGCATCCATCTGATTATTTACTTTTTTTTATCAGATATGTCCAGAAATACGGACATATATGATATTTGAGTAAAAATGTTCGAAAGTCATAATGGGAAATCTATGCATTTATCTACAGAAAATGTAATGACATAATAATTCGGTAAATACATATCCTCGAAACTGCAAACTTCTCATATCGTCTCTCGGCACTACGTCAACCGAGTCAAGTACGGATGCAACATAATTAGACATATTCTTCATTTTCTCGTTACATATTACACGCATCTAAAATCTGAAAGCACCAGCGTATTCAGGGTAATTTTATTGTTTAAAAACACAAGATTTTATTTTATCTTGATCTCATGAATTATGCAAAATCAGACGATAAATAAAAACAGGTATAAAGAATGAAATGCTTCTCTCTTCACTTCTACTCGTTGTAATTCCTTTGTAGTATCTTAACTTTTGATTTCAGGAAAAGATTAATTAATTGTACATTTAATACCAAGCCCTTTGGTATGACCAAAACTTTCCTATCTTTTACCGTGAGATAAATGAAGAAATGTAAACATAATGCTAGTTTTCTAAGCTACAAACGAAAATATGACCCACTGAGCGAGCAGTCTGCCTCCCGGTACCAGCCAATCAGAGGCCGCCAAACAAACATCTCGTAGGCACAAGAATCTACCTTATGTGAATGGACTATAGTACCATCAGCTCTTTCAAATTTTCCATCCATTAGCAAAGGCAGCTGTCATGAGTTTCAATAGCCCTACCTTTGAAGCCCTAAAACACTTGATCCTAAAACCTTTGTTTTCCATATTCCCCTGAGTTAAAAAAATAAAAACTGTGCTGTCCTCTGAGAAAATGAGTCAGAAATAAAAGAATTTATTATTGTAAACTGAAATAAACGAGTTTGGTTGGGCCCATTATATCATATTGGATGAGGAAAGATCTTTTTCTTATGTCGCCATCCAAATTGTCTGCTATGGTGTTCCAAAGTAAAATTGACATATTTATCGAAAACTCCTTACTAATCTCTGTTTAAGAAGGTTTCCTGAAACGTGGTGTTTTGCTTCTGTAGATCCTTCTCTATTTTCTGAAGTTGCTAAATGAAATGAAGCTCGCTGAACCCTTAAGAATTCGTAAAACTTGTCTTCTTCATCAATCAGCTCCTTATAGACTACGAAATTCTCATTCCATTTTTGTATATATGTGAGTTCAACAAAATGTTCCCTTCCTTTTCTTTTGTTCTTTTTCCTTTTCATCTACACGCAGAGCAACTGCTATTACCTTTCACTTCATCAGTTCGAACCAGCTATTATCGTGCTTAGACAGCTGTGGTAAAGTAGTGTTACACACTTTTTCGGTCCAAAGGTGTTAGAGCTCAAGCGTATCCATTTTTATATTTATAAGTAATAACAAGATTGAAAAATACATGCAAATATGTTGGGGAATCTAACTGGAAATCTTGTAATGGTAGATCTCCTGGATCCGAGTTAATCAAAGACCCTACTTGACGACTATTTCAGAGTAAAAGACGTTTCACTCATAATAATAAACTACACATTTCAGTGCATTGAAATATAGAATGCATTCTTAATAAATTTCTGAAGCTTAATGGAAAACGTTCTCTTTGCATGAACAGTGTAGTACTACTGATTTGGTCTTAAATTCTCGAGTCACAATACTATTTAACAAAATAATACATTTTGACATCTTTCGGAAACAAGTAAAACCTCAATAACGTACAGGAAAATAATGAGTGAGTCTAAAATACTTCAGAAGTGAGCAGAAAATCCGCGTGTACTACTAAGTCCCAACTGAAACTGCTGAAGGAAAACGACCAACCTTTCTGTTCGCTCGGCGCCTTCGCACTGGATAACTCGGGGTCTCGGGCCCGGCTTGTCGTTCAGCAGTGGAAGTTGGAGAGTTGAGCTCTTGGCTGGCACCAGTGTTGTCGTAACGTGGAAATGTGGCCTCCGGTGTGAGGTTTTCATGCACAACATGACCGGGCGCAGAAGTGCTGCCACCACCACTTTACGTTCTGTCACACCAAGTGTGGACAAAAATTCCATATTCTTTTTTGTAGTTTCTTGTGGACTGATATATTTTTTCTTATATCTTGTGATTCATTGACCTATATTCTCGGTCATCAAAGGATTTACATATTATATTATATAATGTTCATATAACATTGACTGAAAAAAGAAGCATCTTTGAAGACTGGTAGCTTATGCGACAATTTACGAAGCAGTAGAAGTCGATCGAGGAGTGATGTTTTGATTGACGCAACTAATCAAGGGAACTTGAGTCTATTTAGAATGTTTTAATAATTGTAAAAAGTGATTATGATTAACTTGATAAGGGAAGTTCTTTGCAAAGTGATATTGTAAATGCATTTAGCGTTTAGATCTTCTATATAACATATAATAATAGTTTTAGTATCAGTTAATGTTGTAGCATGTCAGTCAAGAGTCCCATGTATTGATAAACATTTAAGTTTTCTAATTAACATATGTTTACGGCAAAGATCTCTAGACAGTAAAGGAAAGCACACATTTTTATATGCGCGTTAGATTTGACCGAGGGTTGAATTAACTTAAAATTTATGCGAGCGTGGAATTCAGGACGTGGAAACGTGGCACCACTGGCCTACGTGTACAAGGCAAAGTCGTTGGGGTGATAAGTATTATAACAGGTGGTGAGGCAGTTAACGTCAAGCGCAATTATGATAATGCTCACTTGTACTACTTGGTATCCCTTTTCAGAATCTTCGAAGGAACTCCCACACCTACACCCACAAATATGTCATGTTTTTACGTTACCGCTGACCAGTCTCTCCACCCCCACCCAGTCATTCCCCCGCCCTTGCCTCTGACAAACAGTTGTGCTACACGTTGTAAACCATTCAATCAATCACACCGCCAGGGCCCGTGGGAAATTCCCCACACGACAACCCTTTCGTGATGTTTTGTGTACAAACATATTTTCATATCTATGTCTTAATGAAGGGTTAATAGTATCGTCTTTATTGCCACAAGAAAATTACTTATTTCATCTTTTTATTCAGGTAATCAACAGAAAAAACTTTTTTTCTTATAAGAGTTGACTTGTTATCTTGTGTCGTGGTGTGATGTGTACTTTAAAAAGGGCTATTACCTTTGAACTTCGTAATTTTGGTTAGTTTGATACTTTGAAACCTCGTTTTGAGTAATTCATTTTCATTCTTTCTTATATAATCACATATTTAATGTTTAACCTGTAGCCATTACATTAATTTCAAGTTTAATTACAGTAAGTGCGTTTCAGTATCCCTTCATTTTATTTCATATTCCCGCGATCCCATTTATCGAATGGTGAATATAATTTTGATCTGATAAAAAACATAGTCTAGTGTTCATACTTCGATGTAACGCAAGTAACTTATAGAAACGAGGTAACAACTATCGAGCCCTCTTTACTTCATGTTTACTAAGGGACAGCTCCCCCCAGAAAATGAATGTTCATAGGACATCAGACGAACGTACTTTAGTGTAACTTTACTGTCTTGATGTCATATATTGGAGGTGATATTCATGATATAAACTCACATGTTACAACTTAACTTTATTGTACTGAGCCGGATTACAACAACACTCGCCGACATCTGGCGGTGGCATTAAGAATCATGGAACTGTTGGTAGCGTTCTCAACAATACAATTATCATAATTACTGAATAATTATTAATAATATAACATCTTTTCTTCTTTTAAAATTAAATTTATTTGGATGGATTATCAGTTAGAATACTACACTGAATTTACTTTGATAGGTTACTGGTTAGGACTATAATCAGCTCTAAAAGTTATTAACATTCAAAATATTGTACACTATAATGGATATGTGGTTGTACCTGTTCAAAAATAAAATATTCATTAAACATGCCATTCAAGAATATACACACCAAATCGATACGCTTCATAATAACATTTATGACATTAAAGAAATTACGTACAACATCAATACATTTCATAATCAGAATACTTAGAGGGTAATTTATTTCTGGTTGACCTTGTTTGTCTGTCACTTTCAACTTTATTTTCCACTTTGACAGGAGTTGCAATTTCATTACCAATACGGTCAGTAGTTACTGGTTCATTTACCTTGGGCATATGCACATCACTTGGGGTTTCTTTCAACTGAACTCTATTCCTTCTAAATAGCTTGGCTTCACTTTCAATTAGATAAGGCCTTTCATCTAATCGTTCCACAACTTTTCCTTTTCCCCAGACCTTTTTGCCCAAAACATAAGGTTTAAGACGTACATTATCTCCTTCATGCAAAATACTTAAATCTTTAGCATTTTTATCATAATAGAATTTACTCTTGGCATTTTTTATTTTCTTTTTACCTTAGCCAACTCTAAATTTACATTTTGATTTTCAAGTAACTTGGATAACATTGGTAATTTGGTACGTGCTCTCCTACCTAGGCTATACTGTGATGGGCTGGCGTCTTTATCACTAGTAGGAGTATTCCTATGGTCCAAAATGGCTAGATAGGGATCTTTATTACTTTCAACAGCTTTTCTAATTAAACGTTTAGATGTTTTCACTACAGATTCGACCATACCATTAGATTGGGCATGTGTAGGGCTACTTGTCTTATGCTCGAAATCATAATCACTTGCAAACTGTTTGAAATTCTCATTTATAAATTGGGGTCCATTATCACTAATCAATACACAGGGCAATCCATACCTAGCAAAATGAGATTTAAGTTTTCTAATCACTGTACTGGCTAATGTGTTTTCTAGGTAGTCAAATTCCCAAAAATTGCTGAAGTAATGAACAGTTATAAGATAATTATGCTTTTCAATACTCATTAGATCAACTCCAACATTTTGCCATGGCCGATCAGCAATTTCATGATTAATTAAAGTTTCCTTTTGTGGAGCACAAGGGAATTTATTACAAATTTCACATAAGATGAATTGCTTTATATCAGAGTTCATTCCTGGCCAATAGATACATTCTCTGGCTCTCCGTAGACAGCCCTCAATTCCTATATGTGCTGAATGAACGACCTGCATTATCTTATGTCTGAGGTTTAATGGAATGACTATTCTATTCCTCTTAAAAATTAACCCGTCTTGAACTGAGTACTCATCCTTGGTATGACTATAGGCTTTGACTGCATTAGGCATCTCATCATTTCCTTCTGGCCAACCTTTTAAGATTAATGATTTTAAAATTTGCAAAGTCTCATCCTGGTCTGTTTCATATTTAATTTCATCAAGACGCTCTTTTCTTACTGGCAAATAATCAAGCATGTTAACTTGCTCAAATTAACTTTCTTTATAATTATTTAATGGCAAATAAGATCTCGAGAGTGCATCAGCCACAAACATTTCCTTACCTTTTTTATGTATGATTTCAACATCGTACAGTAGAATGTTAAGCAACATTCCTTGCAGTAGCTTGGGAGCATTACACAAGGGTTTCAAAACAATACTAGCAATAGGTTTTTATCACTCTCAACAATTACTTTACGACCATAGACATACTTATGAAATTTTCTAAGACTAAAAACAATAGCAAGTGTTTCCTTTTCAATTTGTGCGTACCTTTTTTCGGTTTCTGATAAAGCACGGCTAGCAAAAGCAATTGGTTTACCACACTGTAACAATACTGAATCA
The DNA here is from genome assembly GCF_015104395.2 of Macrobrachium nipponense. Lineage (NCBI taxonomy): Eukaryota > Metazoa > Arthropoda > Malacostraca > Decapoda > Palaemonidae > Macrobrachium > Macrobrachium nipponense. The sequence continues at coordinate 84,165,593 of NC_061087.1, forward strand.
GCCCATTTTGTGAAGCGTCACACTGTATGACAAGGTCTAAGTTAGGGTCATAGTGCTGCAGTATTGGAGTATTAGTGATAAGCCTTTTTGACTCAATGAAAGCTTTTTCTTATTTCTCTGTCCTATTCCATTCGGTATTTTGATGAGTTAATTTTCTTATTGGTTCTAACACCTCAAATAAATTAGGAAGGAATTTACTTAAGTAATTAACCATACCTGTAAACTCTTTAACACCAGTTACATTAGTAGGTTGTTTCATATTCAGGATAGCTTCCACCTTTTTAGGGTCCGGCATGAGACCTCTACTTGTGATTTTATGACATAAGAAAGCGATTTCAGATTTTCTTAATACGGCCTTAGACTTATTAAGTTTTATACCCTTAGCCTGGCACCTTTCCAAAAATTTGATTATCTTACTATCATGGTCTTTAACAGCTTCCTCATACGTTTCACCTACACCATAAATTAAACCATCGTCAGCAATACATACAACACCATCAAGATTCTCAAGATTCAAGAGTAACTGTTTTTGGAAAATCTCACCACTAACATTTAAACCGAATGGTAGTCTGAGCCACGTGTAGCGACCAAAAGTGGTTTGAAAAGTGGTTAAAAAACTAGATTTTTCATCAAGAACACAATGCCAATACCCATTGGCCAAATCAAAAGATGAAAAAACCTTTGCCTTTGACAGTTGGGGTAGAATATCTGTGGTATATTATTATTTAAGGATGTACTATGTTTTGCTCCTGCCTTCTCCTTCTCTGTTTTGTAACCCAAGTTTAATATGAGTGTTGTCCCATCAAGAAGCATTATCTCACCTTGTTTACATACGGGACTCTGAGAGACAATGGTGGTCAATACACCATACCAACATATCTGTTAGGTAATTATTAGTAATATTATAGGGTAAGGATTACTAGCATTGTAAGGGATATTATCATTTACTGTTATCATTGTAAATATACTGTACTAGATTATTAAGGAAGAAATCTGTATTTGTTTCAGACTGTAGTAATGGTTTAAGTTGAGTAACGCTTGGGAATCTGCAGCCAAGTGCTTTATTGTCATCACAATTTACTCAACTTAACTACAACCATGGAGACGGTGCTGAAACCTGCTCGTCTGGATGTCGACCCAAGTTCCCCAACAGCAGCGAAGGAGTGGCGACATTGGCACAGGACCTTTGTGCACTTCATCGAGGAGTGTGGTGAGAATGCACCTAACAAATTCAGGACACTTGTAAATTGCATGTCTCATACAGTGTTTGAGTATATTGAAGAGTGTGCAGACTTTGAGTCAGCTATAACTATACTAGAAAGACTGTACGTATGTGAAAACACCAAATGAGATTTTTCCTAGGCATTTACTTGCAACAAGGCAGCAGAAGCCAGGTGAATCACTTGACAAATTCTTGAGAGAATTAAGGAAGTTAACTAAAGACTAATTTAAAAGCTCTCAGTACTGATCAATATCGTGAGGAATTAATTTGGGATGCCTTCATCAATGGTCTCTCTTCAGCTCACATACGCCAGCACCTCCTAGAGAACAACATGCTTCACTTACAAGGTGCCTACAATCAAGCTTATTCCTTGGACTTTGCACAAAGGAATGCTGAAGCCTACGCTTCTCTGACTGCACACGCTGCTGTTACTGTTACCCCTCAGAATCCACCGACATCACAAGTTCTTCACTCAACTGCAGTGGTAAACCTCATGTCTTCGGAAGAGGATGCCATGCACAGCTCACCTGATGCTTCTGAAAAGTCAGCAGTTGCCACTACCTACAATGTACGAAAGAAATGCTACTTTTGCGGAGGACCATATCATGTTAGAAGTACATGCCCAGCACGTGAAGCTATCTGTCATAAATGTTCTAGGAAGGGACATTTTGCTCGAGTTTGCCAGTCTAAATCGACAAAAGCGTCTTTAGCAACAGTGTTTGGTTCTCATATTATGATTACAGTGACAAATGTTCCTCATGGACTTTCACAGGCTGCTACTGTAGTAACAGTTAAAGGCAAGTTGAGTGCCCTAATAGATTCATGTAGTACTGAGAGTTATATAAGTGAGAAAGTTGTTCAAGAATTAGAACTGAAAGTGCATCCAAGTAGTAAGGGAATTAGTATGGCTCAGAAATCTTTAAATACTAGTTCTCCCGGATATTTTGTACGGAATAAGAATGAGCCATTGGTAGATGAGGTTGAACTTGTGAATAGTAATCCGATTTATGCCAATATAAGGTACCCTGATGGAAGAGAATCTACTGTGTCTGTTTGTGACCTAGCTCCTTGTCCTGCAGGTCATCTCTCCCATCACCCGTCAACCGAAGAAACAAGTAGTGTTCATCTTGACACCGCTAAAGAATCTACAATCAAGGCTCCACCAGAACCAGTGTCACAGGAGCAGACTGTAGCAGATTCAACTCACCCAGAACAAATGAACAATGATCTTGGGCCTGAACTGAGAAGATCTACTCGTGCTTCTAGACCCCCTATGTGCTATGGCTGGGACTAGACTTTATTAGTTCCTATTCTGTGTTTTATTCTAGGAGGGGAGAATGTGGTATATTATTATTTAAGGATGTACTATGTTTTGCTCCTGCCTTCTCCGTTTTGTAACCCAAGTTTAATACGAGTGTTGTCCCATCAAGAAGCATTATCTCACTTTGTTTACGTATGGGACTCTGAGAGACAATGGTGGTCAATACACCATCCCAACATATCTGTTAGGTAATTATTAGTAATATTATAGGGTAAGGATTACTAGCATTGTAAGGGATATTATCATTTACTGTTGTCATTGTAAATATACTGTACTAGATTATTAAGGAAGGAATCTGTATTTGTTTCAGACTGTAGTGATGGTTTGAGTAAAGCTTGGGAAGCTGCAGCCAAGTGCTTTATTGTCATCACAATATCATCAATTACAGGGATAGGATGATGTTCCCTTTTCAGAGACTTGTTTAAAGCTTGTGGATCAATACAAATTCTTAAATCCTTATTTTTCTTTTCAGCTACAACCATCCGACTCACCCAGTCAGTAGGTTGGTCAACTTTAGCTATTATTTTATGTTTTTTCATTTCATTTATTTTCTTACATACTCTGTTTTTAAGGTTAATTGGAACTCTGCATTTAGGAATCACTATTGGTTCTGCATTTGTGTCAATGGTTAGTCTAACAACATTTTGGAATGTACCCATATAAGTATTAAATACATGGTCATATTTATCAAGTAGTACATCTTTAGTTGCAGAAATATTTTCATAATTAACTGTAATAAGTCCCATTTGCTCTGATGTTCTTTTACTTAATAATGGAGTGTATTTACAATCAACAACCAAAAATTCAAGGTTATATTTCTTCCTATTCTTGCAATTTCTAATTACTAACCTGCACTTTCCCTTCGGTCTAACTGTGTCTAAAGTCCACACTTCTAGGGTAGTGTTGCAAGGCTATAAATTGACATTAGGAATTAAATATTGAGGAATTACATTTACGCTAGCTCCACAATCTACTTGAAATTTGATTACTTTACCATTAACTTCAAAATCAGCTTCAGTTAGCTTATCCTTTTTACTAGACACTTTAAGCAAATATTCACATTCAGATTCATCTGAACTACTCACATCAAAGTCATTGTCATTACCTGATATGTACATAATTTATTTTTCTACTTTTACATTTAACAGCATAATGATTATATTTACCACATTTTATACATTTCTTACCATGAGCTGGACACTTTTCCTTACACCATTCATGTTTTTCCCCACAAAATTTGCAAGGGCGCAACTTATTTGTAGGAATACTGGGTCTACTGGACTTAGGCCTACCTTCATTATTTTCATGCCTAAGCCTACCATCATGGTCTGTGTCGTGTCTGCTACCAGTAGTCTTCTCCCTTCTAGGCTTTTCTCTCACTTTGGCCACACTGTCATTGGTCTGGCGAGGAGTAGACTTGATGGCGTCCATCTGCCTTTTGCTTGTTTGAAAGGCCACACACAAATCCAATGTCTTCTCAAGGGTAAGGTCTTCAACTTCAAATAACTTCTGACGAAGATTGTCCTCAGTGCATCAAAACACCACTTGGTCCCTCAGCTGCTTGTCTATTTGGTTACCATAGTTGCAGTCCTTCACAAGAATCTTCAATCTGGTAACATAGGCTTCCAATGTTTTGTTTGTTTCCTGCATACATCTTTGAAACTTGTACCTTGCTACAAGATCATTCTTGCCCGGAGAAAAATAGATGTCAAATTTCGCCAAAACATCCTTCAACACATTGGCTGGATGAGGGTTACCGGTTGCTGGGACTGGAAATTCGAAAGAGTTGTAAATCTGTAGAAGTTCTTCACCTCCAATGTTTAAAAGCAGGGCCACCTTAGTCTCTTCAGGTTTATTGTCCTTCTCAGAAGCAAGTAAATAAATCTCGAACCGTTGCTTAAGTCTATTTCATATGTTTTTTTTTTTTCAAAAAAAATCTACTGCTTTAATCAAGGGTTGCTCTTTGACGGCTACAGGGTGTAACACGAGTGTATGCACATATTTTGTGGAATGAAAGATAAAGTTTCTTTGAACAGAAAATATTTTATAAACATGCATTTTAAGTTGTCCGTTGTCGGTGCGGGGAATTTTAAAATAACCGTTCGTAGTGAGAACTGAGACTCTGAGAGAGTCGTCTGAGATGTAGAAGAGAGCGGAGGTGGCGTATAGGAATGATGGAAGGATTAGGCCGATGGTAATAAAGTATTTCCCAATAAAATGTATTCTTTAGGTTTTGAAGAAAAAAATGCATGCATCATTGAAACTCTTTCCCTCCCTATCCGTAGTATTCACTGGCCATCGATAAAAAACAAAACAAAAAGAGTAAGCCTAACTAAATCTCTCATCCATCAAAGATAAGTTTGCTTATTCATTAGACAACTATCAAAGATTTTAAGTGTAGATTTAAAAATCTCTTCCTCTCCATCTAAAGTATTCATCAGACACCAGTCCTAAGCGTAGAGCTAGTTATGATTCCTAGTTCAGCAATGTCGTGACGAGGCACTAGAATTCAAAGTTCACAAATGAATGTTGCTCAGTAACATTTACACTACTGTATTATTTATTGTCTTGCTCTCTTGCGGTGCTTCGAGGTGTTCCACCTCTAGGCCCATGTTCTAAATTTTGCCGTTCTTTAAACAATTTGATTCATCTATGTATGATTCTCTCCGGTTTATTAAGCTTTCTTGATATCTCTCCAACAAGAACTTGCACCGAATGCAGTGCAATAATTCTCTCGCCATCGAAGAATGTTTCTTAGACCGATAAATGACACATTGACATTATATTCCCGTGCACATATCATCAAAAGCAATAGAGTGAGGTCGCCTGGTCCACACTGTTAGGATATCGTTTTCTTTTCTTTTTCTTTTTTTTTAAATTTGATAGCATTTTGTGAATTCCAATGTTTTTTTTTTTTTTTTTTTTTTTTTTTTTTTTTTTTTTTTTTTTTTTTTTTGTAAAATTTAACTAATAGAATAGTTCAACTACCTTCAACTTAATATTGAAATGATAATTTAAGGACTATGTTTATGCGATACTACTAGTGATAGGTGTCTCTTATCTATTTGGTAATGTAAATCTATGGTTGTGATATGACGTTTTTTATCACTTCATTTCGTTCACGTCAATTTTGCTATGTGGAAAATAGTTTTACACAATAACATAACATAATGTTCTAAAGATATCAGTGACTGTTTTTAACGTCATTACACATGATTTCTTCCATCTTTGAAAAGAAAAATAGATAAATAAGGCATGAATCGTGCGTCAGGCAGGTGAACGAAAATTTATGAAACTCTGCCATCAGTTTTTTGGCCGACAGAACAGTGATGCTCAAATTCCATGCGACATGACTCCATAGGATTTCGTTCAAAATTCACTAACTGGCAACTTAGCATGCTCCATATTTATCTACTATTTCAATGCGAAAACGCAATTATCGCATACAATAGACCAATAATATGTTTCATAAGAGTGAAATCTGTCATATATTTAAAAATTCTAAGAAAATCTCAAGTGTAGCCAAATTTCAGAAAAACTCTTACGAAACATTTTCAAAACTTTCGTTCTCTCATTGCTGAAGCATTTGACCAAAACGAAGTCGCCATCAAACCTCAGTTCAAATGTTATATAAATAAATTTAAAAAAAAACGAAATAAATTTTCGTAACATTAATAATGCCTCCAAACCAAACATAAAATTTTAAATAGTCCTACAACGTGTGAGGGGAGCATGTGTGATGTATCATTAGTGTCGGTGCAACAACAACCACCTGGTATATAAGTAGGTCTACAATGAGTAGCGCCCATCAAATTATCTTGAAAACCTTTACTTTATAATGTGTTAAAGGAATATTTGGATTTTCCTACATATTTGTTCGTTATCTTCCTTAAATATTTCAAAAAATTATAGCATACTAACAAATATTCGCCTATTTGTCAAAGCCAAGATATTATTCCTAGGCCTATACTCTATTTTTTTTCATCTGTCCATCGGCCTGTGGTGTTTTTGTATGGTAACACTGCGTCCCGGGCTTTAGATAGTTACATTCAGCTTACATTCAACGATTATAATAATATCCTATTTCGAATATTAACGGTGTAATTCGCATACAGTAAATTATTAAAACACTTTTCAGTTGCAAATGTACACCCAGATATCCTTTTATTTAACCTAACACTTTCACGCAGCGTAACTATTTACCGGGACGCAGTGTTGCCATACACAAACACCATAGGCAGATGGACAGATGAAAAAAAACAGAGTATAGGTGTTAGATTTCTTTACTTTACACTTAACATTCACATCTCTATATTAACAATTTCAGGCCAGAAAACAAATGAGGTTACCTACACATTCTTGCACTTCAAGTTAACTTATGAAAGAAAAAAATATTGTAAACCAGTTGAAAAACAAGTGTTCCATATGCCTTGATATTAATAATGATGATATTTCGATTAATAGCCATCTTCTCCAAAATCATCATCATCTTTTATTCTTCAAAGAACAGGTAATCTCTACAAATAAAAACATTAGTAAAGATTACATCTCAGAAAGCTTAGGTTATTTTTATAGGCCTACAAATCATTTTGCAACATACAGGCAGGTTAAACACAGACTGAAACTTCAACATTCAAAGAAAACTGGTTGGAATTCATATTCCTCAAAGAACAGGTAATCTCTACAAATAAATTAATTGGTAACAGATTACATCTCAGATGGCTTAGATTATTTTTCTAGGCCTATAAAACATTTTCCAACATACAGGCAGCTTAAACGCAGCCGAAAACTTCAACATTAAAATAAAACGTGTTTTAATTCATATTCCTACTTTGAAATTGTTGTTATGACTGTTGAGCTTATTAGGTCCACTGTCATAATGCTGCAGACGTGGTTATGTTGACCAGTCCGAGGAGCATGTCAAGTGTGCTTTCATTGCTGGCACCGCTAACCTTATCACACCGCACTTTGAACTAAGCAACGTAAAGATAAAAAAAAATCAATTCAAATCACACAAATTAAGAATTATACCGATGCATAAAGGAAAATAAGGCTAGCTGTGAATTCGCAAACTTTTCGACATGAATGACATTACAAATATAAAAAGAAAAATAATAGCACTACTTGGCAACGTCACGTTGAGTCTGAGAATATGGACGATACAAAAAGAATCATGTCGCATGAGATTTGAGCCCCACTGTGCATGTTTTTGCACACTATATTACAATTTTTGTGCATCACTATATTTCTGCTTGTGACAGGTCTAAAATCAACGAGAAAACGCATAATTTACTGTATATCGAGTTACATTATCATTGACGTCCTAAGTATGTGAAAAAAAAAGTTTGTTGGAAGTTTGTGAAGCATACACCTAAAAAGTGCCTTCATGAGCCTGAGATGAACAGTGTATTTGAAGCTCACGAACGTTCGCTCCCGGGGGTGTCAGTAAGTGAAAGTACTCAACAGTGGTACTGTTCATTATTAATATTAATGTGGTATCATCGTTAGCACTGAATTGGATTGAGAGATGTTTGGAAACCGCAAAGTGAGCTCTGCGGTGTTGTTACGTAAGACTTTTAACGATTTTTGAACAAGTGACAACATTAAGCACAGTCCACTTTATCCACACGATCACTTTTTCACCAAAGGGCCTATAAATGAATAACGAAGTCACAGTGAATAATCGGACTTCCTCTGAAAGATGTCTGGTTAAAATGAACTCTTCGGTAAACTTCTGATGAGAGATATGTTCTTGCCTATTGAGTCGATGGATAATTTTTTCTCTTTCACTGATTCGTTTCCTTTAATTGATGCAAAATATTTGGATCGTCGGATCTTGTAAAGATGAATAACCCCAGGGTGCTCTTGTAAAGTTGATAACCCCATAATCAAACTTGTAAAGTTGAATAACCCAATAATCAAACTTGTAAAGTTGATTAACCCGTTGTTTGAATCAAGCGAAAAAAGTTATGGAAACAGAAACAAAAGTAAAAATGCAGAACATTTATTTATAAATACATAAATGCAAATAAAAGGTTAAAAAAAATAGAGATGTAGATGAAGATCAGAGGATATAATCCATAACTAATTTAATTTGTATTGGTCAGTGATAACACCGCAAAAAGCATAAAACGTATTAGTATTATTTCTTTCACGCCACATATACTCTTGCAGATACGAGTTTAAGAATTCTCGTTTACAGCCACGCATGCTTTTAATATGTGCATTTATTTTATTCCAGTAGCTCTCGATTGCTTGCGTGTGCACACCGGTAGTCTTATCAACAAAGTTGATAGAATGATTGACAGTATGATGTGACAAACCTAGTTCTTTTTCAATATTACAACAAGCCTTCCACTGATCACTATGTACACTTGTTTGAGGGTAAACGACTTTCCCCAGATTCACCTAGCTTGATTGGATTGTTTTCGAAGTATTGAGAACACACCTCACGACAGAAATTGTGGATATCAATCACAGTCACTCTTGAAAGATTCAGAAAATTAACTGAGTGAGTTACACTTGTTTGCTCGCACCAAAAGAAAATAGCTTCCACCCACTTCTGCAACGAAAGTTTGGAACGGAAGAAAAATGAATCTTTCCGAATACTTTCATATTGCTTATATTTCTCACAATCTTTAAACTGGCACTTCCATGCATATTTATCATGTAATACAGAACGGTTAGTCCATTTCATATTCTTATCACAGTGCTTGCACTTCAACTCTCTTCTTAAAAGTCCATGCCGCTTCATCCAATTTATTACCGGAAGAGGATCTTCTACCAATAAAGGTTTAACAATATTCTGATAAATAGCACGATCCATTTCGAGGGTGTTATACTTTTCTAATGAGGTCCTTCTTGCTTTGTTACATAATAGGAAACAGAATTTGAAGAAAAAAAAAGGCAATGCTAATGACTACCCGACTAAAACAAGCGAAAACTACTGATAACTAACTCTTAAGTATAAACAATCTCTATAAACAGCTTGTAAAGCGACCACAACGAATAAGTACCTTGAAGTCTAAATTACCCTATAACTACCTTGTAAAGATGAATAACCCCAGGGTCCTCTTGTAAAGTTGAATAACCCCATAATCAAACTTGTAAAGTTGAATAACCCCATAATCAAACTTGTAAAGTTGAATAACCCCAGCGGACCCTGGGGTTATTCATCCTTACAAGATCCGGATCGTCTCATTCATCTTCACCCTTACCTATTCATGTGTATTGGACAGCAGGGAGCTACATATATAGTTTCTATATTCTGCAGTTAATTAAAGCGGCTGCTCGGCAATTACTGGCAGCGGAGTCATCTCAGGTTCGTACCTACTAAGTAACTAAGGCTTGCGACGAGCAGTGGCTGTCATCTTCGCTGTGATCTCATTACTGCGCAAGACTAGATTTTTCCTGAGCAATCCTCTTATGCTAAGGTCACACATTCACGTATCAACGCACGCACGCCCACGCATGAGCGGTAAATGGTAGTTGGCAACAGCTTACGCTAGTAAACCGTAAATGTTCCGTAAAACATACGTAAAATCGTGGACGTACGGGGACTGGTCGGCCGGGCGCTGAACTCCACCCACTGGAGCGCCGTAGCCCACTCCAGTTTTGAAATGTTTAAAACAAGTCGTGACTGGTCATGCCAAATGTCACCTGACGTAGCTCCAGGCGTTGCACGTGGGACCCACGGTAACTGCAACTGGGTAGTCGCTGGGCTCATAGGCATTGTTAGCCGCAGCAGTTTTCTTCTCGCCGCAAAGTACGTGGGCCTCCCCATTGCGCGGTTGCCTACGGGGAAACAGACTCGCACGTTTACAACCTTGTAAGACGTGGCACGGTGTAGCGTGGTACAAAAAAGGTCACGTCGGCGCCTTCAGGTCAGCAGTGCCATATAAGACATACAAGACTATCTCAATACAATAAATCATTTTAAATAAAAACAAAAATTGTATTCACTTTGAAAGTAGCAAACAAACATCAGAGTCAAGACATATGAAAAGAAAAATCAACTCACAAGATAATAGATGACCAAAATATACACATAAGACAAAAGCAAAATTTTTCAACACAAACTACAAAACTACATCTGAGAAAAAAAGGAACTCTAATACTTGGTGCTTTTACATCTCTCTCTCTCTCTCTCTCTCTCTCTCTCTCTCTCTCTCTCTCTCCCATCCTCGAGCTTCATCGAGAACTTATAGTGTATATAATGCATATATTTATATTTTCAATGTTAAGTGTCTTTTTCAGTATATATTTATATTTCATATATTAAGTATTTTCTAAGTATCTTTATAATTTTGGTTATTTTGTATCTGGTACTCATTGAAGTCTCTCTCTCTCTGTTTTTCAGTTATTTTCTATTTTTCAGTTCATTTCCTTTTCATTGTGTAGTTGTTGAGTTGAAATAGCTTCATATTTTACTTAAAGTGTAATTGATGTGTGTTTTGGTGCACATTAAGTGCTCTAGGGTTAGTCTGGGGCTCTTGTAATGCATATTTATTTTATTAGTTTTGTGTGGCTGCGAATGAATCTCATATCAACAGTTGTTATCTAAGTTCCTAAAGCTGCTGTTTTGTTCAATCCATGATAGAACAGGGGCGAATACTTCTTGCTGCACGGAGTTGACAAGGGGAACTGCAAGCTTTGTTTACAGGCCGGCCCTTTTGTACCCTACTGCCCACAACGTTGCGCGTGCATTTGCGGCGCAATGTACGGTGCTGGCTTTACGTCCGTCAGCCCGTGTCCTGTTTACCAGCTGTTCAAGGTCATTTCAGCGAGATGCCCACGATCCACATACGTGGGCATACGCCGTCGTGATACGTGAATGTGTGACCCCAGCTTTAAATAGCAGTATATCGGCTGCTTTCATTTTTTTATTCTCTCTCCCTCTCTCTCTCTTTCTTTTTTTGCGCTTATTATCCTCTCTTTGTTAGGTGGATGTTTGTTATGTAAGGTTAAAGAACATGCGCCGGCGCTGTAATTGATTGGTTGATTGATTATGAAATTTAGGTCTTGAGGAACAAGCAAAGCACCGGAACCCAGCAGGTTATTCAGCGCCCTAATGCAAATGAAGTATAAAAATTAGTATGATAAATTATGAATAAATAAATGATAATAGTGTTCACATATGAACGTACAAAACTGAAGAATGATGAGAGATAAAACCAATAAAAGATATAACGAAATTTTATATTTAAAAATATATACCTTATAAAATAAAAATGACTAAAACCTTCATCAAATACACTGAAATCATAACTTATTAAAATAACCAGATTGCGTAGTGAAAAATGTGTTTAAATTGTAGCACTGGTTAAAAAACGGTCGTGGCTTAATGATGGTTAGGTCAGATGCGCAAGGAAGGATCTTTTTTAGATATAAAAAATCCTATGATGGCCCAATAGTAGCCCTCATCTCTCAGAATAGCCCCAAAGGATTTACCCCTGGGGCCATCTCCCTGATTTTTATTATTACATGTTTTTATTTAACTTGACTTCTGCGTCTGTTTGCCTGCCTGTCGTCAAATCTTGTACTCAATTTTCGACCTATTCACTTCGTCCGATGGACTTTGAAATTTTGCCTGGTTACTCAGTCCCGGTGACACTACAACCTTACATGACCTAGATCTCTAGTGACTCTACAGTGACCACTCCCATTACCTCAGGATTTGTATGAAACTCTTCATTCAGATTTTTCATAACTTCTTTCACTCGGTAGAATTTATCTTCTACTATATACAAGAAAAGAAATATATATATTTTTTTATTTCTTGTAGCAATTCCTTCCATGTTTGGGGCCCACGCTTTGATTTTTGCAGATTTGATTATTGCTCTGTATGATCAGTTGTGCCTCAGTAAAGGGTCGTGCTAGACCGAAAGTTCTTGGTTCTCTCGCCTTTAATTTTTCCTCCGTGGCAAAACCTTTATTTATACATAGCATCACGTTTTATATACTTCGTGATCAAGTTACTCATCATGAGGGCCACGTTGACTTTTACTTTCCTGTTCCCACTGCTGAGCTGCTTCGTCGCCTCTTTCTCCAAGTCCTTACTGCTGGCGCACTTTGCCAGAATTCGCTTCAAATTCTTGATTAAATGCCTGGCGGAACCATTATTACCTAAATCGTTGCGACCACGACGCATTAGAAGATACGATCAACATCCTTTCAATGAATTTTCTTCAATGATGTTAAAACGTCACATTGCTGCCGCGAAATTGGAGGAAAAGGAGAAATTTAAAGAACTGGAAAAAGCCCGACGTAATTTCAACTATTCGATTCCCGCTGATTGGAAACACGCAATAAGGCAAGAAATATATTGAAAACTTCATAGAACTACATACACTTTGATTAGAAAACTGGATAGAAAATTAAACAATCTTATCGACAACAGTGATTGGACCAATAATGCTAGAAGTGATTGTATGGTGAATTTATCCAGCAAACAAGTAAGTGATAATAGAGTGCGTGCATTAGGCTTTGGGTTGTCTTTCTTCATTTGTAACAAACCCTCAGCTTTATCAATAGCGACATTTCTATAAAAGTTTGAAAAATACTGTGACCTACCACAAAATCATTTAGACATCAAAGGCATGACATATAGTGCTACGCATGCCTATCATGAGAATAACTTCCCCGCTACAGAAAAAGTTTAAAAGAATTGAAAAATTATAATAGCTTACACATTACTAAGCCTGATAAATGACTACATATCACGCATGCATACTTTATTAGAAGATGAAACAACTTACAAAAAACTCACAAAAAATCCGTTGGACCAAGTAATAAAAAGCTTTAATATCAATATGAAACAAATTCTTGAAGATAAAAAAGAACTCTTGTGTAAATTAACTGTAAAGTGTCCCTCATTACCTTATATGGCCTAGTTAAAACTCATAAGGAAAACAAACCTATGCGCCTAATTATTAGTACTGTAGGATCAACTGCTTGTAAACTATCTAAATATATTAATAAATTGTTATCCCCGCTTCTTGGAACTGCATCCAATTCACACATCCGGAATTCTCTTTATCTCGTGGAAAAATTAAATAACATTGAACTAAACCTTAGTGATATCTTTGTCAGTTTTGATGTATGTTCCTCGTTTACAAAAGTCCCCATTGACTCTGTGCTAGAATATTTAAGTAATGAATTTGTATTGCGTGAATTACCTATGTCCATTAGTCACATAATTTCATTGATTAAGTTGTGTATTTGTGATTTCAGATTTATTTTTAATGGAGAATATTACCAACAAATATTTGGTATGGCCATGGGTAACCCTTTATCACCTCTCCTTTCAAACTTATTAACCTCCCGAATATCACACTTGTCCCCTTAAAATGGTACAGATATGCAGATGACATCTTAATAGTCTTACGTGTTGGTATCGATGTAAATGATTTATTGTCTAAATTGAATAATTTAGTGCCATCCATAAAATTCACTGTTGAAATTGAAAATAACAATGTCATCCCTTTCCTAGATGTATTAATACATAGAGAATTTTTCCAATGTAAATTCAGTATTTATAGAAAACCCACAAATTATTTAACATATGTACATTTTTATTCTGGCCACCATCTTAATATCAAAATTTCAATTTTTTCTTCTATGTTCTAACGTGCTTTGCGTATCACGAGTCCACAATATCTTGACCAAGAAATATAATACATAAAAAAGATAGGAAACAATCTCTGCTACCCACCTCATATAATTGATTTGTTATAAAAAAGCTCACAAAAAGTTTTATAGTGTTGCTAATAATGAGAAAGAAACCCCTAAAAATGTACTTTATTTGCCTTACTTTCATGGATTTGAAACCATAAAATTAATATTTAAATCGTTTAATGTTAATGTAGTGTTCTCTTATAACAATACCATTAAAGATATGCTAATTAAGAATAGTCCCGTAACAAATAACAACATCATTCCTTGTAAGGATTGCCCATCTTTTTACGTCGGTCAGTCAAGTAAAAATTTATGTGTATGCATTAAGCAGCATATGTATTCATTTAGAACAGCCCAGACTTCAAATGCACTGTTTTTCCATCTGAGCGAAAAATCTCATTGTATAAATTGGGGTGATACCTCTGTAATTGCTAGGTCTAATGATTATGTTTCAAGAAATTTACTGGAATCGGCAATTATACCAATCACTAATAAAAACAACCTAAGTCTTAGTCTTGGATTGTACCATTTGGACCCATATATTTGTAAAATGTTTATGAAGAACCTTAAAATAAATGAACTACTAATTAATTAGTCCCACATGTATATAGTTATTATTCTCCCTCTCTCTCTCTCTTTCTCACTATATTTAAACCCTATTTTCGTCTTTTCACTCATTTTTTTGGAACATTTTTGTAAATTTCATGGTACTAAGTCGTATATGCTTCCATGTTTTTTCAAAAATGTATTTTCTGGATGAATCATCTGTTGATCACGTGTATGCTCCTCCAAGGTGTGGCTGCCTAAAAATCGCTAATCTTGCCCTCAGGCATTTTCTCGTTTCTGTAGAGTGAAATTGAACTTATTGCTAATCTCGTAGTGTCAGTTTGGAAATTAAGCCTACTTTTACTATGTTTTTGCTTTGTATGATCAGTTGTGCCAAAGTAAAGGGTTGTGCTAGACTGAAAGTTCTTGGCTCTCTCTCCTTTCATTTTTCCTCCGTGGCAAAACCTTTATATCAATTATATAGATATAATATATATATATAATATATATATATGTATATATATATATCGTATATATATAGATATATATATATATATATATATATATATATATATATATATATATTTCTACGTTTATTGAACGCCTCGCCTTCCCAGCAGTTTTTATTAATTGTAGTTATAAAAGAAGCAGCCATGCCTTCTCCTAAAGCAACTGATGTTGGGAGAGAGCATGTCGTAGGAAGGCTAGGGAGGAATTTCCGGTCTGACGGAAGCTTATGGTAAGAGAGGCAAGTCACAAGAGTAGCTAGGCCTCGAGATGGAGTTTAGGGACTTCTACAATAAGACCTATTTTCCTTCCCAATTTGCTGGTTGTTGTGTACGCTTTCAGGCAGTGCCCGAGGCGGTATATGGAAGCCCCGTGATTCCAAGAGAACCAGTATCTCCCTCAGTTCGACTGCAGTCGTGACCTAGGACGGATGTCCAGCCAACCAGCCTCCCACACTTAAGCCTAACGGCGTACTGGCGCGCCCGAGCCCCAGACCTGAGACAAAGCCAGGCCGCATTTCTACAAAGATTCACTGAACATGGCATCCAGGTACGTCTAAAGTGTTTCCAAACCAGCACCTTTTACTACCATACGACTCTTGCTAATTTCATTTTCAAGTCTCACTTTTATCACTCCTACATCAAAAGCCCTTTGTCCTCATCGGGCCACGTGCGTCCCCTTGTGACTTGTTAAAGACTAAGTCTTCAGTGCATA
Organism: Macrobrachium nipponense; assembly: GCF_015104395.2. NCBI lineage: Eukaryota > Metazoa > Arthropoda > Malacostraca > Decapoda > Palaemonidae > Macrobrachium > Macrobrachium nipponense. The sequence continues at coordinate 84,181,579 of NC_061087.1, forward strand.
CCTCAGTGACCATTAGGGTTCCTTTGCCCCAGTGTTAGAGAACTGAATAATCGTAACTTGTGCAAGAAGTCATTTTTCTTTTATCTTGTGTAATCTGGGATCCTTTTCCAGATTCCCTGAGTCACGTGTCAAGTCTGTCTGCCCGCAAGTGTTGCATTACCGTAAGATATCGAAACCCAGCGTTCATTACGGGAATCACATTTTAGCCAGCTATCCATGTGGGAGAGATATATGGGTCCCAACGTGTGGACACGCTGCATTTACTTTTCTCCAGGCCAGTAAGGGCGTCTTGTAAATAAATAGCTGCAAAGTACTTAGCTGAGTTTCTGGCGACCTTTCCTCTAGAGTAAATGTTCACTATAAATCCTTTTTTACGGTAAGTTCAAGTAATTGATGGTTTTTTCCTTCAACTATTCCTGTTTACGTATTGGAGTCCTTTCAAGGCCGGGCTCATACGTAACAATGACGACTGCTTGCCAGCATCGAATCCGGGCTTGCTTTAAAAAGCTTGTAAATCATGTTATCCCTTGTAAAACTTAAAATGTAAATGTTTTCACAAAAGCGCAAATCAACGCACACTTGCAGCGGAAGACACACTGGCACACGGGAAGGGTTACCATTCATATAATATGATTATTTTATAACCAATGTTAGCTTAAGGTACGTTTAAGTATTTTTATTACGAAGTGTTTTAAATAAGTGTTAAGTGAGAAATATTATTATATTGTAACGACCAGAGCGCCGAGTGAATTCTGTTATTTGTAAATCGCATTGTTCTCGTCTGACGAGACACTAACACGTGTGTAGATAGATGCCAGAAAGTACCAGATCAAACTAGGAAGTGCTTTGCCAGGGTTTATTGCTGTGTTGGAAAGCCTAGCTAGTTAGGAGTGTTCTACTAATAGTTACGGCAAAAGAAGTGTACAATTCTTTTGTCTGTGATAGGTTAGGGGAATTCATTTCAACGTAGGTTTCATTCCAAGTGTTGGTAACCGCTCAAGCTGGCCAGCTTTGGTGAGCTTCGCGCGTGCGCTTTCCCAGCCAATGTTCCGTCTCACAAAGCGGCAGCCATGTTTTTTATCCCTTTAAGCATTATCTCAATGATTTAAGCAAAGTAACGTAAGTCTTGAAGTTTTAACGTAAATAATATCAATCTCAGTACTAGTATCTATCGTTCTGCCAGAGAAATTAACGTAATTCGCCTTGAATAAGAAATTAGAATTTCGTGTTGTAAATCGCCTCCGCGTTTACAGAGAATCAGCTGTTTGAACGACACGCTGCCCAACCCGCTCACACGTCTCACCTAGCATCGCTCACTCGCTCGCTGAGCGAAAGTTTCATTTCCTTTCATACTTAACGTAACCTCATTTACAAATGTTTGCTAACATTTCAGCCTCAAATCCTTACCGTCATTTTCGCTTGTCACAGGGACCTAGTATCCTTACGTAAAGTTAACGTAAATCTTCAAAGAGTAAATTACAAGAATTGTTAACGTAAAACGCGTCTTTGTGAAATTCATATTGAAACGCAAATCATTTCGTATAAGCGCAAGCCGCTACCATTAACGTAAACATCGTTCATCGCGAGCGTGTTATCATTTTCCTAAAACGTATTCCAAAGCAATTCTTTTATTACACGTTAACGTAAGTAGATAATTTAACACAAGTGCGTCATATTAAAACTAAAAGTATTGGTTCAATTAAATACAAGGGAGTTCATTCATATATCATTTTCACCCTCTCCGAGAGAGAGAGAGAGGGAGAGAGAGAGAGAGAGAGAAAGAACCAGAACCCATTATTCACGAAGCCAAGAGTACTACGCCCATTACTTATAGCATGCAGAATTAACATTATTTTAGACTCTTGTGTCTTTTATTTACACTGAGCGTGATACGTACGCGCCTGTGTCCATTGCGGTTTGCAAGCATTTATCTCATTTATCGAGTACTTCAGCAAAGGACTGAGCATTTTCAATTTACCATTACCTGTCGTTGCCCGAGTGGTCTTCTCCATTTTTATCACAAAAGACTTGCGTATACCGCAAGCACAAACCGCACAGTGTGCCACCGCAAATTCATTACTTCTATCAAGGAAGTCGTTACCAGTCTAGGACTGGCCACCACCAGTGCACATCAGGTCTTACCCTTTTACAGTACCACTAATTCTTGACACTGTCCATCGACTGGCTGCTGAAGTACTCCCACCTTTTACTTTCTCTCCTCCACCATTACACTCTGCCCCGAACAGAGTACCATTTCTCTTCAGTATATTTAAGTATACTGCATTTAGTGTCGTCCGACGGGACACACCAGCACGCTACCAGTGCTCCAAAAAGGAACGCCTCCCGAAGTGCCGCAATACCAGCACTACGAGTGCTGTCCAAAAGGAACGCCTCCTGAAGCGCCATTGCACCTGTACAGCCGTACAGGTAGCCATTCAAACCTGCGTGTCCGTCCTATGGAACGCCCATTCATTAGAGTATCCACCATTTTGGATCACTCAACCAAGGAACGCCTCCATAAGTGCCGTGCACCTGTATTGGATCTACAGGTTGCCCATTCCAGCGTCTCCCAAGTGAGGAACGCCCTTAAGTGTGATGTACGCCGCACACTATTTGATTTTTCCGCCTCATCAGAAGGTGCCAATCCCAAAGTGCCACCGAGCACCCAGTCTTTTCAGACTTTTCATTACCACGTTGCAGAACACATTTCCAAGTGAGTGCCACTTTACCCAGTAGGCACTCCCATTCCATCCATTACCCTTTCCTGGCCATTATTTTCATTTTCATCAGAGCCTCTACTGCAGCCTAAGGGAAATGTCTTCCCCTGATTCCCACGACTTCTTTGCCAGAGAGCTAGAGAAGCTCGGAGCCCTCAAAACTCTGGGCAAGGAGGCCGGTTACACTGGACCAGCACTTGACCAGTGGATAAAGGTGCAGCAGGCTGCTGTGCGCCTGCAAGGAAGAAGAGAAGAACAAGAGAAAGAAAGAAGCAGAGAGGAAGCGGAGAGCAGAGGAAAGGAAAGAGAAGAAGAGAGAAAAGCATGAGCTAGCTCTCCTAGATGACGAAATCTCTCGGCTAGTTTCTAAGCCCCAGACCATGAGCTGGACTCCCGGTAAGAGGTGGTTGCGGAGGTTCTGCACCACTTGCTGTGTGCGTTGGCATGCTGTGGATTCCAACCAGTGCCCAAGTCGGTCTCTACCTTGGGAGGAGAGCTTCCAGGGTGAACTTCTCCAAGGCTACCATGTAGCCCTGCCTGATGAACAGTCTCCTACGGCCTATCAGTGGGTACAAGTCATGGCCGACACCGAAACCCAGGTCTCCCTTATTTCCAGAAAGGCATTGCCTAGGGGTGCCAAAATCCAGACGAACGAAGAAATTCAGTTTGAATGGATTGACGGTAACCTCCATTCTGTTCCTTCGGTCCTTCTGAATGTAGACATGCCCTTTCTGGACCAGGAGACCAGGGAAACCACATTGTGCCGCCTGGGCGTAGTTGACCCATTTCATGATGTTTATCAGGGGATATTGGGCCGAGATCTACTTAAGCCGTATCTCCCCGGGACGCAGCTCCCACTACCAGATGCACCGGATCCCTGCAGTATGCCTCATAATCAATCATCAGTTTTAGATTCAGAGGCTAGTGCCTCCGATGTCCCAGACATCCCCTTTATTTGTGAACCTGGCCCTGACCCAGTGTCAGAGCCCAAAGTTCCTGCCGCATCCTCTCAGCCTCTTACCATTTTACCGCCTACCTCCTCCCCTTTGGAAGAGGTAAGCCCACCAGTTAACCCCGGACTTGCTTCCGAGGATGATTCAACGGAGGTTTCCTTCACCTCCCTACCTCACATCACTGCCAGAGAGGACTCTTCACCTGTGCCAGAGCACACTGCCAGCCTTGGTGACTCCACAGATTCACAACCTGTGGGGCCATCTTGGCCTTACCGTCCAGTGCCACGGAAGAGGTTCTGGAACACGTTCTGCCGAGACTGTGGCCGCAAGGGTCACATGTCTGCCAACTACGGAGGGTGCGCGAACCACAATATTCCTGCCATCGCAATGGCAGTTACTAATCCTTCCTCACTAGGACCCCCAGCTAAGGGCCCTATAACAGTCGCACCCCTCCAAAGCCATTATCCGCCAAGCCACGTCAGAGCCTACGACGACTCTGGCGCTCAAATCTCCCTGATACGGGAAGATCGAATCCCCCGAGGGGCTAACGTCGATAGATGTCACTTAATAACCATAGAAGGTGTCAACCATATCAAGCTGATCCTACCGACCGTCCAATTGAGGGTCACCAGACCTCACTTCTCCAAGATTGGTACCCTTGCAGTTGCAAGCTACATTCCAGGAGGTTATGACCTCCTCCTAGGGCAAGACATGAAGTCTTTCTCGCATTTCAAAAAGCCTAGGGGTCCTAACCCCACGACCAATCACTCCAAAGTAAGGAGTCATCGAAATTCTACTTCCTCCAGGAAGTACGTCCACCAACAGTCTCCCCCGTTACCAAGGAGGGAGATTGATCATTCACAGTTCCGTTGCAAAACCTGCAACGTAATAGGGCACTCTACAAATTGGCCTAGGTGTCCTAGCCGACTACCAGCAGCGGACACTGTCCATTTTCCACAAGGCTTAGCCTTCAACAAGAGACAGGAGCCTCTGTCTCCCATTTCCAAGGGCACGCTGAGAGGTATTGCACCTCCGGTACCCGCCACAGGTCCAGTCGACCTCAGCTCTCTGCCAGTGCCACTTGGCAGCACTGAGCAGTGCCAAGCTCCGTCCAGCCTGGACGTAGAGCCACCACAGAACTTGACTTCTGCGCCTGGCCCCGAGCTAGTGCCGGCGCCTAACCTAACCAAGGATCCTCCTACAGGAGATCCTCCAACAGGCATGGAGCTTACCGCAGCCCATGGCCAATCTCCAGTCCATAATTCTTCTTCACCCTCACCACTGTCGCCCGAGGATGAACCTCCGACAGACCTAACCTTCATACCTCCTCTGGAAAACCAGGAACTGCCCGACCAGGAGTCAGCCTGGAGTTTTCCCCTTACGACGGCTGTCGCAGCAGCCGGAGTGAGGGCCTCCCCTGCAGTAGGTTCCACCTCTACGACGGTTGCTGCAGATACCGAAGTAGGGTGTTCTCCTGAAATCCCTCAGGCTACCACTGCCTCTGCTCCTGCCGGCGTTTCTGGCCTTTCCCCAGAGTCGGTGCCTCCGTCTACTCCTAGGACTGGTATAGCCAGGTCCTGGAGGAATAAGAAGAGGAAGAAGGGACGTAGCAAATCATTAACACACTAACCAAAGAGCCACATGCTCTCCTTGACACCTGTGCCCGAGGTACAGTGTCGCATTCAATTGCAGAGTGATCCTGGCACCTACCCAGAGAAGGTAGCCAGCCTGATCTCTGCCAGTAGAACTAACCCTCTAACCCCTAGCCATGGTGATACTAACCCTCACTTACCTCATTACATTTCCATCCTGGTAATGCACTAACCACTCATCATCCTCACGCACCATTACCTCACCTCATATATTTTAACAATTCCGTCGCTGAACCACTGCTGTGCGTACCACACTCTGGAATGATTGCGTCTCCATTTAACGGTATTGAGTAGGTTAGGCTAATGATTTAGTACCAGGGCATTAGGTTAGTAGCAAGTAGAATTTTCAAGTAACCTTATCTAGGGGTAGAGTAGACTGTCGTCACAGACAACCCGGTCTTTAAAGACTTTTTCACTACCACGTCGCAGAACCCATTTCCAAGTGAGTGCCACTTTCCACAGTAGGCACTCCCATTCCATTCAATACCCTTCCTGGCCATTATTTTCATTTCCATCCAAGCCTCTACTGCAGCCTAAGGGAAATGTCTTCCCCTGCTTCCTGCGACGTCTTTGCCATAGAGCTAGAGAAGCTTCGAATCCTCATAACTCTGGGCAAGGAGGCCGGTTACACTGGACCAGCACTTGATTAGTGGATAAAGGCGCAGCAGGATGCCGCACGCCTGCAAGAAAAGGAAGCCAGAGAAGCAGAGAGGAAGGCAAAGGAAGAAGAGAGAAAGCATGAGCTCGCTCTCAAGGAGAAGGAACTCAACATCAAGCGGGAGAAGGCCCGTAAGGAGAGTATCCTAGCTCAAGCCACTCTGCCAGCTTCAAGCCCTGCCCCCACTGTCTCTCACTGTCCCGCCGTCTCTGGTCGGCCTCTTACCATTTCACTGCCTACCTCCTCCCTTTTGGAAGAGGTAAGCCCACCAGTTAACCTCGGACTTGTTTCCGAGGGTGATTCAACGGAGGATTCCTTAACCTCCCTACCTCAAATCACTGACAGAGAGGACTCTTCACCTGTGCCAGAGCACACTGCCATCCTTGGTGACTCCACAGATTCGCAGCCTGTGGGGGCATCTCGGCCTTACCGTCCAGTGCCACGGAAGAGGTTCTGGAACACGTTCTGCCGAGACTGTGGCCGCAAGGGTCACATGTCTGCAAATTACGGAGGGTGCGCTAATCACCATATTCCCGCCATCGCAATGGCGGTTACCAATCCTTCTTTACTAGGACCCCCGGCTAAGGGCCCTATAACCATCGCACCCCTCCAAAGCCATTACCCGCCAAGCCACATCAGAGCCTACGACGACTCTGGCGCTCAAATCTCACTGATACGGGAAGATCGAATCCCCCGAGGGGCTAACGTCGATAGACGTCACTTAATAACCATTGAAGGTATCAACCATATCAAGCTGATCCAATTGAGGGTCACCAGACTTCACTTCTCCAAAGTATGTACTCTTGCAGTTGCAAGCTACATTCCAGGAGGTTATGACCTCCTCCTAGGGCAAGACATGAAGTCTCCCTCTCATTTCAAAAAGCCTAGGGGTCCTAACCCCACGACAAACTACTCCAAAGCAAGGAGCCATCAAAATTCTACTTCCTCCGGGAAGCACGTCCACCAACAGTCTCCCCCGTTACCAAGGAGGGAGATTGATCATTCACAGTTCCGTTGCAAAACCTGCAACGTACTAGGGCACTCCACGAATTGGCCTAGGTTCCCTAGCAGACTACCAGCAGCGGACACTGTCCATTTTCCACAAGGCTTAGCCTTCAACAAGAGACAGGAGCCTCTGTCTCCCATTACCAAGGGCATGCTGAGAGGTATTGCACCTCCGGTACCCGTCACAGGTCCAGTCGACCTCAACTCTCTGCCAGTGCCACTTGGCAGAACTGAGCAGTACCAAGCTCCGTCCAGCCTGGACGTAGAGCCACCACAGAACTTAACCTCTGCGCCTGGCCCCGAGCTAGTGCCGGCACCTAACCTTATCAAGGATCCTCCTACAGGAGATCCTCCAACAGGCATGGAGCTTACCGCAGCCCATGGCCAATCTCCAGCCCATCATTCTTCTTCACCCTTACCTCTGTTGCCCGAGGATGAACCTCCAGCAGACCTTACCTTCATACCTCCTCTGGAAAACCAGGAACTGCCCGACCAGGAGTCAGCCTGGAGTTTTCCCCTTACGACGGTTGTTGCAGCAGCCGGAGTGAGGGCCTCCCCTGCAGTAGGTTCCACCTCTACGACGGTTGCTGCAGATACCGAAGTAGGGTGTTCTCCTGCAATCCCTCAGGCTACCACTGCCTCTGCTCCTGACGGCGTTTCTGGCCTTACCCCAGAGTCGGTGCCTCCGTCTACTCCTAGGACTGGTATAGCCAGGCCCTGGAGGAATAAGAAGAAGAAGAAGGGACGTAACAAATCATTAACACACTAACCAAAGAGCCACATGCTCTCCATGACACCTGTGCCCGAGGTACAGTGTCGCATTCAATTGAAGAGTGATCCTGGCACCTACCCAGAGAAGGTAGCCAGCCTGATCTCTGCCAGTAAACTAACCCTCTAACCCCTAGAAATTGTAATACTAACACTCATGTAAATGTCATAATTACCTCATTGCATTTCCATCCTGGTCAACTAACCACTCATCATCCTCACGCATCATTACCTCACATCATGTATTTTAACAATTCCGTCGCTGAACTGCTGCTGTGCGTACAACACTCTGGAATGATTGCGTCTCGAATTAACTGTAATGAGTAGGTTAGGCTAATGATTTAGTACCAGGGCATTAGGTTAGTAGCAATAGAATTTTCAAGTAACCTTATCTAGGGGTAGAGTAGACTGTCGTCACAGACACCCCGTAGTTATTACTTAGGCTAGACTACATTACTCCATTAAGTTAGTACACTTAGCATCTCCGCCCATAAGTTAGGTAGGCCACTGTAGTTAGCTGTATCGCTGCTCTAAAAACTTCAAGTTAGAGTAGGAGAACTGGGTAGTCGAGACGATCAACTTATTTAAGCCAAGGCCTTCACGCCCGAAAGGGAGTGAATGCCTTCTTAACAGGGGGAGCTGCTACGTTTATTGAACGCCTCGCCTTCCCAGCAGTTTTTATTAATTGTAGTTATAAAAGAAGCAGCCATGCCTTCTCCTAAAGCAACTGATGTTGGGAGAGAGCATGTCGTAGGAAGGCTAGGGAGGAATTTCCGGTCTGATGGAAGCTTATGGTAAGAGAGGCAAGTCACAAGAGTAGCTAGGCCTCGAGATGGAGTTTAGGGACCTCTACAATAAGACCTATTTTCCTTCCCAATTTACTGGTTGTTGTGTACGCTTTCAGGCAGTGCCCGAGGCGGTATATGGAAGCCCCGTGATTCCAAGAGAACCAGTATCTCCCTCAGTTCGACTGAGGTCGTGACCTAGGACGGATGTCCAGCCAGCCAGCCTCCCACACTTAAGCCTAACGGCGTACTGGCATGCCCGAGCCCCAGACCTGAGACAAAGCCAGGCCGCATTTCAACAAAGATCCACTGAACATGGCATCCAGGTACGTCTAAAGTCTAAACTCCAAACCAGCACCTTTTACTACCATACGACTCTTGCTAATTTCATTTTCAAGTCTCACTTTTATCCCTGCTACATCAAAAGCCCTTTGTCCTCATCAGGCCACGTGCGTCCCCTTGTGACTTGTTAAAGACTAAGTCTTCAGTGCATACCTCAGTGAACCATTAGGGTTCCTTTGCCCCAGTGTTAGAGAACTGAATAATCGTAACTTGTGCAAGAAGTCATTTTTCTTTTATCTTGTGTAATCTGGGATCCTTTTCCAGATTCCCTGAGTCACGTGTCAAGTCTGTCTGCCCGCAAGTGTTGCATTACCGCAAGATATCGAAACCCAGCGTTCATTACGGGAATCACATTTTAGCCAGCTATCCATGTGGGAGAGATATATGGGTCCCAACGTGTGGACACGCTGCATTTACTTTTCTCCAGACCAGTAAGGGCCTCTTGTAAATAAATAGCTGTAAAGTACTTAGCTGAGTTTCTGGCGACCTTTCCTCTAGAGTAAATGTTCACTATAAATCCTTTTTTACGGTAAGTTCAAGTAAATTGATGGTTTTTTCCTTCAACTATTCCTGTTTATGTATTGGAGTCCTTTCAAGGCCGGGCTCATACGTAACAATATATATATATATATATATATATATACAGGGAGTCCCCAGGTTACAGCAGGGGTTCATTTTCCAGCAGGGTGCTGTAAGCTGAAAATTACCTTAACCCAAATCATCATAATCATTATGGGAATAAACAGCATTTACAGTGCTGTTCCAGCACCGTAAGTCTGGGTTACAGTGCCATAAAGTAGGTAACAGCGTCATGAGGCAAGCACTTTAACTCCGGAACAACGTAACCCAAACCTGACATAAATAAGGGACTGGCTATATATATAAATATATATATATCTATATATATATATATATATATAATATATATATATATGTATCACTGAATCACGAAAGTTAGGAACGTGATAAATCCATAAATAAAGATATGTGCCACGAAGGACAAATAAACGAAGGAGGAGCCGCAAGGTCTTTCGACGTTAAACGTCCTTTACTGAGCAGAGACTGACATAAATACGAGAAAAGACAATACAAGAAGATTCGTATAACTGACAGATAGGGATTATAAAGAGATTAGTATGTAGAATCCGACACACCTGGAAGATAAGAAACCTTCCCAAACAAGCATAAACAATTGGTGCAATTAAAGGTTTAAGACAATCATCTCAGATACAATTTCAAGATAATTAAAGGATTATAGGTGACAGCTATTCAGAACTTGGTAAACAAAACCATATTCACAATACATGTCAGACATACGTTACAACAAAAATAATAACTCTAAGGCGACTGATTTTTATTTAAGTCAGTAATTATATCTTTGAGGTCATTCTTAAACATGTTACAGATACAAGGGTGTAAATGAAAGTACTAATCTCTTTATAATCCCTATCTGTCAGTTATACGAATCTTCTTGTATTGTCTTTTCTCGTCAGACAAAATAGCATCCAGCTTCTCATGATATTCGGCAGTATCAATCAAGACGAAGGTTGCCGTCTTGTCCGCGCGTCGCGCCGTGATGTTCTCTTTCTCCTTCAATTCCTTCGCTGCTGAAGTAGCAATTACTTTTAATAAAGTATGCTTGAGAGAGGGTCTGCTTCCTAAGTACAATAATAATAATCGGGGAACAAATTCACAATTATGTATTTTACAAAAAGTTTCGTCCGATGATCTCACGGCACTTGACGTAGTTTCGACGACTCCAGTCATGGAGAGTTTCCGATACCGAAAAAAAAAATAAAACTTCATTTCGAACTGACCTAACTACCGTGTTTTTTTTTTTTTTTTTTTTTTATCTTACCATTCGTCTACACCTGCATTTTTTACGAGTCTTTATCTTACAATAAATCTGTCCAGGTGATCACTTTTTTTTATTTCTCCGAGAAACACATTTTCCCTCTCTCCGAAAACCACAATATTTTTGTAGCTAATTTCAGTCTCCCAATTCAGTGCTTAAAAATATCTTGAACAGACTTGATGAGTCATATGTGAGCAGCAGAGGTTTACAATAAGGTTCGCAAGGCCACAAGAGTGAATGAGTGCGAGAGATTTGGGTTGTTGAAGACTGGGCAACTCTCCATGTTCTCTCATTCTTCGAACTTCTGGATATGTTTTGTAATATATGACGAATATGATGCATAACTGTAATATATTTCATCCTCGTCATTTCTTTATTTAGGTACATGTACATGCGGAATAAAATTAATAAACATGATATTCTAGACCACTTGGTAATCATACTGAATGCTACACCTGTAGCTGACATTGTGGCTTTTGATTACAAGTGCCGTGCACAGCTGTAAAAGTAAATGATTGCAGTAAGTCCCCAGTGCCGGCTGCATGACAATTACTCTTCTCCCAATCCCTTTGTCTTCCTTGCACCTGTACAGCTGTCCACCTTCTTTAACTGCGCCTTGTTCCAAATCTCATCTCATTTGAGAATAGATCTTTCGTTCAGGACTTCCAAGCCCAAGAAATAACGTTGATGATGTTGGTTTTGAAAACATTCTAACTGCTTTTATGACTGCTCCCCTAAGGAATAAATATTCGTCATTCATATGAAATGAAAACGAGAGATCAGAGAGATATCTAACGAGACTCTATCGCCAGGTCACATCCCTCGGGCGAATATAATCTCGGGTAACAAGTGCACTTATATACACATCATGACGTTTCGATTATCTGTTATCTATTTTATCGCGCACTACGATTACTTTAAAATAAAATTCCATACCGACCGTTAAGACTAAACTCTTCTCTAATCATGGCACCAGGTGAGACGAAAAGATTTGTCATCCTCTCGTTACGAAACGATCGTTTCACCAACATAAACCTATCATTAAAGGGCATTTTCAGTGGTATAGCTACACATATAGTAGCCAGTGAAAAGGTTGTTACAACAGAATTCCATCTAATAAAAGGAGCTCATAAAAACGCCGAAATGTATAAAGAAATTATATTCTCTCTATATTTTGGCGTTTTTATGGGCTCCTTTTATTAGATATAGTCGCTACTTTACGGAACAACAGAATTGAAAGATGCAGGACATTTTTTTTAAGCGTGGCCGCAATTACAGTCGAGTGGTTCGGATTTCTATAGAACACAAGTTTGCATACATATAATTTTACAAGTTTAGTTACATACACACACAAATACATATATACATATGTATATATACATATATGTATCATATACATGAATATATACATATATATATATATATATGTATATATATATATATATATATATATATATATTATCAAGTGTTTTTATATAGTGAGAAGGGACTGGAGACGAGAAATAAACAACACAGAGATAGTGTGAGAACAAGACAAATGTCGAATGCTTTATTTCATATTGTAACGACATAACTCGTAGAAATGTGAATGAATCTGCTTTGACTAAATATCACGGTGATTTACTAAATGTAAGCCAGGGTATGTAATGTACAAACTAAACGCATTTGTTAACAGGACTTTGAATGCTTGTGTTTCCATTTTTCCGGCTTTCATGCTTACTTTGTTAGATGTTCTCAGTGCCTTTAGCATTGTATACCTCGGAAAATGCGTTGAAATAACACGAAAGCACTTGGAACTCCTTTTATCTTTTCCGCACTATCTATTAACATAAAAGTGCATATATATAATATATATATATATTTTGGTATATATATATGTATATGATATATAGTATGTATATGTATATCCCTATATATATATATATAACATTTAACGACGTGGCACACAGTTACAACATCTTTCACAAAAGCGTAGCTACACTTGTTCTAATATGAGCCAATTAACTGTCAGTTCATGTGACAGGTCTGAACAATCCCAACAATTTATTTCCCGCGAATTCATTTTGACACACATGCACTAACACATGCGTACACACAATATAGTATATACGTATATGTGTGTGTGTATGCAGTTGAAATACACACGCACACATACACACATGTATATATATATATATATATATATATATATATATATATATATATATATATATGGCTATATATATATATATATATACTATATGAATTCTTATCACATCGCCGTGATTCATGTATAAATGCATTAAGCAACTAATGTCCTTTAATATCCAGTTCGCCCTACCTCGGAATTAGTATATTTTCATATATGTTAACGGAAGAGGAATTTTTCAGTTGATAACAATTTAGTCCTCCCGTGGATTCGAACCAACGGTCAGACAGAGAAATCAGGACTGCAGTGACATTATCCACTCGGCCAACAACGAAATAATTATCAACTAAAAATTTCCCCTTCGTTAACATATATGAAAACATGTTAATTCCGAGGTAGAGCGAATTGGATATTGGAAGGACACACACTACATACATATACATATATATATATATATATATATATATATATATATATATATATATATAGATAGATAGATAGATATATATATATATATAGATATATATAGTATATATATATATATAGATATATATATATATATATATATATATATATATATATATATAAAGAAATTATCAATAACTATCAGTTTACGGTAAGTTAAAGCAATTTCCTCTTGAAATCCCTCAATTATTTCCGTTTACGTATCTAGCCTCTCTCAAGGCCGCTAAATACGTAAATATATATATATATATATATATATATATATATATATATATATATATTATAGATATATATATATATATATAGATATATATTTATAATATATATATATATATATATATATATATATATATATATATATATATATATATATATATATATATATATATATATATATATATATATATATATAAAAGAAAAAAGGATTTCTTCTTTGATTAATTATTTCTCTAACACTGGGGAGAAGGAACTGTTTAATGTTCACTGAAGTATGCAATGACTTCATTGGTCTGGGACGATCACACAAGGGGAAGCATGCGGCCATGAGGCAGTGAGAGGGAACAAAAGGATGAATTCCTTTTGGGGCTGGAAATTGAATTGGGAAAACGAGGATCACATAGATAATAGGTGATAAGGGACTGGCAATATGCTGTTTCACAAGACGTACCTGGATGCAATGTTCAGTGTGGACCTTTGTAGAAAATGTGGCGCCCGGCTTTGTTCAGGTCTGGGGTTCGTGCGCGCCAGTACGCCGTGGATAGGCCTAAATGGAAGGCAGATGGTCGGACATCCGTCCGAAGGTCACGTCTGGAGATGACTGAGGCAGAATTCAGGTCATTTGCTTGGGTGTTGGGATTCAGCTTAACCCCCCACGAGCAAGGCAAATCCTGGAAACAAAGCATACAGCCAGCAGAGGGGTCACAGGAAAGAGAGCTTAAGATATAGGTCTAAGAAGTACCAATCTGCCTACATCCTTCCCTTTTGAGATACATCCCTAAAGCTGACAAAAGACTCTTTTCCCCCAACTGGGGAACCCCCTATCTCTGGCTGGCGGGTTTCGGGTTTCCCGCGTTTTACTAAAAATCAGCTGATATTCTAAAGAAATGGCTGCCGTTTTCCAAATCAAATTAATTAATTGATATCTGGGTAGACGAACGATCTATAAACGTCACAGCTCCCCCTGTTAAGAAGGCATTCACTCCCTTTCGGGCGTGAAGGTCTTGGCTTAAATAAATTGATCGTCTCGACTACCCAGTTCTCCTACTCCAACTTGAAGTTTTTTGAGCAGCGATACAGCTAACTACAGTGGCCTACCTAACTTATAGGTGGAGATGCTAAGTGTACTAACTTAATGTAGTAATGTAGTCTAGCCTAAGTAATAACTACGGGTTGTCTGTGACGACAGTCTACTCTACCCCTAGATAAGGTTACTTGAAAATTCTACTTGCTACTAACCTAATGCCCTGGTACTAAATCATTAGCCTAACCTACTCAATACCGTTAAATGGAGACGCAATCATTCCAGAGTGTGGTACGCACCGCAGTGGTTCAGCGACGGAATTGTTAAAATATATGAGGTGAGGTAATGGTGCGTGAGGATGATGAGTGGTTAGTGCATTACCAGGATGGAAATGTAATGAGGTAAGTGAGGGTTAGTATCACCATGGCTAGGGGTTAGAGGGTTAGTTCTACTGGCAGAGATCAGGCTGGCTACCTTCTCTGGGTAGGTGCCAGGATCACTCTGCAATTGAATGCGACACTGTACCTCGGGCACAGGTGTCAAGGAGAGCATGTGGCTCTTTGGTTAGTGTGTTAATGATTTGCTATGTCCCTTCTTCCTCTTCTTCTTATTCCTCCAGGACCTGGCTATACCAGTCCTAGGAGTAGACGGAGGCACCGACTCTGGGGAAAGGCCAGAAACGCCGGCAGGAGCAGAGGCAGTGGTAGCCTGAGGGATTTCAGGAGAACACCCTACTTCGGTATCTGCAGCAACCGTCGTAGAGGTGGAACCTACTGCAGGGGAGGCCCTCACTCCGGCTGCTGCGACAGCCGTCGTAAGGGGAAAACTCCAGGCTGACTCCTGGTCGGGCAGTTCCTGGTTTTCCAGAGGAGGTATGAAGGTTAGGTCTGTCGGAGGTTCATCCTCGGGCGACAGTGGTGAGGGTGAAGAAGAATTATGGGCTGGAGATTGGCCATGGGCTGCGGTAAGCTCCATGCCTGTTGGAGGATCTCCTGTAGGAGGATCCTTGGTTAGGTTAGGCGCCGGCACTAGCTCGGGGCCAGGCGCAGAAGTCAAGTTCTGTGGTGGCTCTACGTCCAGGCTGGACGGAGCTTGGCACTGCTCAGTGCTGCCAAGTGGCACTGGCAGAGAGCTGAGGTCGACTGGACCTGTGGCGGGTACCGGAGGTGCAATACCTCTCAGCGTGCCCTTGGAAATGGGAGACAGAGGCTCCTGTCTCTTGTTGAAGGCTAAGCCTTGTGGAAAATGGACAGTGTCCGCTGCTGGTAGTCGGCTAGGACACCTAGGCCAATTTGTAGAGTGCCCTATTACGTTGCAGGTTTTGCAACGGAACTGTGAATGATCAATCTCCCTCCTTGGTACGGGGGAGACTGTTGGTGGACGTACTTCCTGGAGGAAGTAGAATTTCGATGACTCCTTACTTTGGAGTGATTGGTCGTGGGGTTAGGACCCCTAGGCTTTTTGAAATGTGAGAGAGACTTCATGTCTTGCCCTAGGAGGAGGTCATAACCTCCTGGAATGTAGCTTGCAACTGCAAGGGTACCAATCTTGGAGAAGTGAGGTCTGGTGACCCTCAATTGGACGGTCGGTAGGATCAGCTTGATATGGTTGATACCTTCTATGGTTATTAAGTGACATCTATCGACGTTAGCCCCTCGGGGGATTCGATCTTCCCGTATCAGGGAGATTTGAGCGCCAGAGTCGTCGTAGGCTCTGACGTGGCTTGGCGGATAATGGCTTTGGAGGGGTGCGACTGTTATAGGGCCCTTAGCTGGGGGTCCTAGTGAGGAAGGATTAGTAACTGCCATTGCGATGGCAGGAATATTGTGGTTCGCGCACCCTCCGTAGTTGGCAGACATGTGACCCTTGCGGCCACAGTCTCAGCAGAACGTGTTCCAGAACCTCTTCCGTGGCACTGGACGGTAAGGCCAAGATGCCCCCACAGGTTGCGAATCTGTGGAGTCACCAAGGCTGGCAGTGTGCTCTGGCACAGGTGAAGAGTCCTCTCTGGCAGTGATGTGAGGTAGGGAGGTGAAGGAAACCTCCGTTGAATCATCCTCGGAAGCAAGTCCGGGGTTAACTGGTGGGCTTACCTCTTCCAAAGGGGAGGAGGTAGGCGGTAAAATGGTAAGAGGCTGAGAGGATGCGGCAGGAACTTTAGGCTCTGACACTGGGTCAGGGCCAGGTTCACAAATAAAGGGGATGTCTGGGACATCGGAGGCACTAGCCTCTGAATCTAAAACTGATGATT
Organism: Macrobrachium nipponense; assembly: GCF_015104395.2. Classification (NCBI taxonomy): domain Eukaryota; kingdom Metazoa; phylum Arthropoda; class Malacostraca; order Decapoda; family Palaemonidae; genus Macrobrachium; species Macrobrachium nipponense. The sequence goes on from NC_061087.1 coordinate 84,198,398, forward strand.
GATTATGAGGCATACTGCAGGGATCCAGTGCATCTGGTAGTGGGAGCTGCGTCCCGGGGAGATACGGCTTAAGTAGATCTCGGCCCAATATCCCCTGATAAACATCATGAAATGGGTCAACTACGCCCAGGCGGCACAATGTGGTTTCCCTGGTCTCCTGGTCCAGAAAGGGCATGTCTACATTCAGAAGGACCGAAGGAACAGAATGGAGGTTACCGTCAATCCATTCAAACTGAATTTCTTCGTTCGTCTGGATTTTGGCACCCCTAGGCAATGCCTTTCTGGAAATAAGGGAGACCTGGGTTTCGGTGTCGGCCATGACTTGTACCCACTGATAGGCCGTAGGAGACTGTTCATCAGGCAGGGCTACATGGTAGCCTTGGAGAAGTTCACCCTGGAAGCTCTCCTCCCAAGGTAGAGACCGACTTGGGCACTGGTCGGAATCCACAGCATGCCCACGCACACAGCAAGTGGCAGCAAACCTTCCGCAACCAACCTCTTACCGGGAGTCCAGCTCATGGTCTGGGGCTTAGAAACTAGCCGAGAGATTTCGTCATCTAGGAGAGCTAGCTCATGCTTTCTCTCTTCTTCTCTTTCCTTTCTCTCTGCTTCTCCGGCTTTCCTCTCTGCTTCTCTTTCTTCCTTTTCTTGCAGGCGCGCAGCAGCCTGCTGCACCTTTATCCACTGGTCAAGTGCTGGTCCAGTGTAACCGGCCTCCTTGCCCAGAGTTATGAGGGCTCCGAGCTTCTCTAGCTCTCTGGCAAAGAAGTCGTGGGAATCAGGGGAAGACATTTCCCTTAGGCTGCAGTAGAGGCTCTGATGAAAATGAAAATAATGGCCAGGAAAGAGTAATGGATGGAATGGGAGTGCCTACTGGGTAAAGTGGCACTCACTTGGAAATGTGTTCTGCAACGTGGTAATGAAAAGTCTGAAAAGACTGGGTGCTCGGTGGCACTTTGTGAATGGCACCTTCTGCTGAGGTGAAAAAAATCGAATGAAGTGTGCGGTGTACGTCACACTTACGGGCGTTCCCAACTTGGGAGACGTTGGAATGGGCTACCTGTAGGTCCAATACAGGTGCGGCACTTTCGGAGGCGTTCCTTATGGTTGAGTGATCCAAAAGGGTGGATACTCTAATGAATGGGCGTTCCGTAGGACGGACACGCAGGTATAGGGCTACCTGTACGTCTGTACAGGTGCGATGGCACTTCAGGAGGCGTTCCTTTTGGACAGCACTAAGCACTAGTAGTGCTGGTATTGCGGCACTTCGGGAGGCGTTCCCTTGATTGGTCCTAAGGATCACTGATCCTTGTACACGGACATTAATGAATTGGGCGTTCCGTAAGGACGGACACGCAGGTTTAACAGCACTTAGGGCTGGTATTGCGGCACTTTGGGGAGGCGTTCCCTTGGAATGGTCCGAAAGATCACTGATCCTCGTACATGGACACACTAAAGAATAGGGCGTTCCGTAAGGACGGACACGCAGGTTTACTTGGGCGTTCCGTGGGGACGGACACGCAGGTATAATGGCTACCTGTACGGCCTGTACAGGTGCAATGGCACTTATGGAGGCGTTCCTTGGAGCACTGGTATCGTGCTGGTGTGTCCCGGACACTACATGCTGTATACTTAAATATACTGAAGTGAAATGGTACTCTGCTCGTGGCAGAGGGTAATAGTGGAGGAGAGAAAGTAAAAGGTGGGAGTACTTCAGCAGCCAGTCGATGGACAGTGTCAAGAATTAGTGGCACTGTAAAATGGTAAGACCTGACGTGCACTGGTGGTGGCCAGTCCTAGACCGGTAGGCTTCCTTGTCTGGAAGTAATGAATTTGCGGTGGCACACTGTGCGGTTTGTGCTTGCGGTACACGCAAGTCTTTTGGGATAAAAATGAACAAGACCACTCGGGCAACGACAGGTAATGAAATTTTAGAAATGCTCAGTCCCTCGCTGAAGTACTCGATAAATGAAATAAATAAATGCTTGCAAACTGCAATGGACACATGCGCGTACGTATCACGCTGTGTAAATGAAAGACACAAGAGACTAAAATAAGGTTAATTCTGCATGCTATAATTAATGGTAAGATGTAGTACTCTTGGCTTCGTGAATACTGGTTCTCTCTCTCTCTCACGGCTCTCGGGTCTCTCTCTCTCTCTCTCTCTCTCTCTCTCTCTCTCTCGTCTCTCTCTCTTCTCCTTCTCTCTCTCTCTCGGAGAGGGTGAAAAATGATATATGAATGAGCTCCCTTATATTGAATTGAACTACTAATGTTAGTTTAATATGACGCAACTTGCGTTAAATTATCTACTTACGTTAACGTTTAATGAAAGAATTGCTTTTGATAACGTTTTATGGAAATGATAACGCGCTCGCGTTGAACGATTTTTACGCTAATAGTAGCGGCTTGCGCTTATGAAATGATTTGCGTTTCAATATGAATTTTACAAAGACGCGTTCTATGTTAACAATTCTTGTGATTTACTCTACTTTTAAGATTTACGTTAACTTTACGTAAGGACAAGTGAAAATGACGGTAAGGATTTTAAGATGAAAATGTTAGCAAACAATTGTAAAAAGAAAAGGTTACGTTAGGTGCGAAGTGAAATGAAACTTTCGCTCAGCGCGCGAGTGAGCGATGCGAGGTGAAACACGTGAGGCGAGTTGGGTAGAGCGGATAGCAGAGATGGCGAATCAGCTGATCCTCTGTAAACGCGGAGGCAATTTACAACACAAAATTCTACTTTCTTATTCAAGGCGAATTACGTTAATTTCTCTGGCAGAACGATAGATACTAGTACCGAGATTGATATTATTTACGTTAAAACTTTGAGACTTACGTTACTTTGCTTAAATTGTTTAGGTAATGCTTAAAGAGATAACAAACATGGCTGCTTCTTTGTGAGAACGAAGGTTGGTTGAGACCGCGCAGGCGCGAGAGTGCGCGAAGCTGAATTAAGCTGAGAGGTAAGCGGTTACCAACACTTGGAATGAAAACTAAGTTAAAAATGAATACCCTAACATATCACAGACAAAAGAATTGTACACTTCTTTTGCCGTAACTATTAGTAAAACACTCCTAACTAGCTAGGCTTTCTAATACAGCAATAAACCCTGGCAAAGCAGTTCCTAGTTTGATCTGGTCCTTTCTGGCATCTATCTGCACACGTGTTAGTGTGAGCTCCTACGACAACAATGCGATTTACAAAATAACAGAATTCGCTCGGCGCTCTGGCCGTTACAATATAATAATATTTCTCACTTCCCATTTGTTTAAAACACTTCTACAATAAAAATACTTAAACATACCTTAAGCTAACATTGGTTATAGATAATCATATTAAAAGAATGGTATACCTTACCGTGAGTCAGTGTCTTTTCTCCCGCTGCAAGTGTGCTTGATTTACGCTTTGTAAAATAATTTACAGTTTACGTTTTACAACGGATAATGCGATTTACGAGCCAGGTTCGTGGCAAGCGTCGACACTTTTATGTATTTAGCGGCCTTGAGAGAGGCTAGATACGTAAACGGAAATAATTGAGGGATTTCAAGAGGAAATTGCTTTAACTTACAGTAAACTGATAGTTATTGATCATTTCTTTAGAGGGAAGGTCGCCAGAAAACTCAGCTCGTTACTTTACAGCTATTTATTTACAAAAAAAGGCCCGTGCTGGCCTGGAGAAAAGGTAAATGCAGCGTCCACCACGGTGGGACTTATATATCTCTCACAAATGGCTAAAATGTAATTGGATGAATTCAAGCTGGTTTCATAAACTTGGGTAATGCACACTTGCGGGCAGAGAGACGACACGTGACTCATGGAATCTGGAAAAGAATCCCAGATTAAACAAGATAAAAGAAAAAAGGATTTCTTCTTTGATTAATTATTTCTCTAACACTGGGGAGAAGGAACTGTTTAATGTTCACTGAAGTATGCAATGACTTCATTGGTCTGGGACGATCACACAAGGGGAAGCATGCGGCCATGAGGCAGTGAGAGGGAACAAAAGGATGAATTCCTTTTGGGGCTGGAAATTGAATTGGGAAAACGAGGATCACATAGATAATAGGTGATAAGGGACTGGCAATATGCTGTTTCACAAGACGTACCTGGATGCAATGTTCAGTGTGGACCTTTGTAGAAAATGTGGCGCCCGGCTTTGTTCAGGTCTGGGGTTCGTGCGCGCCAGTACGCCGTGGATAGGCCTAAATGGAAGGCAGATGGTCGGACATCCGTCCGAAGGTCACGTCTGGAGATGACTGAGGCAGAATTCAGGTCATTTGCTTGGGTGTTGGGATTCAGCTTAACCCCCCACGAGCAAGGCAAATCCTGGAAACAAAGCATACAGCCAGCAGAGGGGTCACAGGAAAGAGAGCTTAAGATATAGGTCTAAGAAGTACCAATCTGCCTACATCCTTCCCTTTTGAGATACGTCCCTAAAGCTGACAAAAGACTCTTTTCCCCCAACTGGGGAACCCCCTATCTCTGGCTGGCGGGTTTCGGGTTTCCCGCGTTTTACTAAAAATCAGCTGATATTCTAAAGAAATGGCTGCCGTTTTCCAAATCAAATTAATTAATTGATATCTGGGTAGACGAACGATCTATAAACGTCACAATATATATATATATATATATATATATATATATATATATATAGATATATTATATAGATATATATCTATATACACACACACATATATATATATATATATATATATATATATATATATATATATATACATATATACAGGCGGTCCCCGGGTTACGACGGCTCCGGCTTACGACGTTCCGAGGTTATGACGCTTTTTCTTAAATATTCATTGAAAAATCCACCCTGGGTTACGAAGCTTGTTCCGAGGTTACGACGCTGACGCTTCCGACACTCCAAGTTAACGACGCTTTTAAAAAATGCATACTATGATAAAAATCCTTTATAGTTTAGCACATTATATTAATAAAAATAAGTTTTTGGTTAGATTACAAAAAAAATTTTGAGGTTATGATGATTTTCGACACTTTTTTTATGTCGTATTTTAAAAATTTTTTTAGTGACGTCTCATATGCGGAACTAGTTTCTGAGCGAATGAATACACTAGCTTGGGATGCGCAGTTTATAACAGTCCAAAAGCGCAAATAATGAAAAAATCATTGCTTGTTTCCAGTATACATAATTAACAAAACTAAGTTTCTGGTTAGATTACAACGCAAATTCCAAGGTTACAACGGTTTTTTATGCTTTTTAACGATACTAGTTTCTGAGCGGAGGGCGCATAAATTAATTTACGCTATTAAACTGTATGGTAACCATAGTCAAGGATAAGGAACGCATTCTCAAACAGTATACATATCCTTTAATACAAAACAGCAAAATATCATTGAAATATTATTTCACTTAAAGAATCCATTTATACTCTACTTAGATTTGGATATAAAAACCATAGTTTCTCTCTCTCTCTCTCTCTCTTTGTATTTTCCGACGAAAATAATCACTAATTAGTGTATTTTGATGTTTATTTTCATGACTAAATACATTTTATAATACAAAAATATGATTTACTAATTTCAAATATTAATTTTGATTAATACTGTATTAGTAAGTTTAATAAGTTGAAATGATATCACATAATAAAAATAATAATTCTCTCTCTCTCTCTCTCTCTCTCTCTCTCTCTCTCTCTCTCTCTCTCTACTACAAAGATGTATGTTTTTTTGTATGATAAATAAATGATTTACTATTTTCAAATATTAATATTAATCTATACAGCAATAATATCAATTCATTAAAGAAAATACCATAGTGAATTAGTAAGATTTTAGCTTATATATTTATAAAATTATGGAAGAATGAAGGAAATCCCAGTCTTCTCTCAGTAACCTTTCTCTAACTCCAGGTACTAAAACTGTCAGATATATCAAGTTCTGTGACAGCCAGGAGGGGAAGTGCTCATGAAATCCCCCCCCCCCCCCCCCTTCCCTCCCTCTCTCTCTCTCTCTCTCATTTACTTAGACTCGAGATTTTTTATGTACTTGTACTATTTGTTTTTAATACTTTCAAATAATAATAATAAAAATAATAATAATAATAACTGTAATTACAAAATTCATATGTGATAGTATTTTAAAGAAATACAATACTAATCTATCCATGTCACTTTTAATTAAGGTTAACTCTCTCTCTCTCTCTCTCTCTCTCTCTCTCTCTCTCTTTTGCCACACAAGATAATAATGTCATAGTGGTAACTCCCTCCCTCTCTTTTGCTGGAAGCGTTATAAGTATTTTTTGAGAGAACAGAGAGAGATAAACATACTCTCTCTCTCTCTCTCTCTCTCCCTCTTTTACCAAGATGAAAGAATTTTTATGGTACTAGTATGTAAAATGTTTATTGATAATTTCAGTTATTTAAACAAATATAAACCTCCTTTATATTGTGCTGGTGCTACAAGTTGTAATGCTCTCTCTCTCTCTCTCTCACTCTCTCTCTCTCTCTCTCTCTCTCTCTCTCTCTCTCTCTCTCTCGTATTTTAATGAAAATATACAGTAATTTGTGAATACACAGTGTTGCACATGAAAAAAGTAAATTAGTGATAATTTTAGAGATACGGCCCTAAGAAAAATTGCAAATTAGTGAAATTTTCCCTGTGGACATGTTTTCAAAAACGTCGTTCCGGCTTACGACGATTTTCAGGTTACGACGCGTCTTAAGAACAGAACCCCCGTCGTAACCCGGGGATGCTGTATATTAATGATATAATATTATATATTATATATATATTATATATTTTATATATAAATATATATACATATAGTATGTGAGTGTACGTATGCATATATACCAGACGAACAACAGAAGGTGAGCAAATTACGAAAACTGAGTCTATCCATCTAGAATTTTCAAGAAGACTTCAAAACTGTTCAACCTACCCAAGTACAAGTTACCAAAAAGAGAAGAATTGTTGCTCTCATTAAGTCCGTCCCGAGGTGTTCCTTGCTTCAAGCCTTCGAAATGTTATGTTTTTAAATTCCTTATTTTCCCAATTCCTCATTCTTTACCTCGTTACCTACGTGCTGGGCCTACGTACTCAAACTGAAGTGTTCGCTCAGAAAGCACAATAGAGGAAGTGACCGATGGACACCATTTTCTCCTCCAAAAAGGATTCAGGTTCTCCCAGAGAAATGAATGACCATGATCAACTGGTAATAACTGGACCGAGCAGAGTAAGGACAAGGTTTCCTAAGAAAACAGTGATACCTACAAACGATAGAAACTCCTGGGAGATGGAACGAAAAAAAGAAAAAGAAATCGACCCTCAATATTCGACTATCTACATAGCAGAAGATCGAGTGAACCTAATTTTATATCCGAAGGATCATAGTATTATAAGCTGGTACTTACCACCAGCGCTTATACAGCACTGGTGCCTCTTACTGGTGATGTATGGGTTGCCTCATACGACACTGAATTAATCGTTGGATGATCTCCAGGATCGTCCAGAGGCCTCATTTGAGATTTTTCTTAGGGTGGGGGCTAAGGTTTAGAACTTAAGGTATCGGTGGGGTGGCCCCAAGGACTTTCTTAATGTTTATAGAATATTTTATGAATGAAGGAAGAGTTCCATGGAGAGATAATTAAGATCGTAATCGTTTGTTTTCGTTTCAAAGATGACGCATATACTAGTCCTAATATTTTTTTCTATTTCATTAAAAGGATTAATACTGATTTGTTTTCGTTTAAAGACTGACCTTCTTATGATGTGTTACAATGAATGAAAATCCTTAGTTTAGTACTGTCTTCTTGTGTTTCATTAGTGCGTTGACTACTATGAAATTCAGGGCCTCTGTAACACGGTTTTTTGGATTTTGCTCCTTATCAAAGCATCGGATGTAGCTGAAAGTTGACATATATATATATTTTACAACTACACACAAATTTTGTCAGCATTATCAATAACCTAAACCCGATCGTTTTAATTTTTATAGAGTAAAAATGATCTAGCCGACATACAATCTCTCTCTTTCTCTCTCTCTTGGTGGCATAGTGAATAGTTAATGGAAATGTTCAAAATCCTGAATGACATTACAAGTATTATATTCACGTTACGCTAAATACAAATCAGACCATAAACATTGGATTTAAACAAGAAACTGAATAATTACCTATTCAGGCTATAGTAAGTATGGCCACGGGCTTTCTCTTGACTGTATAAAGTTGCAAGTCGTAAAACAAATGCAGTTTTGCAACCACGGGGACAATTCCAAATCCTGTTAGCCATTCTTGACTACTATGGGTTTCAGAGCCGATGGAATAAGGTAAATGGGTTTCTGTCTGGTGGATGGGCGGGGCAATATTTCGTAAAACGATGTTTACCTTGCTTACGTAATGAATGTTTTTCGACTCTTGGCTCGCAACCATTGGCCATGGCATCGGCTAGATCATTTTTACTCTATAAAAATTAAAACTATCGGGTTTAGGTTATTGATAATGCTGACAAAATTTGTGTGTAGTTGTAAAATAGTGTAGTTGTAAAATATACATATGTCAACTTTCAGCTACATCCGATGCTTTGATAAGGAGCAAAATCCAAAAAACCGTGTTACAGAGGCCCTGAATTTCATAGTAGGCCTGAACAATCAGATATCAGGAATCATGCCAGAATCTGTAAGGCAGTCATAAATTTATAAGAACTTCAAGATCATTATGACGTCACCATATGAACACCACTTCCTTGTTCTTGAAAGTTTGGCTATTACGAAACTGGTATCTTCACTTAACATACAATACCACCTCAGTATCTTTGTCTGTAGCATAAAGCCACGTCACTTTTATCCACCGTTCTGACACGGATCGGCGGGACTCCGCTTAAGCAAGGTGTTTCCTCATTTTTTACTTGTAATTTTACTCAGAAAATTTTTAAAATGTTTATAATTTTACATTTCCCTTCCTTAAACGTGTTTTGTATTAATGTAATATTCATTATTTTTTCATTCGTAATTTTACTTAGAAATGGTTTAAATGATAATAATTTACGTTAATTTGCTTTTTTAAAGGTTTTGTTTTAATGTAATATTTATTTCCTGCCTTTAGCCTGAAGATGGGACTTTGTCTCGAAACGTCGCTAGCCAATAAAGAGACCAATGTAATGTGCCTTGTCCTGCCGTTTCCCTATGCCTATTTTTACACAAACACACACGCGCGCACACATATATTATATATATATATATATATATATATATATATATATATATATTCACCTCTTATGCTTTCATGTTATCAATCATTTATAGTATATACATTATACGCCACATGCGATGAGTGTACTATAGCGAAATCCACCGCTCTTTGCAGCTAAGCCCCGACCACTGCACGCCAGTGATTGGCTAGCCCTCCAAAGGGGAATGACGTCACATTAATTAACAGTCCAAATGATTACCAGAACAGATTTGACTCCATTCGGTCATGCTGAGCTCCGTGTATGAAGGATGTCAACACAGTAGATACGAGTCCCCTTGTGCAAATTTCTGAGATGTATGTATTGCACCAGCCCCAGTTTTTTTTTTTTTCCATAACCCTAGGTTAGGTTAGGTTAGGTAGGTGGTTTTTAGTTGGGTTTGGTAAAGTTTGTGGTATCTGAACAACATTCTGGGTGTGGGGAAACATAATGAGATTATCTAAAGAAAATCTTATGGTTAGTTTTTGAGATATGGCATCACGATTTTTTCAGGGGAGGGTCCCAGTACTTTGTTATATGTCGAGAAAATGCTCCCTGGAGTTGTGAATGTGGAATTGATATTTTCGATAAAAGTTACATTCAGTTATATTATTAGGAAGTTCTTGGATCATTCAGTCTGTGCGTGCATCTTTTATTCTTATTATGCGCAGCCTAAATACAAAATCATCTTATATATATATATATATATATATATATATATATATATATATATATATATATATATATATATATATATATATTGGTGTTGGCCTACGTAAGCGATCCCACATAGAACACATAAATTGAAATGAAGCATAAACTTATGCAACCAGTTCTGATAATAGGCTTTTAATTCATCATAATCCTGCATGTCAAACGTTAATATCATTGTGAAATTAGGCCTAAACGTCAATTTCTTATATTTTGAGGCAATGGCAGGGCATAGGCCTAAACATTAAATTCTCATTTTTGGAGGCAATGACAAGGCACAGGCCTACACGTCAAATTCTTATTGCAAATGGTTTTCTGCAAGTATCTGTTGGAAACATAGTAGCTTTCAATCAATATCGTAGCTTCGACACCACGATGTATAATGCAATACGCATACAGTGGAATGTTCATGTATAAGCACGTGCATATACATTTACATATATATATACACGCCTCAGTAGCCATAGTAGTTATAACTCCACTTATGATACAGAGAATAGTAGAATAGTTGTAAAATCTGTGGTCACGTAGCAGACGGCCGATATAATAGACCGATCGTAAGGATGTCTCAGCCTTACGCACAACTATAGAGTTGCTCTTAATAAATCATATAGAAAACATATTTACGAAAGGGATGATAAATTGTATTGCTGTAATGATTAAATGTAAGGCTGCTGTAGCATTTCTATAACAATGAATATTAGGGCAGGAAGCAAGCATTATAAGATACATAACAAAATAAGACAAAAATAATTCTCTTATTAGAGTTAAAGCCTTGATTATACCGATGCACATACGTGTATTTCTAAATCATGAATGTTTATTTTGTATGTATGTATATATATATATATATATATATATATATATATATATATATATATATAATCACAAAGAAAGAGAGAGAGAGAGAGAGAGAGATAAGCGGATCAATGCATGATAGATAAATCAGTTAACTGGCAGGTAACAACCGAGGGGGTTGGAGGCAGAGGGAGAGGGTAGGCGGAGCTTTTTTTTATAGTGTTGTGTTCGTATCCATTTCCGAGTAATTGAGTTTATGCCACTTGGCACAGGGACAAGTGTCTTTATTCTTATAAATTACGGCACTGGGTGTAATACACTATAGCACAATCTCGTACTAATACAACTGTTTGCCCAAAAACGTGCTTGCAGTGTCTGTGAAACTCATAGTAAATTTCAATTAATAATAGTAAGTAGATATGAAAAGTTTCCGAAGACACAACAAGAACCATAACAACAACAATAAAAAGAATAACTACAACAAGAACAACAAATAAAACAGCTAAATATAAAATACACCTATAATCACAAAGTCATAAGTCACGTAAGCTGACAAAAAGACCTTGTACATTATAGGTTTATGCCATATCTTTATGATTCTATTATTTTGAAAGGAGATAATGTCTTTAAGAAAATTCTCGACAAATGATATTCTGTATGACTCGTAAAGCCTATCGTACTGTAACTTTAAGCTAAACATTTTAGTTTCAAAGAGGGCAGTCACTGCATGTCATCTCACCGAATGTGTAAATGATTGCAATGAAATCAAAATGTAGTCAAATTTCCTGCACCCAATATGAAATACCAATCTGTATAGTTCTGAGAAAGTCTTTGTGTTTAAATTTTGAATGGTGAACACACAAGCGCAGTTTCTCTTATGAGGCAACCGGTCTCTTCACAGCTGACGTTTAGTTGGTTGGGTCGAGTGTGCAACCCTCTTGCATGGTTTTTGAAAACAAGTAGCCTTTGTCACACTTTCGGGCTTTCTTTCTGAATATCCCGTGGAAGTAGCTAATTCCCTCTAGTGGTTCGTCTTTTTTCTGTATGGTCTTGCCCTTGATGAGTTGCTTGGGGAGGTTTCGTTTGTGAATAAGAGCAGCTGGTACCTATGGGTCGTTGTCGGATTCAGGGTTCGTTGATTGCTGGGTCCGTCATAGTGCTGCTGCAACTGCTATGCGGCTCTGCTTTCCTGTGAGCTGTGTGGACTGCATCAATTAATCAATTAATCTCAGGAATTCCTCGATTGGCATGGTGGGGCATTGGGCATGGCCGCCACTGTTTGGTGGAGTAGTCTTGTGAAAACTACCTCTCACACAAGGTCTTGGGATGAATCGGGTTGGCCTACAGTGGCCACGGCAATTGTTTGTAGATGTGTGATGGTCTCTCGCCTCCTGTGGGTGCCCCCACATAGTTGAGGAATATCTTGGCTCTTAGGGCGGGTGGGATGCTGAGAGATGACTTCAGCTGGTCCTTCAGCAATTCGTAGGTGATGGGTTTGGAGTTCTTTCTCCCAGGTACAAACGAAAAGGCTCCAAGTGCTTCTTCATCAAGGTTGACCTCTCATCAAGGATGAGTGCTCTGACACAGTGTTCCTTGTAGACACCAGAGCATGCAGGTCATTTGTCCCAGCCAGTCCAAACAAATGACTCAACCCTGCTCCATCCACCAACGTCCATGTATCCACCGCCAGCGGAGCACCACTTCAAGATGTATGGAAGACGAGATATGAACGTGTCATGCAGTGGGAAAGACTACAGTTGGACCTTCATGACAGATGTAATGATAGCACTGTTGGGAGCGGACTTCCTTACAGCACACAACCTGCTGGTGGACACAGAATCAAAACAACTGATCCCGAGAACAACTACGACATTGTATCCTCAACAGCCACGCGGACATACTGCCACCACATCATCACTGAAGCAGCAGAGATAACAAAAATTCCCGATCATAGCAGCCTCCTCACCACTAGAAATATGACAACTCCTACAAGACTACTGAGAGGTCTTCAAAGACGACTTACAGCATGACTTAATCAAACCAGCAGAACATCATCCAGTACCATATAGAAACTGAAGGACCCCTGATCCACCCAGGCTACAGACGTTTTGCTCCAGAGAAGCTTGCCTTCGCCAAATAAGTGTTCAAAGAGATGGAGGAAGCAGGAATATGGCAAAAAGCTGTCAGTCCATGGGCATCACCCCTTCACATGGTATCAAAACCTGACAGAACATGGCACCCATGTGGAGACTACCAGCAACTAAATGTTAAAATGAAGCCAGACAGATATCCGTTGCCCAACATAGCAATAGCAGACATAACTAACCAAGAGAATAGAGCAAAGATCTTCACCAAAATAGACCTGCTGAAGGGATAGATCCAAATCCCATTAGCGATGGAAGATATAGAAAAGATTGCAATCATCACCTCCTTTGGCTTTGGCCTTTGCAGCGCAGCTGCGACCTTCCAAACCCTTATGGATGAACTGCTCAGCAACCTGCCATTCGGCGTAGTGTATGTCAACAACATCCTTATAGCAACATCTCAAAGATGTTAAGAAAGTACTACAGATTCTAAAAGAAAACAGACTTATAGTAAAGGAAGATAAATGGTATTGGGCAATTTAATTCCTGGTACATCAATAAACCCAGAAGGCACATTAAACCCATACCAGAAAAATTAAAAGCAATCACCAACTTCCCAAAACCAACAAAAATTAAAGCAGTGCAAGAATTTTCAGGACTAAATTATTACCAAAGATTTATACTTAACATTGCTAAATTAATAAACCCCATACACGAATGCCTAAAAGGAAACGTAAAAAGTTAAATTGGTCTGGAAATCAAGATAATGCATTCCTTTTAGCAAAACAAGTGATAACTTCTGCAACCACATTAACTTTTCCTCTACCACATAGGTCCCTCACGTTGAGAATAGTGTAGATGCAAGTAAGATAGCAATGTGTGCCAAACTCGAGCAGGTGTTCTTCAGCAAGAAGCTAATGTCAGTGGGAGAGAAAAACTACTTTTGATATGCTTGAGGGAAGACAAATACCTGAAAGGTTCCACAAACACTGTATCAACACCATCCAGCTCGGGATAGCCTATCCTGAAATAGCAGAAGCCCAAAGAGACGACGAGGACCCACAGCAACAGTGGAGCAACAACCCCCCTCTTACATGGAGTGACCTGTCAGCAGTGGAAAGACGACCATCGTCTGCGAAACAAGTACCGGAAGCCATCTCCTCTACCTGCCAGAGGGCCTCAGAAGGAAATCAGGAATACTTTTTTAGATAGAAAAACTAATTAGGTAGCTTAATCTAACTTCATATTGGCCATACATTTATCCATGGATCGTGAATCCTTCACTTAAAACTTTTTAATTATAATATGTATACTAGCTGACCAACCTGGCACTGGCCAGAAAGACTCTGACAACCTATGAACTCTCTCTCAAAGTCTCCTTCACTCATTCCCCTCCTTCCTAACACCCCCTCCTCTCTCTCTCACTTCCCATCCCTCTCTCTCTCTCTCTCTCTCTCTCTCTCTCTCTTCAACTCTCACTTTTTTCCTCTTTCTTCTTCCTAACACCCCTCTACTCTCTCTCACTTCGTCTCTCCCTCCCTCTTTTCCTCCCTAAGACCCCCTCTATTCTCTCTCTCTCCCTCTTTTTCCTCCCTAACAGCCCCTCTATTCTCTCTCTCACTTCTTCTCCCTCTTTCTTCTCCTTAACACATCCTGTCTCTCTCTCACTTTCTCTCTCTTTCCTGTTAAGATAGTTGCATCAATTACATTGCCCAGTATTTTTTACTATTTATATTTCACCCGTTCTCACCCCGCCCCCCATTCCTATCGAAGATGAATTTGGACTCAAAGGGCATAGGGAATGTCACGATTTATCTCAGTAACCTAGAAAACTATGGATTAGACACTAATATCTGAAATTTTTTCAATTTTATTTTTCACCCCTTTTTACCCTACCCCCTTTACCTATCAGGGTGAACTTAGACTTAAAGGATGTTGGGAAAGTCACTTATTAATCTCAGCAACCTCGAAAACTATGGATTAGAAACTAACATCAGTCGTTTTCGGTTATTTTTACATGTCATACATACATCCTTTTTTATATATATACTTGATAGAAGGAATAGATCAGTGAAAACTGTAAAATGATATTTGACTGTGTCACACAGTAAATTAAGTAATATCTACCTACAATATATACATACATACATACACACACAACACACACACACATATATATATATATATATATATATATATATATATATATATATATATATATTATATATATATATATATATTATATATATCACATACACACACACACACACACACACACACACATATATATATATATATATATATATATATATATATATATATATATATATATATATATATATATATAGATATGTGTATGTGTATATATATATATATATATATATATATATATATATATATAGATATACATATATGTATTTGTGTGTGTGTGTATAAATATATAAATTTTACTGGAGCTGCAAGAGACTTGTTCACACCATTGTAGCATGGTGCTTCACTGTCAATTGCTTTCTTGGGGTCGTGGATACACGATAGGTACACTCTCTCTCTCTCTCTCTCTCTCTCTCTCTTTTTTTGTAACCTCACAACAGCCAGACACCTGAACCCTCATCACAGGTACTAAACGACTGAATACTCTAAAGGCAACAGTGATCCCTTAACAACTTGCCAGTATTGCAGAAAATCAGACTAAGTTCATCAAAACAGGTGTGAGGTAATCTTGTATGTAATTAAATTAATCAAAGGGCATCACTCCATCAACAACTTTAAAAGTCTAAGTATTTCCCTGATTTCAAAAGTCTAAGTACTTCCCTGGTTCTAAGTCACTTCAAGTTAATTGAAGGAAAACAGATCAATTACCACTCTATGTTTCTACCTAAACTAATCATAATTAAATACTGGGAAACTTACTGTTACTTGAAAACAAAGCAAAGTTTAATTAATTCTTGAATCAATTAAGTAAAATCAAATCAAAATTAATTTATCACAAAATTCAAGAAAATTAATTCAATCAAAATTCAAAAGTGTTAGTCAATAATTGAAATTTGGAAATTAATTCACAAGTGCTAAACAACAATAAAACTTGAAAAGAATTCTAAGTAAATGCAAACTAATTCACAAGTGTTAAATTCAATTAAATGTGCATTGATTAATTAATGAAAATAACTAAGTTAATTAAATTGTGAATGTAAATGAAAACACAGAAAAATGTGGAAAATACCAAAATTACAAAAAGTATTAATCATACAGAATATAAAATAAAAACACACTTCAATAAGAAAATGAATAAATTCACAAAACACAAAAATCACTTCAAATGAAACAAACACAAAACACAAAAATCACTTCAAATTAAACAAACACAAAACACAAAAATTTTCAATGTGTAAACATGTAAATCTTTTCACTCAAACCATTGTAACCATTAGTTATTAGTTCTCTAAACCATCGTAACCATCAGTTATTAGTTTCTTAACAAACCATCATAACCATTAGATATTAGTTATTAGCTTTTACCAAACCACTGACTATTAGTTATTAGTTGCAACTAATAAAAACACAACACACTTTACCTTCTTGGTATACCTATTTTCTTTCTTTGCTGCAGCTTGTTTCACACTCACAAAACCAGGCGCCGTTACACACAATGTTTGTTCAGATTCCACAAAAAGCACTAAATAACACTAAATAAACTCTAAGAAATATCAAATCTGAAATCTACAAGTTACAAGTGACCATTTTACGTTACGCAAACATCAATTATGGCTAGGCAGAGAGAGAGAGAGAGAGAGAGAGAGATGTGAACGGAACGCAGTTCCAAGATGCAATGAATATTTTCTTCCTTACGGAAGCTGGACAGTGGAGATGACACAAAACGTTTTGGGCAATAATTCTTTCTAGAAGCTTCGAAAACTGACGCAACTTTACAGAAAAATCTGTGAAATCTGCACGTGGTTTTAGCAAAGAGGTATGCGTATGAAACAAGTTATGAACAAGTCAGCTCAACAAAGACATGTATCCGCTCAATCGATCGAAGCAAACGTCCCTTATCATACGTGATGACAGAATTCCCAAAACACAGCGAAGACTCGAGGTCTCTAATCAAACGTCTTGACAAGTTTTGAAAAACAACTCTAGCTTTGAACGGACAAAGATATTCTCTCTCTTTTCATACTACGTTATATATTCTTTTACATTATGTTATGCGAAATCTGAACACACATTTAAAACATCCTAATTCTAAGCTAGCTAGGAATCTGAAAAAATGTTGCCAAACTCTACATAACATTTTATACAGTCTAAGAGGGGATATATACATTTTGAAAGTAGCAATATATAATATATATATATATATATATATATATATATATATATATATATATATATATATATAAATATATATATATATATATAATATATATATATATATATATATATATATATATATAAGATAGAAAGTACAGATTTCTTATTCGTTCTACCTTTAGGATTTAAGGCTTTCAATAATTATCACATCCAAAAAAAGTTTATTGTGTGTATTATAAATACGTACATATATATCTTGTAAGAGTGACCAGTAGATTCTTATATATATATATATATATATATATATATATATGTGTGTGTGTGTGTGTGTGTGTGTGTGTATAGTATATATAATATATATATATATATATAATATATATATATATATATATATACTTTCGGATGAAATTTAGGAACTGTTAAAACGCTATGCTAAATTGACGAAGACAGTATTAAATCAGAAGTAATAAGTATCTGAATTCAAAACACAAGAGCTGAAACTTAATTATAACATAATTTGTGGCAGAGTGATTTAAGTTAATCCTTAATACTGAACGCTCAACCGAATCTAAATCGGAAATAGTGACAGGCGATTACAACCATATCAGAGTCTATAAATATGACTGCTGCGCAACCTTTGCCAGCCATGATTGGTTTATGGGTATACAGCGTTCCCAATGGACGCGGCTCTAGAGTCTAGTGGCACTTGACAGCTTCACCGGGTATGATATGGGCACGTTGGGTATGGGGAAACTGCCGGTAGCTTGATCGTGAAGTTGTACTAGAAACACAGCTACATTGCCACTACAAAGTGTTTGACCTTTGTAATATTTCTGATTCTGCTTTTGGTTCCCTGTGCATGTCTTCTGATTGTTTGTGAGATTTCTTCACTCATGTGGAAAAGGTGTTTGGAAAGCAGATCCCTGTCTGCTTGTCAGCAGCAACATCCTGTCTGAACTGCTGGGCAGAGTTGAGAAGCAGGTATCTTCCAGGCAGGTTGTGTTCTGTCCAACTCATCAAGTTGGAAGTCTCCTAAACTCCATCATCCGGTTCTATCTTCTCTATGGTTTGACCCATTTCTGTAGCCATAATTTTGACAGGCGCAAGCTGTCAGCCGAGGAGGTTGACTGTCATAACATGATGTCATATGAGCTGCCTGCGTAGCCGTTTAAATAAATATAATTAATATTGTGCAGATGCATATTTTCATTAATATTGCAGTGTGTGTATTTAAAGAGCAACGGTGTTTTGGCTGTGAATGCTCTTTTGGCCAGGAAAATGGGGTATGAGTGATGGTGAGGCTGTCAAACTGGCCCCATCATGCTTGAATTCAAATATTGTATGTTCCACACTAAAGTACTGTAATGTACGTCTTACCTTTCAACCCATCATAACATTGAATATATGTATATCAACTTAAATCTACTGTCTACATTGCTTTACAGGTATGGATCAATGTCGAACATGCTCAGCTGCCTACCAAGTTAATAGTTACGTCCCGCTTCCGTTTGGAGCGATGTACACCTTGCCCTAAATGTAAACAAAAATGGCGTCCTGATATAAGCCAATGAGACTCCTGGAAGGACTGCGGCTCGGTATTTATAGGCTCTGATCATATTCCAAGATCGACCAAGATGTCACAATGTTTTTGGAAGTGATGTCACATTGCTATGTTGATGGGACAATTGGAAGTCTAAACTCAAGACTTACAATATATCTTATTACTAAAATATCATTTTCATAGAAATGCTACAATATCCTTATATTTACTCATCGCAGTAATATAATTTGTTATCCCATTTGTAAACATATTTTCAATATAGTGTAAGGCCGAGACAGTCCTATGATTGATCTGTGTGTGGCATCGGCTACGTGCCCACAAGTTTTACTTTTATTCTCTGTGGTATAAGTGGCGTTACAATTACGTATTATGGCCATGTGCATGTGCACTTGCTTATATGTGTACATTCCACATTATGCATATAAATCATATATTGTGGAGCTGAAACTACTATATTAATTAAAAGCTACTCTATTTCCAACCGATACGGGTAGAAAACTATTTGTGATAAAAAGTTGATGAGTAGGCCCATGTCCTGCCATTGCCTCAAATATAAGAAATTGACGAGTAGGCCTATGGCTTGTCATGGCCTCAAAATATAAGAAATTGATGTTTAGGCCTAATCTCACAATGATATTAACATTTGACATGCAGGATTATGATGAATCAACACCCTTATATCAGAACTGGCTGCACAAGTCTATGCTTCATTTTAATTAATATGTTCTATGTGGGATCGCTTAAGAAGGTCAACACCAATTAAAAAAAAAGCAAGATGCTTATGAATTTAGGCTGCGCATGATAGAATAAAAACAGATGCACAGACAAAAATGAACTAAGAGCCTCATAATGATATACTACTTAATATATTTTTTACCGGAGATAATAATTGTACAAAAGTTCTAGATGGTGTAAAAATTTCCTTATGTAGCAGATTCAAAATGAAAGACTTGGGAAAATTAAGTTGTTTCTTGGGTATGGAATTGAAATTTGAGGAAAATTGTATTAGAAAGAACCAATGTAGGTATTCGGAAAAAAATTCAAATGTCTGATTGTATACCAGTCTGTGCCATGTGACCCAAGTGTAAATAATGAAATTTTCTTAAATTCCAATAAAAACTAGCAGATGCCGGGTTATATAGAGATATTGTTAGAAGCCTGATATTTGTTATGTTGCAAAAAGATTATCGCATCGCAGTATACGTCTAACCCCTCTAAGGCATATCTTAGTTTAGCGAAATATGTTTTCAGATATTAAATTAAAGGGCACTGCATTAGGTTAAAATTGTCTAAATCTGTTGAAGAATTGAAAGCGATTGGCTTTTGTGATTCAGATAGGGGACTTCAAGTTATTGTTATCAATTACATTCTAATGGATGTCTTATTTCCTGGAAATCTAAGAAAAAAAGAATTGTAGCATTATCATCTTGTGAAGCTTAATATGTAGCTCTACCTTACGCTATCCAGGGGTTTAAATTCTTAGAGCAGTTATTAGTTGATATGCTAGAATGTGGTAAGCAAACAATTGTTTAACATGCTGTTGATCAAGGGCTACAGCTTTGCCCAAAAATCCAGTACATCACCAAAGAAAGCATAATAGCTATACGTTATCATTATATTAGATCTGAAATTCAAAGTGGCTATATTGAATTGTTGGATGTGCGTTCAGAAAACATTTCTGTTATTTTTACAAAGTCTGTGTCCAAACAAAGTTTGCAAACACTTTTTACAAACACACACACATATATATATATATATATATATATATGATATATATATATATCTATATATGTATGGTATATATATATATATATATATATATATATTAAGATATCTTGTATATAGAACGCCTCGCCTTCCCAGCAGTGTTTAGTTATATTTAATTATAAAAGTAGCAGCCATGCTGTCTCCTGAAGCTACTGTTGTTGGGAGAGTGGGTATGTCATAGGACATGATATTTCCGTCTGACGGAAGCTTAGGGTAAGAGAGGCAGGTCACAAGAGTAGCTAGGCTTCGAGATGGATTTTAGGGACTTCTACAATAAGACCTATTTTCCTTCCCAATTTGCTGGCGTTGTGTTTACCACCTTTCAGGCAATGCTCGAGGCGATTTTTGGAAGCCCCGTGATTCGAAACCACCCAGTATCGCTCTCAGTCGGCCGCGAGACGTGATCTCGGACAGAGGTCAAATGGCCAGCCCTCCCTAAATTAGGCCTACCCACGACGTACTGGTGGACCCGGACCCCCAGACCTGAACAGAGGTCGGACCGCATTCTTCTACAAGGATACACAGAATAGTGCATAAAGGTACGTCTGAAAGTGTAAACTTCAACCCAGCACCTTTTACTCACCATACGACTCTTGCTAAATTCATTTTCAATTCTTATTTTTACCCCTTCTACATCGAGAAAGCCCTTTTGTCCTCATCGGGCCCGAGGCCACCCCGTGCCCCCTTTGGACTTGTTAAAGACCTAGTTTTCGTGCATACCTCAGTGAACCATTCGAGTTTACCTTCCCCAATGTTAGAGAATTAATCAGCCTTAATCAAACAAGCAAGAAGTCATTTCTCCTTTTATCTCGTTTAATCTGGGATTCTTTTCCAGATTCCATGAGTCACGTGCCGTCTCTGCCGCAAGTGTGCATTAACCCAAGTGAATGAAAATCAGCTTGAATTGAATGAGACTATAAGCCCCAACGTGGGGGCCAATATCATTTAACTTTTCTCCAGGCCAGCACGGGCCTTTCTGTAAATAAATAGTTTTAAAGTAACGAGCTGAGTTTTCTGGCGACCTTCCCTCTAAAGAAAGTTTACGGTAAGTTCAAGCAATTCCCTCTTGAAATCCCTAAATTACTTCCGTTTACGTATCTAGTCTCTCACAAGGCCCTATATACGTAAAATTGTCGACCTCGCCGAGGATCGAATCCGGGCTTGCTTAAAAAAGCTTGTAAATCGCGTTATCCGTTGTAAAACGTAAACTGTAAATTATTTTACAAAGCGTAAATCAAGCACACTTGCAGGGAAAGAAGACACACTGACTCACGGTAAGGTAATTCCTTCATTAATATGATTATTCTATAACCAATGTTAGCTTAAGGTACGTTTAAGTATTTTTATTGTAGAAGTGTTTAAAAGAGCGTAGGTAGAAATCTTATTATTGTAACGGCGACGAACGCGCCAGAGCTTTATTTTAGCGGCGAGCAAACAATTTGCCCCGCGAATTCTCTGTTACTTTGTTGCTGTCCTCGTCGGACTGAGACAGAGCACGTGTGTAGAATAGATGCCAGAAAGAACCAGATCAAAACTAGGAAGTGCTTTGCCAGGGTTTATTGCTGTGTTTGAAAGCCTAGCTAGTTAGGAGTGTTTTACTAATAGTTACGGCAAAAGAAGTGTACAATTCTTTTGTCTGTGATATGTTAGGGTATCCATTTTTAACTTAGTTTTCATTCCAAGTGTTGGTAACCGCTACCTCTCAGCTTAAATTCAGCTTAGAGCATTCTCGCGCCTGCGCGGTCTCAACCAACCTTCGTCTCATTCACAGCGGCAGCCATGTTTGTTTCCTCTTTCAACAGTATCTAAACAATTTAAGCAAAGTAACGTAAGTCACGAAGTTTTAACGTAAATAATATCAATGTCTGTACTAGTATCTATCGTCCTGCCAGAGAAAATTAACGTAATTCGCCTTTAATAGAAACTAAAAGTTCGTGTTGTAAATTACCTTCGCATTTACAGAGAATCAGCTGTTTTGAACGACATGCTGTGCGCTAGCAGCGCTACCCAGCTCGCTCACATGTTTCACCTCGCATCGCTCACTCACTCGCTCGCTGAGCGAAGTTTCATTTCACTTCGCACTTAACGTAACCTCATTCACAATTGTTTGCTAACATCGTTTTCAAATCCTTACCGTAATTTTTCACTTGTCCTTACGTAAAGTTAACGTAAATTCTAAAAGTAGAGTCACTTGCAAGAATTGAATTACGTAAAACGCGTCTTTGTGAAATTCATATTGAAACGCAAATCATTTCATAAGCGCAAGCCGCTAACATTAACGTAAAAATCGTTCAACGCGAGCGCGTTATCATTTTCATAAAACGTTTTCAAAAGCAATTCTTTCAGTAAACGTTAACGTAAGTAGATAATTTAACGCAAGTTGCGTCATATTACGAACATTAGTAGTTCAATTCAAATATAAGGGAGTTCATTCATATATCATTTTCACCCTCTCCGAGAGAGAGAGAGAGAGAGAGAAAACCAGAATCCATTATTCACGAAGCCAAGAGTACTACATCTTACCATTAATTATAGCATGCCGAATTAACCTTATTTTAGTCTCTTGTGTCTTTCATTTACACAGCGTGATACGTACGCGCATGTGTCCATTGCAGTTTGCAAACATTTATTTGTTTCATTTATCGAGTACTTCAGCGAGTGACTGAGCATTTCTAAAATTTCCATTACCTGTCGTTGCCCGAGTGGTCTTTTCATTTTCTTTTATCACAAAAGACTTGCGTATACCGCAAGCACAATTCGCACAGCGTGCCACGCCAATTCATTACTTCCAGACAGGGAAGTCGTTACCAGTTTAGGACTGGCCACCACCAGTGCACGTCAGGTCTTACCATTTCACAGTGCCACTAATTCTTGACCCTGTCCATCGACTGGCTGCTGAAGTACTCCCACCTTTTACTTTCTCTCCTCCACTATTACCCTCTGCCATGAGCAGTGCCATTTCACTTCAGTATATTTAAGTATACTGCATGTAGTGTCCGGGACACACCAGCACGATACCAGTGCTCCAAGGAACGCCTCCATCAATGCCATTGCACCTGTACAGGCCGTACAGGTAGCCATTAAACCTGCGTGTCCGTCCTTACGGAACGCCCAAATAATTAGTGTGTCCGTGTACAAGGTCAGTGATCCTTCGGAACACTCCTAAGGAACGCCTCCAAAGTGCCGCAATACCAGCACTACTAGTGCTGCCCAAGGAACGCCTCCTCATAAGTGCCGCGCACCTGTACAGACGTACAGGTAGCCCATATACCTGCGTGTCCGTCCTACGGAACGCTCATTCATTATAGTATCCCCCATTTTGGATCACTGAACCAAGGAACGCCTCCTCATAAGTGCCCGTGCACCTGTATTGGACCTACAGGTAGCCCATTCCAGCGTCTCCCAACTTAGGAACGCCCTTAAGTGTGACGTACGCCGTACACTCCATTTGATTTTTCCACCTCTTTAGAAGGTGCCAATCCAGAAGTGCCACCAACTTACGGGACACTTCCCAAGTGCCACAGAGCACCCAGTCTTCTCAGACTTTTTCTCTACCACGTCGCAGAACACCTTTCCAAGTGAGTGCTACTTTCCACAGTAGGCACTCCCATTCCATCCATTTACCCTTCCGGTCATTATTATCATTTTCATCCGAGCCTCTCCTGCAGCCTAGGGAAATGTCTTCCCCTGCTTCCCGCGACTTCTTTGCCAGAGAGCTAGAGAAGCTCCGAGTCCTCATAACTCTGGGCAAGGAGGCTGGTTACACTGGACCAGCACTAGACCAGTGGGATAAAGGCGCAGCAGGCTGCCGCGCGCCTGCAAGAAAAGGAAGAAAGGGAAAACCAGAGAAAAGCCGGAGAAGCAGAGAGAAAGAAAGAGAAGCAGAAAGGAAGGCAAGGGAAGAGGAGCGAAAGCATGAGCTCGCTCTCAAGGAGAAGGAACTCGACATCAAGCGGAGAAGGCCCGTAAGGAGAGTATCCTAGCTCAAGCCACTCTGCCAGCTTCCAGCCCTGCACCCACTGTCTCTCTTAGTCCCGCCGTCTCTGGTCAGCCTGACATCTTTGATTTGCGAGCCTGGTCCTGATCCAGTGCCGTAGATAGAAATTCCTGCCGCATCCTGCCAGCCTCTTACCCTTTTACCGCCTACCTCCTCCCTTTTGGAAGAGGTAAGCCCACCAGTTAACCCCGGACTTGCTTCCGAGGATGATTCAACGGAGGTTCCCTTAACCTCCCCACGTCACATCACTGCCAGAGAGGACTCTTCATCTGTGCCAGAGCACACTGCCAGCCTTGGTGACTCCGCAGATTCGCAACCTGTGGGGCCATCTCGGCCTTAATCATCCAGTGCCACGAAAGAGGTTCTGGAACAAGTTCTGCCGAGACTGTGGCCGCAAGGGTCACATGTCTGCAAATTACGGAGGGTGCGCGAACCACAATATTCCGGCCATCGCAATGGCCGTCACCAATCCTTCTTCTCTAGGACCCCCAGCTAAGGGCCCTATAACCGTCGCACCCCTCCAAAGCCATTATCAGCCAAGCCACGTCAGAGCCTACGACGACTCTGGCGCTCAAATCTCCCTGATACGGAGACCGAATCCCCCGAGGGGCAAACGTCGATAAGACGTCATTTAATCACCATCGAAGTATCCCATATCAAGCGATCCTTCCGACCGTCCAATTGAGGGCCACCAGACCTCATTTTTCAAGAATTTGTACCCTTGCAGTTGCAAGCTACATTCCAGGAGGTTACGACCTCCTCCTAGGGCAAGACATGAAGTCTCCCTCACCGTTCAAGAAGCCTAGGGGTCCTAACCCCACAACAAAACACTCCAAGGCAAGGAGTCATCGAAATTCTACTTCCTCTAGGAAGTATGTCCACCAACAGTCTCCCCCGTTACCAAGGAGGGAGATTGACCATTCGCAGTTCCGTTGCAAAACCTGTAACGTAATAGGGCACTCTACTAATTGGCCTAGGTGCCCTAGCAAACTACCAGCAGCGGACACTGTCCATTTTCCACAAGGCCTAGCCTTCAACAAGAGACAGGAGCCTCTGTTTCCCATTTCCAAGGGCACGCTGAGAGGTATTGCACCTCCAGTACCTGCCACAGGTCCAGTCGACCTCAACTCTCTGCCAGTGCCACTTGGCAGCACTGAGCAGTGCCAAGCTCCGTCCAGCCTGGACGTAGAGCCACCACCGAACTTGACCTCTGCGCCTGGCCCCGAGCTAGCGCCGGCGCCTAACCTTATCAAGGATCCTCCTACAGGAGATCCTCCAACAGGCATGGAGCTTACCACAGCCCATGGCCAATCACTAGTTCCTTCTTCTTCATCCTTACCTCTGTCGCCCGAGGATGAACCTCCGGCACAACCTTACCTTTGTACCTCCTCTGGAAACCAGGAGCTGCCCGACCAGGAGTCAGCCTGGAGTTTTCCCCTCACGACGGTTGCCGCAGCAGCCGGAGTGAGGGCCTCCCCTGCAGTAGGGTTCCACCTCTACGACGGTTGCTGCAGATACCGAAGTAGGGTGTTCTCCTGAAATCCCTCAGGCTACCACTGCCTCTGCTCCTGCCGGCGTTTCTGGCCTTTCCCCAGAGTCGGTGCCTCCGTCTACTCCTAGGACTGGTATAGCCAGGTCCTGGAGGAAGAAGAAGAAGAAGAAGGGACGTAATTAACAAACTAACACAAAAGAGCCACATGCTCTCCCTTGACACCTGTGCCCGAGGTACAGTGGTCGCATTCATTTGCAGAATGATCCTGGCACCTACCCAGAGAAGGTTAGCCAGCCTGATCTCTGCAGTAGCACTAACCCTCTAACCCCTAGCCATTGTAATACTAACCCTCACTTAAATATAATTACCTCATTGCATTTCCCTCCTGTAAATTAACCACTCATCATCCCCACGTATCATTACCTCTCATTATGTATTTTACGTTCCGTCGCTGAACTACTGCTGTGCGTACCACACTCTGGAATGATTGCGTCTTCATTTAACTGTATTGAGTAGGTTAGGCTAATGATTTAGTACCAGGGCATTAGGTTAGTAGCAAGTAGAATTTTCAAGTAACCTTATCTAGGGGTAGAGTAGACTGTCGTCACAAGACAACCGTAGTTATTTATTAGGCTAGACTACATCACTATATTAAGTTAGTACACTTAGCATCTTTGCCTATAAGTTAGGTAGCCATTGTAGTCAGCCGTATCGCTGCTCAAAAAACTTCAAGTTAGAGTAGGAGAACTGGGTTGTCGAGGCGATCAACTTATTTAAGCCAAGACCTTCACGCCCGAAAGGGAGTGAATGCCTTCTTAACAGGGGGAGCTGCTACGTATATAGAACGCCTCGCCTTCCCAGCAGTGTTTTAGTTATATTTAATTATAAAAGTAGCAGCCATGCTGTCTCCTGAAGCTACTGTTGTTGGGAGAGTGGGTATGTCATAGGACTGATATTTCCGGTCTGACGGAAGCTTAGGGTAAGAGAGGCAGGTCACAAGAGTAGCTAGGCTTCGAGATGGATTTTAGGGACTTCTACAATAAGACCTATTTTCCTTCCCAATTTGCTGGCGTTGTGTTTACCACCTTTCAGGCAATGCTCGAGGCGATTTTTGGAAGCCCCGTGATTCGAAACCACCCAGTATCGCTCTCAGTCGGCCGCGAGACGTGATCTCGGACAGAGGTCAAATTGCCAGCCTCCCAAAATTAGGCCTACTACCCACGACGTACTGGTGGACCCGGACCCCAGACCTGAACAGAGGTCGGACCGCATTCTTCTACAAGGATACACAGAATAGTGCATAAAGGTACGTCTGAAAGTGTAAACTTCAACCCAGCACCTTTTACTACCATACGACTCTTGCTAAATTCATTTTCAATTCTTATTTTACCCCTTCTACATCAGAAGCCCTTTGTCCTCATCGGGCCACGTGCTCCCCTTTGTGACTTGTTAAAGACCTAGTTTTCGTGTCACACCTCAGTGAACCATTCGAGTTTACCTTCCCCAATGTTAGAGAATTAGAAATCAGCCTTAATCAAAGCAAGAAGTATTTCTCCTTTTCCATCTCGTTTAATCTGGGATTCTTTCCAGATTCCATGAGTCACGTGCCGTCTCTGCCGCAAGTGTGCATTAACCCAAACCCAAGTGAATGAAAATCAGCTTGAATTGAATGAGGACTATAAGCACCCCAACGTGGGGGCCAATATCATTTAACTTTTCTCCAGGCCAGCACGTGGCCTTTCTGTTAAATAAATAGTTTTTAAAGTCAACGAGCTGAGTTTTCTGGCGACCTTTCCCTCTAAAGAAAGTTTACGGTAAGTTCAAGCAATTCCCTCTTGAAATCCCTAAATTAACTTCGTTTACGTATCTAGTCTCTCACAAGGCCCTATATACGTTAAAAAATATATATATTCAATTCCGCCAGAAGCAAGTCAGCATGACACGCTCCTTTTTCTAAAAATGTTATTACCAATCTCTTTTTCTCTCTCTTATCCTTCCTCGAGTGCATCAAAATAGCCAAATAGAACACAGAGTCCACTGCACCGACAAGCATCCTGGCGACAGCTGAGGTCTGGGCAGGAAACATTGTTTGCCAACATTGTTCGCAAACTTTGTTTGTAACCAATGTTTCCTAGTGTGGACAGGCCTTAAAAGGTTAGTCTTGGGTTTAAGTTGGGGTGTCAGGTATAAAATCAAGACTTACAAAATGTCAAATTACTAAGGTATCAAATTTTATTTAAGTTTACCAGTTTATATTTACCTATTTTCTATGTTTATCACTAGCGCCTCTGCTGGCGAAATTTGTAAGTACAAAGTAATGTAACTTGAATGATTGAATAATTGAATTAGAATGATTTAGAAGACGTTTTGGTTAGAGAAATAATTATCGGTTTTGTATTGAAGCATCCTCCCCATCCTACGGTCATGGATACAGCATCTCAACAGACGAACAACCCACATTATCGTTTTCATGCGGAGATTAAGATTTGTGTTATCAAAAGTAACAGAAGGCAAATATCCGAATCGAAGATCACGATGAAATAGAGAACAGGACTTAACAGTATCTGGTGAGTAAACCCATCAATGTCGATAGACAGCGTAAACTTGGATATAATGATATACAAACATTTGCGCTGTAGCCAGAGAATTTTTTTCGGATAGTTACTTTTGTGTTTCGAATGGCAATGGCTGTTACTTCATGCGCAAACCTCTTATGTCTAATGCCCTCCTATTCCGTCGACAGCAAACGAATTAAAAAAAAAGTAAAATGAAATAATCGTAACCTAACATGCCAAACCTTCCCTTACCGACTAAAATTCTTTGCATCCCAAGTTCCCAACCTCCTCAAAATGATCCAACAAGCCGGGGTTTTCGGGCCTCCTTCAATCCTTTTTACACATTGTTCAACAAAACTACAAATTACCCAGTTTACTGGGTTGTATTAAAATTACAATGCACGACACCTTACCTTAGGCCGAACACATGGTGGAATTATTGGAGAAAACATAAGGTGCACATCACAGGAGACTGGGGTTACATTTACTTACTTCCTTACCTCGACTAAAGCATTGCCTGAGGTGGTAGTAACCCGAAATGTATACAAATTTGTTAAAATCCAGGATAAACTCATGCTGAGTAAAGTAGACGGTCGCACGAAGACTTTGTTTATTAATATAATTTGTCGACCACACAGTATAGAAATGTGTGCTATCCTATACACTTCATTATGAAAACGGTGTCCCATGGAGGCTGGAGCTTACGCGATGTATGGTACCTTCGGCCTCGGGAGTGTTACCAGTAATACCAGGTCTCTTGCCAGATTATGCTAGACTCCATTCAAAATTATGCCAGACCCAGCAAAATTATGCTATTAGTATGATGAAATTATGCAAAAACTTTCAGAACTAGATCATTTCACAGGAACCCATAATAAACATAATACTAGTTAACACCCATAACATGCAACGGAAAAATAAAGGCTGTTGATCTTACTTTTATGAGCCTGTAGAAATGCAACGATTTTTAGGTCAATTTTCGTAAAACAACTAAGAAAAATGATTTTAGGTCAATTTTCGTAAAACAACTAAGAAAAATTATAGAAACGAATATAATGTAGACAGAAATCTGTATTATGCACAAAAAATTACTCCAACAACCGACGCAAATGCTTTCAACATAATTGTCTGACTGTTGACAATAAATGAGTCTTTTAGGCCCATATAAGTAAGGTTTACCATAAAGGCATCTCATTACAGATAATAATGAATAAAAATGAAAATTTGCCTTTTAGCTGAAAAAAAAAATTATGTAAACATGATTGGTTATTTCCAGTGGCTGTTCATTTATTGTAAATGTCTGTTAGCTGATTTAATCATATCCAACATGACTCTATTCGTATCCTGTGACAAAAATCTGTCAATATCACCATTTCTTAGCAATGAACCCCATTCATTATCTAATTTGTTCACTCTGTAATGATGTTGGGAGATTTATTTATTTTTATTACAGGAGATTTATTTATTTTTATTACTGATTAATTATATGTCCATGGTATTTCTCTCAATTTTCTCAAATTATTCCATTTTTATGGCAAATTCCCATTGATAATACTAAAATGATCCTAAATGAGTGAGTATGCTAAATATTATTGCTAGCGTAGGAAATTACGCTTAGATTATGCTAAAAGCATAAACTGGTAACACTGTGAGGTCTGAAGTGACAAATTAAGTCTGCCTTTTGCTTTTCCAGTGTTCCTAATTTTGTGTACCTGTACCAGTCACTGGATCTAAGAAATATCCTCTATGACACACATCCACATGAAGAG
This sequence comes from Macrobrachium nipponense, assembly GCF_015104395.2. Classification (NCBI taxonomy): domain Eukaryota; kingdom Metazoa; phylum Arthropoda; class Malacostraca; order Decapoda; family Palaemonidae; genus Macrobrachium; species Macrobrachium nipponense. Next base: position 84,228,648 of record NC_061087.1, read on the forward strand.
AAGTTTGTAGGCGACCCCACTCATAACTGATATCACTAACCAAGGTGAGACTGATAACTTTTAATTAAAGAAAATAAAACTGCTGCGTCTCGATGTCCGTTTTGACTAAGAGGAACTAAAACTTTTTTTAATCTTTTTTAACACGGAAGAACTTTGAACTAATTAACGTTGTCTGGATTTAGACTTATCAAACTTTGATTCGTGTACCTCAACAATATTTCTCTGACCGTTTGGCACTTTATTAAAAAAAAAAAAAAGTTTATCACCATCGAGCAGGAACTAGGCAGTTGATCACTACCGTAATCAATTACGTATTTCTTAATGCATGGAATGACTGCTTAGTCTGGAATAATTCATCAATAAAAGCATTTTCCAAAGGCTAATAGGAATGGAATGGAATGGAATATAGAGTTTAGGCCAAGCACTTGGACCCTAAAGGTTAATCAGCGCTGGAAAGGGAAATGGAGTAGTTAGGTTTGAAAGGTGTAAGAGGGTTTGCAAACCTCGCAGTTGCATTATGAAATAGTCGTTAGGAGTTTGTGGATACCGAGATGGAAGAAATATAATATGAATGGAGGTACGGTAAAAGGACTAACAGGGGGGTTGTAACTAGTGATTGACGGGACGCTGCAAAGAACCTTTAGTGATACCTAAGTGCATTGTGTGAGGTGCATTGACGGTGCTAACCCCCTACGGTGTCCAAAGCAGTGTTACCGAAGTGCGGAATTTTCGTCTGCTATACGGAATAAAACGTCTACGGGGCAGCTATCCAAGTTTGATGCCGATGCGGAATTCCACATCTGCATTTTCAGCAGCAATTTCTTCATGGCGCATTCATGTAAATTTATCATATGTAAATTGCAATATTTTTTGACTTTTAAATAAATTCTCATTCAAATACAATATTTTAAAAGATAAGACTCTTATCAGAATATGAAGGTGATATGATTAATGTACATAAATCTGTTAATATATTATAAAATTATTTCCTTTATGATTTAATGAGTTATATACCGATACATAAATGCTGTTATGCTTATTACAAACTTATCTGTAAATATGTCTGGGACAAATAAGAAAGGAAAAAATAATACTTCTCATATGTGTGTGTATATATATATATATATATATATATATATATATATATATATATATATATATCATGTATGTACTATATACGTATATAGGTATATGTATATGTATGTATATATATATATATATATATATATATATATATATATATATATATATACAGTGCTTGTATAAAATATATGGTAAATATAATGTAAATAAATGTATATATAGATATATATGTATGAATGTATATATATGTATGTATGAATATATATATATATAGTATATATATATATATATATATATGTTTATATGTATATATATATTCATATATTATATATATATGTATATATATGTGTGTATATGTATTTTTATATTATATGTATATATATATACATACATATACATATATATGTATATATACGTTTATATAAACATACATATATGTATATATATGTGCATATATATATATATATATATATATATATATATATAATATATATATATTAGTATTGTACCTTAAGTATAACGAAATTGATATAAATCGATCAAATCCCTATGTGCGAAGTTCATGATCATCATATCCTACGAATAGGTGCAGTAAACAAGTGATCAATTACCTCCACAATCTCCTATGGGCATACAGTTTTTATCGCAAAGTAGGTAGTACGCTAAACAAGTGCGATACTCAGTGTTTTCAACGAAGGATTTTCAGTGCCAGAATTCTCGCTTTCAATTAATTTGCTATGTACAAAGGTAATGTCCAGAGTTTCAAAAATATATCTTTGGAGCTCACGTTTCATAGACAATGAAACTTCTAATATCATATATACCTGCATCTCTGCAAAACTCGTAAAGATCAAGTGGCAACCATAAGTATGCGGACTAAGTATTCTGTCTTCCCAGATCGCCAATCCATTATCATGCATATGAGTTCATTGTTTTATCCCGTTCGATACTTTATAGTGACCATATACAACAGATAGCCTGTAAATGAAGAAAACATGAGTGGCCGCAAATTGCGTGATTATATATCGAATTTTTCCCCCCAGAAAACTGCTATTTTCCAAAGAAGAAACTGAATTTGAAATATATGAAACTCAGGACGACAATGAATTAGTGGATTCATATGATTCACATGATTACATATTAAAAGTCTTTTTCCTGAAGATTACTCATCTTCAGACGAAGCTGATGATGAAAAAAAAAAAACAGTGAAAGTGAGCAAGAGCAATATTGTTATATTATGTGACACGCAGCCTCAGAATGTTAATAATGATGACGAGGAACAGTGCATGATTATATCGTCAGATAGTGATGAACACATCAATGCAGACAATAGTGTTATAATATGTGACACACAGCCTCAAAATGTTAATAATGATGCCGAGGAACAGTGCATAATTATATGGTCAAATAGTGACGAACACATCGATTCAGATATTACACATATCAGTCACAGACTCGGATGAAACATTGTTCACAATTAGAAAATTAAATAATTTAGTTTACCGAGTAAGGTGAGAATTTCGTTTCCTTTGTTTTCGTATAGGAGGCCAAAAGTAAGCAAGCATCGCTTGAAAAACGTAACTAAGCGATTGCGAAAACTATGCGGATACAACAGCAACACTGGTCCAAAGGCTAATAGGCTAAAGTTTTAGTCTAATTACTTACTGAATACCTATGAGAACGGCGTTCCTCATTTTACAACCTTAACTGTCTTCGAAATAAGTTAATTTGCGAATGGATACATATTTTCGTATTTGGACACTTAACTGTCGACGGCAGTATATATAATTTTGCCGCCCAAAAATAGCATGGCTTTCCTTCCTCTTGAAAATACAAGAAATAGCCTAGGCCTAATATAGTACTCGACACTAACGCTATGGCTAACTGCTCATCATGGGATCAGTTAATAACACAATGGATTTCATGGCTGACTGTAATTTGATGAATTTCAAAATAAGGTAGTACATGCTATGGTATATATGACTGGCCATTGTCTATGCTAGGTTTCGTCTTCATTGGAAAACCCACTTGACATAATAATTGATTGATTGATTGTGAGTTATTTGGCGTTACAACTACCAGGGTCACTGACGCCGACTTTACATTATGAATACCCAGGTGTTTCACAAATTGTTTGTTAGCTTACATGATGTCATACAGGCTTTATATGTAATTTTACCTTATTTTCTTGGATGGAGTATGCATACTTAAAAGGATATAAAATTTTGACTTCAGAAGGTTACAAACCTTTGTTTGAAAAATCTCCCACGCAATAGTAGAAATACCCAAAGATTTCATAAGTTAAGTGTTAGCATAGATATAGGCTTCAGATCATATGATTTTCCGTCATTCTTGGGTGCAGTATTCATAGCATGCAAGTTTATTAAAATTTATCGTTTCTTTTGAATTATGAAAGTTAACTACACCTGGCCAAGCCTAGCCTAGCCTAGACTAACTTAAGTAAGCATCCTGAGGTGTCCTTGCCACTGGTTATTGCCTCAAAGTGTAGGGAACTCGATTAATAGATGGTTCTTTCATTTCTGACTAACGCTGAATTCAGTATCACAAATATAAGTACTTAATCATCTGTGACATGTTTTCATTGTTTAAAATGTGTTCAATACCTTCCTACACCTGTAGCCAGCCTATCACACATGCTAAGATTGCTAGTTTGAGGGCCCAGTAGAAAAACCAATAGCCAAGTATCTATTCGAATTCTTCGCATGTTTATGTAATTTTACCCGAGACCTGTCATTTACTGTATTTCATTTTTTCAAGAGATGCCGTGAAGGATATTTTGGTTACATATATTTTCATTAACTGCAAAGTTATTTGTGAATAATAATAATAATAATAATAATAATAATAATAATACACACGCTCGCACAACTAAAGTTCCGTGGGTCTGTGTGCAGGAGTATTAAGTTCTATGTGGGTCTGTATTCATGAGTATTTTTTTTTTGTCTTTTATTTTCCGTTTAGTAGTCATCTATTGTTTATTATAGGATTGCCTGTTATCAGTTCTTCGTTTGCACATTTGCAGATTTGACGAATACAGTGATACAAAAAAAACAATGGGATTGTCAGTGATATCTCCAATTTAGTAAAAATATCTGGAAAGGCTACGCAATGAAAAAAAAAAAATTTACTAACAGAAGCAGAACCAACTTTAAAGCTGGAAAATTTATTTTTGAGAGCATAAAGAAAATAAGAGAAACTAGCCAGAAGTGCAATGTAATTTGAGAAATACCTTGACAGGTGACCAGGCATGCGTTGCGTAAGCTGTTTTACAGACTACAGCAAAAGTATATTAGCATCAAACTACAACGATAAATGTCCAGAAGTGACAAGGCAAATGATAGTTAAAGGAAATACAAAAGGGCTGAACAGTGAATTATGTAAAGCTGAGAAAAAGAAAAGTAAGAATGGATGATCTATGGAAAAGATCGAACAAATCAAAATTTATAATGAAAATTGGTCATTGTATAAAACAGCCAGAAATCGATACGACGACTTAATTATGAAAACCAAGACAGTACATTACAGTAGAATATTTAGTGAAGAGAAAAATCTCTTTAAAAATCCACAATGATTTAGCCGGAATATTAGAACTCAAGAAAGAAAAAGAACTTTGCTGATAATTTTGTGAACCATTGAAGAAAAAATTGGTAGAATCTGTCAAAGTTTAGAAAAAGAGGTCTATTCTGATCTCCCAGTGACCATAATGAGTAACAACAAATTCAGTAAGTTTGAAGAACTGAATATGAATAACTTCGAAAAAACGATGGGAAAAGTAAAAATCACCTACTGTGAAAATGAACTGTTTCCCATAAGTGACTTGAAAGAAGCATAAAACTTTAATCAGTTGCGGGATCTATATTTTGATATTGTCCAAATGAGTTTAGTACAGGCATCCTTCCCAAATAGTGAAAAGCTTACTTGTATAAAGCCGGCTTACAAAGGAAAAGGTGATAAAGAAAGTCTCAGCATCTGTAGGCCAATATAGAACCTATCGTACTTATCAAAACTTATAGAAACGGTAGTTTCTACATTATACCTGATGATCAGTCAGCTACAGAAGAAACCATTCAACAGAGACTACATTGTGCGCAATTACAAATTATAATTTTTAAAAATTATGACAAGTGGAAAATGTGGTATCCTGATTATGCTCGACCTGAGTTACAAGGAGTTACAAAGGATTAGGATGTCTCAAAGACTTGTTAGTCCATCCGAGGAGACATCATGTGCTCACTTATCTCTAGGAGCAGGGTTTACAGTGTCCTAATGATTTTGTCTATCTTTCTTTTAAACTTCCACACTGTTGTTTACAACTTCTGGTGGTAGTATATTCCATGTGTTATATATCTTGTATGTAAAGAAGTTTCCACAATGGGATGTGTTGTATCTCTTCAGTTCTAGTTTTCACCCATTATTTCTTGTCTGGTTTTCGTTTTGACGTAAATAGGTTACTGTCTACTTTTCTTATGCCTTTCAGTATTTTGAATTTTTCTGTTAGTTGTTCTCGCAATCGTCGGTTTCAAGGCCATTCATGTTCAGGCTCTCTAGTCATCTTCGGTAACCTATTTGCCTGATGGAAGGAATTAACTTTGTGGCTCATGCTTGTACCCTTTTTAATCTATTTATTTCCTTTCTTAGTGTTAGTGACCAAAACTGTACTGCATATTCAAGATGAGGTCTAACTACTGATTTGTGGAGCTGCAGCACATTTTCCTTGTTTCTGTATCTGAACTGCCTCTTTATGTATCCCACTAGTTTATGTGCCTTCTTTTTCGGCTTTTATGCACTGTTTTGTGGATTTAAAGTCCTTGGTTATAATGACCACAAGGTCCTCATCTTGTTCTACACTATTTATGTCATTGCATGAGGGTTGTTTGTTCCTATTTGTAACACTTTACATTTATCCAAGTTGAAAGGCATTTGCCATCTTTTTGACCACTCTCCTATTTTCTTTAGATAATTTCTTAAACTTTGTACTGTCTCTGGGTCAGCTGCATTTAGTTTGGTGTCGACTGCTAATTTGGCTATCCTGCTAGCTAATCATACATCAATGTCAATAAAATAAATAAAAAACAAGAGTGGGCCAAGGACAGAACCCTGAGGAACTCCGCTTGTCACATCTGCCCATTCTGATTCTTCGCCGTTTATTAGAATAGAGTTTTCTGTACCACGTACAATGCTGTACGAAACTCTCGGCCACGGCCCTGTGCTGCAGGTGCCAGACGTACGGTCATGGCTAATTTGACCCTTAAATAAAATAAAAACTACTGAGGCTAGAAAACTGCAGTTTGGTATGTTTGATGATTGGAAGGTGAATAATCAACATACCAATCTGCAGCCCTGTAGCCTCAGTAGTTTTTAAGATCTGAGGGCGGACAGGAAGAGTGCGGAAGAACGGATAGACAATAGCCATCTCCATTATTAGGTTCTTTGCAGCCTTCGACTCCTAACTGCAAGCCCTTTCGTTCCTTTTGCTATACCCCCTTTCTTCCATCTTACTTTCCACCCTCTCCTATCAGTTGATTCACAGTGGAACTGCGAGATTTTCTTCCTGTTACACCTTTCAAACTTTTTACTGTCAATTGGAGTTTCAGCGCTGAATGACCTCATAGGTCCCAGTGCTTGGCCTTTGGCCTATATTCTACATTCAGTTCAATAGCCATTTCGGTAGTTTTCCTCTACAGAAAAATAAAACCTCTCTGGTGACGTAGAGTTGATTGTGGTGTTCGAAACGATTGTGTGTGTGTGTGTGTGTATGCTTTATGCAAGTAAGTCATTTTATCTTGGACAATAATTGTTGTTGCGCAGGTTTTTTTTAGACATATACATATATTGACCGTAAGTTTATCATGTTTTATTTGCTATATTTTTTCACAAGAAATTAGACACTTTGTATGTAAATCATTGCCGTTGTGACTCCCTGCCCCCTCCCCTCCTTATTTCAGAAAAAAAGTATATCTTAGTTTTATCAGTCCACTAAGCTGATTAACAGTTCTCCTAGGGCTGGCCCGAAGGATTAGATATTTTCACGCGGCTAGGAACCAATTGGTCACCTAGTAACGGGACCTACAGCTTAATGTGGGATTCGAACCACCTTATATCGAGAAAAGAATTTCTATCACCAGAAATAAATTCTCCCCTGATTCCACGTTGGCCTAGCCGGGAATCGAACTTGGGACCACCGGATTGGTAGCCAAGGGCGAAAACCACTCGTCCAACGAGGAACTATCTTATTTCAGAATGATTGAAGTTTCACCCAGCATTTATAAGAAACCTGGGGGGGGGGGGGGGGGGATGACAACTTTAATGGTTTACATACATATAGTGTATAATTTCTCATGAGAAAATATAGCAAAGAAAGCATATATATATATATAAAAAATCCTATGCAACAACCATTGCATTTTTTAGTACACTGTATTGAGACGTAATTACAGAATGCTGTTTATCAGTGCTTTCTGCTCTTCCTTTTTTCATTTAGTATAATGTAAAAGGTTCTCCGTTCGCTTTCCGTATTTTTAAACAAAATTGCTTTCAGTCATGTTCGCTTTCATTTTTGGCTTGTTCTTCCCTCCCCTTTCAGAGGAGAATGATCCATACGGCCGTAATATGCGTTGATTTTGAAACCATTTCTAAAGGCCCCCATACACTGAACGATTGTCGTTATCGACCCACACTCGCTATTCAGACTGTATGAACGATCTCTGCACCGATTTCAGTCTGAACAAAGATTTTGTCTCGAGAAAACATGGCCTCATCTCTAGAGCATTATATCCGCAGACAAACCCATACGTTGAACGATCTGTGTATGACAGACATAAGTCGGAAGCCAGCAACCTGGTCGTGGCGAGATTCCCGCTGAGATCGTTCAGACGCGAAGCTCCGCCCACTTTTGCATTCAGACAAGCCCACGGTCCGTGGACAAGCCCATACGCAGTGTTTTTGCGAACGATACATACAGTCGTTCAGACAATCGTTCAGTGTATGGGGGCCTTAACAGTCGAATCTGGTCGAGTTAATATTCCAGGACAGACCTGAAGCTTGTATTTAACTTGACACGAAAATGATCAAAATCAGCAGCAGCGGTTTTGTAGTCCAAGGAAGACGTAAGGAAACTTGACCCGCACCTGCTAATTAAACCAAGGCCAATAGAATTAAACTGCCTCGCACCTGACAGCTGTTTCAAGCAAGCGAACACAACACGTAAACGACCGTTAATTTTGAACTAATGAAAGTGGTCTCGATTTAGTGTCAGAATGGTTTGGTGTTTTTTTTTCCCAGATTTTATCATTCGTTTCTATTTTATATACTTATTAATGTATGTCAGTATAATTACAATTCAGTAATTATTAGGCAACTGTTTTAAGCAAGCGAACACGTAAGCGACCGTTCATTTTAGACTTAATAGTCCATGAGGCAGACCAGATTTGACTACCTTATGGAGGGACTAATTGCCTCTATGGTTTTCACTGAGCTTAGGGTCTTAAGTGACTGGAATCAAGATCAGAACTTCCTATATCCGCAGCTAAATAGCAATTGGGTGGCTATTTTGAAAAATGGATGCCGTTTTACAGCAAATATACTATATCTCAGAACAAAATACCCTAAATTGAATCAATTGGTCGCAATCCCATTCTATTACATCCAAGTTATTCTAGATAAGAATACACATCAATTAAATCATAGTTTGTTTGGCTTTTCTATTATTCATTTTGTTTTATCCATGAAATTTACAGAAAAAAATATAGTTTTTTGTCGATTTGTCAAATCATGCATAAATTATTAGGTAAATCCTTTATTTTGTACATGTTTGCTTATATGTGACTTTAACAAGCCTCTAATTAATGAGAATAAACATATTCTATCATGGCTCCCACCTTTTATTGGTATAAATCACATTTCAAAATATAAAAAGCAGTAAATAATTATAATTATACAGGCCACTTCAATGACATGTGCAGCAACACCGCCAGTGACCATCAACAAGAAGGACAGAAGGAGAACAATTCAGGCATCTGATGTTCCATTTCAAATCTATACAGTTGTCTGTGGAAGGCTACCTCCGATAATTATAAGACAGAGTCAAACAGAGTGATGCCCTGCTGTTCCTAAAAGCTAAATATGATTTAGGGACGTCAAAGGCAGTCCTTAACAAAATAAAATGCTTTCGGTCGTACTTCCGACGAGTACACAAGAACTACATGACGCCTTTTCCTTCGATTTCGTCTTTGTCTCATGATAACACCAGCTGCGGCAGCAGCAATTGTTTGGTCGAGAGCAGATATGTTGACGACTGCTTCACTCTCGCTGTGAACAGAAATAGGCATACGCACAGAGGCATGCGGCTATGGCATGCATTAACGTGCGTATTGCATGCGTAGAGGCCTGGCAACTAGGCACAAGGCGCACCGGTGTAAACACGCCTTAACTTATGATACAGATGTTTTTGTGATTTGCCTTGGTTTCAGCAAATTGATTAACTGCAAACTCTTCATTAGAAGGGGTCCCAAATCTGGTGTTAGGCTTGTTGACATCAACAAATTGGCTGCAGCACTTGGAGAAGAAGTTTGCTCTGCTTTATTGGGTCTGCACTCATGGTTGGATGTGACACCGTCAGTGCACTTGCAGTACAGGGAAAACTAAAAGCATTGAAGCTAGTTGCTCAAAATGAAAAGTACAGGACAGCATTTTCCAAAATTGGAGTCAACTGGGAATTTTGTAATGAGGTGCTGGACATTATAGAAGAGTTTACCTGTCAGCTGTACTGTAAGCAAACAAAATTGACAAAGGTTAATGAATCAAGATATGAGATGTTTCGAAGCTTTAAAGGGGATGTAGAATCTGGGTAACTATCACCATGCCAGAATACCTTAATTCATGAAGCACACACTTCGGGCAAACTATCAATCAGCAATCTGGAGGCGATGTTTAGAGAACTGGCTAGATATTCCTGATCCTAATCAAGGCCTGAGTGGAAAATGTCTGAGGACCAAAAATTGGTAATACAATGGATGACTACTCCCCCAGCCCCAGAAGTAGTTTTGGGTTTAATGTCATGCATGTCCGAACTTGTCGACCATCGGACTGCCCTTGTATTTTGAATGGACACAAGTGTACTGCAGCCTGACAGCTGCAAACATGCACAAATATGGAAAATGAATGAGGAGGAAATACAGCAGGATATGGAGGATTCATCAGATAGTGATGATGAATGAAGCACCACAAATCGTTTGTCTTGGAAAAGCAACATGGACAAATTGATGGTATTCGTTGATTTTTCCCGTGAACCGCAATATTGTGTGTGTATTATGCAACAACTGGTTATGGTATTTCGATCCAAAAGAAAGATGATTAATTGTGATACGTGGTTCTAAAGGTCAGAGTCAGCCGGAAAGGTGTGAAAATTTTGATTTCTCAAATCTATATCCTAGAATATTTCATAGCATGGATGACCTAATCTCAATATTGTATGGTCCCTGTCTGTAGAATATTATCCTGAACAGTTTTATGTAAAATCTGCCTGTCTGTGACTATTTGAACTAGTTACAGATCATTACCCGAGAAAAGGTAAATCTACCTTAAAATGGCAGCCATCTTTAAAAATGTCCGCCAAAATGGTATTTAGCTGGGCTTCTGTAAAGTCCTGGTCATGTTTTCATATACCTCAGGCACTAAGCTAACTGAAAACCATCATCGCATTTAGTCCCTCTGTTTGGTAGGCAAATTCAAAATTTGAGTATCTGGCTCACGGGCTATAAAATTGCTGTCTCGATTTAGTGTCAGAATGGTTTGGTGATTTTTTTTCTTTTGATTACATCATTCGTCTCTTTTTATATATAATTTCAATATGTAGTATAATTACAGTTCAGTAATTATATGGCAACTATTTCAAGCGAGCAGTCACGATCATTAATCTGAGATTTGAAATCACTGTATCAATTTAGTGTCAAAATAATTTTTTTTCATTCGCTTTCATCATTCGTCTCTTTATGTAATATATATTTTTAGTATGTCAATGCAATCCCCATTCCGAAAACTGTGTCAGTAAATTACTGACAGCCTACACATTTCGCACATTTTCATAAGCATGGCTTCACAACCGTGTGTTGCGTGGTAACATGTTAGGTTGTTTTGGTTAAACATCCAGTAATACAAGTGTTCACGCATAATCATTATGTAAATATGACGAAGATTGAGAAATATAAAAAAAATATATACTGAGATGTATAACAGGAAGTATTTTGATTTAAATCTGGTTTCGAATTGATCAACGGCTACTTGATTATTTAAGAGTAAAAGGAGCTTCAATAATAATGGCAATGAACCTGTTGAAATCCATTGAATGTAGAACGTCATTAGAAAATACTCATGGTAGCATGAATCTTGAAATGGAGACACACAAATCCACATTTATGTAAACTAGGTACAAATATATTTGAAAATAAATCCATAGAGACAGCTTCCGGGGATCTGTTCGATTCTCCTTTTCAATTTTGAAACCTCTGCATAGATTTATTTTTGAATATATTTGTGCCCATACATAACTGTGGATTTGTTTCTCCGTATAGCGTACAAAGTAATCGTATGATATTTCTACAATTCAATGACAGCTTTCTTTTGCTTGTACCATGGATAGATTTAGCCTTCAGTTCTCGAGCAACAGTACCAGTTATGAAAATGATGCATTTTGACATCTTTTTAAGAAAGCGTCAAAGCGCTCAGCTGTTTTGAAAATAAGCAGCTAAGTCCCAACTGAATTAATGAGGGAGTTTTTTTTTTTAAGTTATCTGAAGTTTGCTTTCCATTTGTTCTTAAGGCAATGAATGAATTCCATATCCATTGAGAAAAATCACCTTCGTATCGGTTGTATTAATGAATTCGGTCATCATTATGTTTCGGATATCCTAAAGAAAACCGCACTTGGTTTCTACTATTACTAATAAATTCTACAGTCTATAAGTAAAACAACGTCGAAAATATCTATGTTTATCAATAACCAAGGTTATTCGATTAACGTTCATAACATTTAATGAATTCTTAATCGCATAATTTGACTAGATTATCAAGAATGCGTGAAGATCCAACAGTCAAATCATAAGAAGAGATTTTCTTTCCTTAAACCTATTTTTGTTGTCTTTTTGTGGCCTTTGAATATCGTCATTACCGTCACCATCTTCATGCATTTCATATTCTGTATTTCTGAATCTGTCTATCTATTTCTTCCTCATCCTCTTCATCTATTACTATATTTTGATTATTGCACCTACGCCCTGCACAATAACCACACATGTCGGCACAGTTTAGTCCATTTCTTCTACTCTCAGTTCCGCTCTAATCCTACATGACAATGACATACAATGATGTGATTCTACCTTCCAGCACCGCTTGGTGGCGTCTTAAATAATTACCTAACCTTGATGATATGCACGAAAGAAATGTTGGCAAGCGGCAGCCGATGTTGGGGGTAGCTTGGATATTTCAAATCTGGCAATTGTTTAGCCATTGTCTTCATATATGAATGATACCTACTATGCTAATCAAGGCTACCACTTCCCTTTGCTATATAGATTGCCAACAGTAGGCTTTCTCCAACTTCAGCAATGTCATCTGGAGAGGCCTGTGGGTCATTGAAAACTCTTACTTTTTCTTGCATTCCGTTGTCTTTTTTGTATATCTTGAAGGGAGCTTTTTTTCTTTATCAAGCTCCTCTCTAAACATCTCGTTGCAGAATTTATCAAGCAAAGTGAGATGCAGACAAAAATTAAAAACAACCACTGATGGAGATTCAAGACACAATTCAGTTGTAGTTGAGGAAGACACAGATTTCCTAGTATTATTAATTGCTCTTGCTAAGGCTCAAATAGATATTCAAATGTTAATGCCAGCAAATAAACATCGCCCAAATAGAATATTTTGCAGTAAGAAAATTCAAGAGACCTTGGGTGAAATTTGTTGTTCCTACGTGCGATCGCAGGCCGTAATACAACCTCTGAAGTTGTATCAAAGTCTGTGATCGCACGTAAGAACAACAAATTTCACCCAAGGTCTCCTGAATTTTCCTACTGCAAAATATTCTGTTTGGGCGATGTTTATTTTCTGGCATTAACATTTGAACATCTATTTGAGCCTTAGCAAGAGCAATTAATAATACTAGGAAATCTGTGTCTTCCTCAACTACAACTGAATTGAGTCCTGAATCTCCTCAACTACAACTGAATTGAGTCCTGAATCTCCTTCATCAATGGTTGTTCTTAATATTTGTCTGCATCTCACTTTGCTTGATGAACTGCAACGATATGTTTAAAGAGGAGCTAGATAAATCTTGCTTTGTTTTCCGAGTTTCTGAAAACTCCCTGCCGTGATAATGGAACTTGTAAGTTGTTTTCTATAAGTACATTTGCAAAGTTCTCCTAGATGAAAGTAACACATTGTTTGCAAATCTGTCTGTATGTTGTGGGACACTGCCAGATAACGTGATGGAGAACATACCCTACCCACCATCTAAGATATACACTACCTTTTGAAGAATATTTTTCTCACAAAACACCAGGTTCACAAATACTGGGACAAGAGCACACTTTTTTTTTTCCCCATAAAAAAATCATCAAACAGAGAAGTGGACTAGCTGCAAGTTCATAAGAAAGATACGATTTAAGATCTTCACTCTCAGCAACACATACAGTTTTATGGAATAACTGGTTGGGGTTGACAGTAGTTTTGTTACCTTTTATCTTATCTGCCCTTGTTACTTTTGCCAAATATTTAACATTATTTTCTCTCTGGAGGTGGATGTCTTTGAAGGCCTTGTCTTACATTTTCTTCATTGATGTTAATCCAATTGAAAAGGCTTCATCACAGTTTATGCTTCCCCTTGCCACAACACCACTTGCTATGGAAGTTAGTAATGGCGATGATCTGTTGAATGGATTATGAACTAATAACCAATTTTTGAATGTAATCATATCAGTCACATCGCGGCTCTGCCGAGATTCCCTTAGCTCTGCATGTTGTTCAGAATAGAAAGCAGTAACTCCACTGAAGAATTCCACTGCGTAAATCATTTGTTGTAGCCGGCATTGCATGGACCCATTTTGAGTTAGGCTCCAGGTATTTTTATTGAACTCATAAGCGCTTGTTCAATTGTCATAACAAGCCAGATGACAGACCAAAATCTATCAGTTCTTCTCAATGTGAAGTATCCCTGTGAGGTAAACTTTTCACTCTCGGGTCATTTTTGTTTCTATCGTAAGCATTTGTTGAAGATAGACTTGAGCAGCCATTGCAAATAAGGTAACATTAGTTTTACACTGTCTATATGAAGAATCCACTCACCACAACGGTCTGCGTAAATCAACTAGTTGACACCAACAAGCTCTATATATTGCACCCACAACTTTTCTGTTCTTCCAGACGATTGAAGTGCCTCGAGCTTTCTGTTCATTAAATTCGCAATATCTTCAGCAGCAACAGAGTTCAGTATTTCATCCAAACTTCGCCAGTTGTCAGTCACAGATAAATAGCAATCTTTGAATTAATTTTTTTCGACATTCGTTAGTACTGATTAACTCTAAAAGCAGTATCCCTTGCTGGGTCTGGAAATATGCATGTAGACTTCGGTTAGAAGCGTGTCCATTCATCATATGGGGAACACTATATTCTTAGCATAAACTGCTGTATGTTCTGTCCATGAAATCTTTCCAATTTGGATAAGAGTGATTCTGAAGCCAAGAGTTGCATAACCATAAAATGTCGAGTCGATTAGCTGCATGAATGGTTTTTGTTTTCGGCACCATGGTTTCTATAACTTCAGCTTTTATCAGAGAACAAGCGTGGACTTCAGGTCGTCGGTTGTTTTTGACCTTAAATAATCCATTTGGGTCAAGTGATGTAGCATTTATCCTTTCTATCTTAGGAACTGGTGTCTGAGCTGTAACTTGCTCAGCTGGCGTAACGCACTTAATTCCTCCCATTGATTGGAACGTGTTATGACCATCTAATGTCACCACATTGTAATCAACATTGTCATACACAAATTGGATATATGATTGTGGACCAGTTTCCGTAGATGTGTTGAATGTTACCGATGCCTCACAATTCAAGACTTCTCTATATGGTGAAGAAAATTCTAGGTTAAATAGCATATCTATTAGTTCTCGTGATCCATGGTTTGTGTAGATGAACGCTTAACCCTCTCTGAATTGGGGAGATGAATGACCTTATCGGACTGCCTCAATTATAGCATGTTGAATGTTGACAGACTTATTTTGAATGTTTAATGCCATCTTCCTTACGTTTTAAGACCCCATCTATCAATAAACGCCTCAGTGGCGTGATCGGTATGGTCTTGACCTGCCACGTTGGTGGCCGCGAGTTCGATTCTCGGGCATTCTATTGAGGTGTGAGAGATGTGTATTTCTGGTGATAGACGTTCACTCTCGACGTGGTTCGTAAGTCACGTAAAGCCGTTGGTCCCGTTGCTGAATAACCACTGGTTCCATGCAAACATCTATCAATAACCAAAGAGACTGGTAGAAGCTCACTACTTCTTGATATGACATGCTCTGCAGAAGGAAACAAATGACACTCTCAAGGGCGTGAACAAAATATAATTTCGAATGATCTCGGCAACAGTTGAAATCATTCGTTCAATCTCGTCAGCAGGATCGCTTTTCTTCTGGGCATAGAGATAGACCAATGTTTCTTAAAGTGTGGTCCGCGGACACCCAGGGGTCCGTGGTATGTTCCCAGGGGTCCTAAGGATAATGTGAGGAGGGAGCGTTGCTGTTAAGTTCACTAAAATTTGTGTGCAAAATTGCAAGATTAATAATGTTGTGAAAGAAAGATCTTGATTTATCATCATCTGGCCTTCGGACTTCTTGTTCGCTACTTCCTGGTATGGAACAGTTAGGTCTAAAAAAAATATCTGTAACATGTGCCATGATATGGACCCCCTACTGCAACATTGGCTAGCCGAAGTAGGATTTTCCCTAGCACAATTATCATTATCATTATCTCCAGTTTTATTATCATTAACTCCAGCTTTATTAACTCGTTTCGTTATAGGATATTTTATTGGAAATGATGAACTATCTTAGATTCATTTTCCTTACCCAGCTGTTACAAGTTTCTGATTAACACGCAGAACTGCCTTCGCCTTTCGAGAACAATGATTTCCTTCGTTCCGAATAGCAGGCCCTTGGAGTCATATATGAAAGTAGGAATGGGTTACAATAAGGCATGTGAAGTTAATAGAGTGACAAGGCTTTGAACCAGGAAGGACTATTCAACTCTGAAGCGCATTTATCCCCTACGGGAAATATCTTTTTCTAGTCTCGTTCTGCTGTAGTAAGTAAAGTGTTCGCAGAGATAAAACTTGATGTCTCTAACATTTCAAAAAGGTATGAGTCATCAATTCATAATATGTCGTTCGGTTTCCACCAGATTATTTGGGTTGGGAATACGTAGATGCAGGTGTTAAGCACTTGCTTCATGCACTTGCGCTACAGATTGACCCCGTAGGGGGTAGGGCCGTTAGTGCACCTCATTCGGTGCAATGTAGGCATTACTTGAGGTTCTTTGCAGTGTCCCTTCGGCCCCTAGCTGCAACTACTTTCATTCCTTTTACTGTACCTCCGTTAATATTCTCTTTCTTCCATCTTACTGTCCACCCTCTCCTAACAATTGTTTCATAGTGCAACTGCGAGGTTTTCCTCCTGTTACACCTTTCAAACCTTTGACTGTCAATTTCCGTTTCAGTGCTGAATGCCCTTAGTTGCCCCATCGCTTGGCATAATGCCAAAATCTATATAAATCAAAAGCAACAGATTGAACGCACTTGAAGCGTCTCTTCAGGGCTAGATTTTTTTTTTTTTTTTTTTTTTTTTATTCGTTCTTTTTACCTCCTTCCCAACTTGTAAAGCTGTCCACATCCAAGAGGAAACCCTTAGTCTGTGGAGGCCTATGCTTCCAATTATAATAATAATGTTGTTTTTTAAATCGTCCCTAAATGCTTTTCTGACCACCCCTCGAAAAGACTAACCACTAGAAAAATAGACAAATAAGACCAGAGTCTCGCTTTTTTTTTCCAGCTTTTTTCACGTTTGTCCCGCCTTTTTTGTGCCACAAAAACAAAACTGTCCCCAGTTTAATGGAATAGTACTGATATTTTGTTTACTTTTGCCGTTGCACTATCTGGTAAAAAGTAAGTATATCTTAGTTTAACCAGACCACTGAGCTGATTAACAGCTCTCATAGGGCTGGCCCGAAGAATTAGATATTTTTACGTGGCTAGCAACCGATTGGTCACCTAGCAACGGGACCTACAGCTTATTGTGGAATCCAAATCATATTATATCGAGAAATGAATTTCTGTCACCAGAAATAAATTCCTCTGATTCCGCGTTGGCCGAGCACAGAATCGAACTTCGGACCACCGGATCGGTAGCCCTGCGCGAAATCCACTCGTCCAACGAGGAACTTGCTATATCTGGTAACTTCTGTCGTCTTCTCCGACTGCTTCGATACCCAATGAAGTGAATTCAAAGAATATTATAGACTAAAGTGTATAAAGTGCGGCCCTTCGCAGCAGCTGATGTCGGCAGAATAAAGGGCCGAGAAAGTCACCGATGGTACGATAGTAGCATATATATATATATATATATATATATATATATATATATATATATATATATATATATGAAATGTCCCGCTTTTATGGGAAAAAAAATTGCTCACATTAGTAATGCATCTGTGGTAATTGAAATGGCCGGTCACCTTCAGCGAACAAATGTCATCATTATCAAAACACTTGTTTGAATTTGTGTACCCGGCTCATTTCATCCAGCAAATCTAAGTCGAACATCATTGAATATCCATATCTGCGTTTCTACTGTGGTGTTATGGTCGTTGTTGCTATGCCAGGCCACGCGCTCTTGCGGCTTTGTTACTCCGTGTAGCGGTGGGTTGCGGTGTTGTTGTGGAGTAATTATAACATAATTCATAATAATGAGACAAATGAGAAGCAAATGATGGACATGTAAAGCATAGAAAGTAAGAAAATGAACAGGAAAAGCATAGAATGTAAGAAAATGAACATGAAAAGCAAGAGAGTAAGAAAATGAACGTGAAAAGCAGAGAGAGTAAGAAAATGAACATGAAAAGCACAGACTGTAAGAAAATGAACATGAAAAGTATGGAATGTAAGAAAATGAAATTGGGACTTGGTTTATATCATAACATTTTCAACTGCAAATATGTATTATCAACTGAGGTCAATATGTCTTTAGTCTGTTACTGATTTTCATTGTTCCCCTGTTAATAACTATGTCCAGTCAATGTTAATTATTGTTTCATCATCATATTTGTATGGGTTCATGTTCATTTGATCATGTTCTCAATATTATATTATTGTTCTTTACCGTGTATGTTATTATATCATTTGATGGCCATATTTATTTCATGTTACATTTCATTTTCTAGTTCAAGTTATTTTCCGAGTTCTATTTATTTCATATTTCATATATCATATTTCATGTTAGATTTCCTGTTATATTTCTTCATGTTATTATTCTTTATGGCCATGCTTTTTCATTTTTCAATTTCATTTCACCCAATCATATCATCATATATATTGTCATAACATATAAATTAAGCATCAATAAGGAAAACGTAAATGCAAGTCAGTATTTCAACATATTTATTACAAAAAGAAACATTATGAATGATATAACACATACAAAAACATTTAATATTAAGAAAATTACTAAAAAATTATTTATTATCAAAAAAATAAAATTCTATTTATTTATACATTTTCGACAGGCTGTCAGAGCGCGAATGATGCTCCCCTGGTCTGTCCGGCCCTTTTTATCCTCCCCAGAATGCGCGGTAACCTTCCATCCAATCGACCTATGTTTTTGTCAAAATTAAGAGGTGGTTGTGGAATTATTGATATTCAGTGTAAAGCGAAGTCAATCATGTTTAGTACATTTCTAAAATGTTTAAAAGATCGTTGTTTTGGTTATCAAATGATTATTTATTATTGTAAAGTCAGAGCAACCTACCTTATAGAAAGTGAATGCCAACATCAGGATAGCACTATTTTTACGCCTAGTTTTTATGAAAGTATGATAAATATATTACGAAGTGCTAATAAGATGACCTCTTATCCACAGATAAAAACGAAAGTGGTATATGAACATTTAATAAAAAACAGTGGATATGTTCCAAATATTCAAAAATTGTATCCACTATTCAACTGGAAACTAATTTGGGAACATGTAAATAATAAGTATATAGAAAATAAAAGTAGAGAAATTTTGTTTAAGTATGTTCATGAAGTTTTAAGTACAAATGATAGGCTAGCCATGATGAAAATAAAAGATGTAAAGGAATGCGGTTGTGGATGCATAGAAACTAATATGCATATGGTATATATTTGTCCTTTGGTTAAGAATTTGTTGTCATTGGTTTTCGAATTGCTTAGAAAATGTTGTAAATTAAAAAATATTAGCAGGTTAAGGATTTTAAAACTAGATTTTTAAGCAAACTCAAAAAGGGATGAAATTACAGCAGTGGTAAAAATAAAAGATTTTATTTCAAGTATATGGATGGCAAGATATTTGGGAATAAGTACTGACCAGCAAATTATTAAATATATAAAGAATAGACTGTTAAATACATTTAATGTAAATATTATAGGATTTAAGTCTAATGTTAACAAAGTTTTCACGAATCAGTATGTTTCTAATTTAAAAACATATTTAGAAAAATAATAAATTGTAATATTTTTATATTATACATAGATCTTATAATGTATATAACAAAATTGTAAAATATAATTTTGTAAAGTAATATTTCTTAATAAAAGAAAAGAAAAAAAAAGTATTGAGGTAAAAAAAAAAAAAAAAAAAAATCTACCAAGGGAGATGCCGTAACATGCCGCAACATGTGCGCGCCATTTATTAATCGTGCATGAAGGCGTCGTAAGGGCACCGCACGGCGCCTTAACACTCCATCGCTGGTGGTACGACGTCGCACCACATCGCGCCACGTGCGGTGTGGCACGGAACCGTGCGGGTTCTTACCTCTTTTGTTGCGAGGCCGCGCTACACCGCATACGGCCTCGTGCGACTTCGTCAACCTGCCAGACTACGCTCAAAAATTTGAAATGATTTAAAATCAGGGCAGCATAGTGCGGCTTTAACGGTCATCGACTGTCCCCGCCAGCGAGGAGGCGCGCTTTTGTTGCGTTTATAGTGCGGTTTGTAACGGTTTCTTGCGATCCCACGCCGTGACAGCGCGCAACACGAAAGTGTGTAGGTGTAAACGTGTCTTTATCACCATCTTTCAAGTGGTGCTAGTCATGAAGATCTGTCTACAAGTGATCTCCCTTCCTCCCATGTGGTGAAATTAAAATCTCCCATAGCCCAAAATGGTCCACAGCTCATAATTTTCTCGAACAAGGCAACAAAGGTGGGGATTTTAGGCACTGGAGTTGAATTACAAAATAAGAAATCAATTTGTGTTTACCTTAAATCTCGCTGGTATTCGCCTAACGCTAAGAGACAGGAACTAACCTAGCGTTCTTATATAACTCCCTCAGACACATTTGGCCAAACATGCAAGTTAACTAAATAAGATACTTAGATAGCTCGATGTCTTCATAAAGACAGGCACAGGATATAGTCCGCTCCCTCAAAACGCCATGCGGGCTAAGAAGCCGGGACGCAACCCAGACGTTAAGGCGGGAATCAAGGAGGGGGAGGGAAAATCTGGTCCCATTTGCAAAGCACGGCCGAAAAAATATTATTTACAATTGAAAAATAATAATTATATTAGATTCACATCAACCGTGAATTTTATGTCTAGGCCCGTCCCTTACGACGCTCCTGATAAGCTGATGATAAGCCAATCTGTCTCTCGAGAGAGTTCACATAGGCAGGATGTATGTTCCACCTCTCCTGAGGGATGCGTCTTTCAAAGACATCTCTCAGGAGAGGTGGAACACACATCCTGCCCATGTGAACTCTCGAGAGAGACTGAGTTTCCAGCCTGTGATTGGCTTATTCTCTTTCTTCCATCATACTTTCCATCCTCTTCTTTCAATTAGTCATATATCCAGATGCAAATGCCGACAATCTAAAGATATTCATCCACAGCGGATGTCAGGCCTAAAGTTAGCCATCTTCATTGGATATTAGGCTTCAAGATAGCCACACTTCAGGCAAAGACATTGGCCTTTCTGCAGCTGACAGTTCCGAATATGTGAACATTTAAGTAATGACGCAATATAGTTGACTGAACTTTATCATTCCTATAACGTGTTTATATAGACAAATAAACCTCGCCCCTTTTATAAATCATAGGTTCGTCGAGATTGTCTCAAACAGTCTCTTCAGATCAGATCTGACACAAACGAACGATAAGCTTTGAGTAATTATGAGTTATCTCGTTAGTATATCCCAGACCACACATAGGCCTATGCTCACAAGCTGTTGAAATCAAAAGATTTTCTTGTCATTCAAACTTTATTCTATGTACACTTTCGTTGCATATATATAAAAACAACGTTATCATGATACCAAAGTAATATCTGCATCCTTAAACTGAAAAATAACCCTATAGTTTACCGCTAAACACAAGCATAGGCAGGTTAAGCTAGGCCTATGCTACTGATTCGCCAGGTATTTTATTTTACTGGCCTTTTAAGCACATATTCATTCCATTTCAGTCAAAATTTGCCTTTTTTTATTGTAACCTCTATTATTCATTCTATGTAATTATTGTTCCAATTCTCAACAATGAAAAATAATGTATGCTTAGGTTGGCCTTGTATGTCATCGACACTGAGAATGACTGGAACTGAATGCGATTTTAATCCTTTGCTGCATAAGCTATTTAGCTAAATAGTTCCGAGAGTGCCCAGGTACTGGACTATTGTAATTATTTGTATGCTCAAGAAAGCATTGTATAAATATATAGTGTTCTGTAAAAAACACCTTCATACCATAGTTATCATGCCATGGTACAACTGAAAGTTCCCGCCTTCCAGCTAATACAGCAATGGATTGTTCCATTCACCTCCCCCAGACCCTGAACAGCGTCCTAGTCAACAATATTTCTTGTTTATTTAGAATATTAACCTACTCGTAATTTACGTGCAGGACATTAAATACCCTGAAGGTTGGCAAAGTGTCCTCGTCGTGATTATGGTATCACGGAATCGTTTCCCTCTACCGGACATCATGATTTCTTTCATATATCTTTGAAGTTGGATCTCGAGGCTTTGTAATGACAAGCGTATCCAAAAATAGAGCAAAGAATTTAAGAAGGCATCGAGGCCATTACATTATATATATATATATATTATATATATATATATATATATGTAATATATATATTATATACATATATATATATATATATATATATATATATATATGTGTGTGTGTGTGTGTGTGTGTGTGTGTGTGTGTGTGTAATGGGGAGATTCCCGCATTATTCATTAGGTAAGCGTATAGCTCGAACGTCAGGCAAACTAATACACACAGCCTCTCTCTCTCTCTCTCTCTAGCACCGACACCTCTCTCTCTCTCTCTCTCCACCTCTTTCTCTCCACTCTAACAGGTAATGAAAATGAGAGAGTTGCATCATCAAAATAAACATTTATTAACAGTGAATAAATAATGAATCAATTCTATTAAAACCCCAACAGTAAAATGTCTGACTGTATGCAGTCACCAAAAAAGTCTACACCCCTCTGGGACTCCCTGTCCCTCCATTGCCAGAACCGTCTGTTTCAAAGACACAGAACACATCCCGGTAAGTACTCATAAGTTTAGCAACAAAATCAAAGATCAGATATTCTTAAAAATGTCAAACAGACAACAAGCCGCTCTTTGGCTAAAGTAATTTAACTCACCCATGCAACCGGACTATTTCGCACACTCAATAAAAAAACTCCCGGCGAGCACCACGGCATCTTGCCTTTCTCTCGAAGACGCCTCTATCAAAATTCCCCATAGACTTGTGTATGATACTCTTTTAACAGAAAGAGGCGCACATGCACTTACGAACACACAGTTCGTTAACGCCTCACAAAGGCACTTTGAAGAGTTCATAAACTGTCGTACATTGACTTGTCTAACTAAGAAGTTTTATCTCCCGCCACCCATAGAAACTCATTCATCAGCTTTCTCGGGTCGTCGCCTCTACTCTGTTCTTCACATTCCATAGTACACATTGGCAATATATTATTAATCAAAAACCCTAGGCCTACATATATATATATATATATATATATATATATATATATATATATATATATATATATATACATATATAAGTCATATATATCACATTACCGTGATTCATATACATCGAGCTACAAATGTCCTTTAATATCTAATTCGCTTTACCTCGGAATATAATATATATATATATATATATATATATATATATATATATATATGTTTCACCGAAGAAGGGGATTTTTTGGCGATAAGAGATTTGCCGGCTGA
>NC_061087.1:84262271-84264771 GCF_015104395.2 Macrobrachium nipponense
TAACGATTTTCTCTCTCTCTCTCTCTCTCTCTCTCTCTTGAAGCGAGCTTTCGTCTGGACCTGCCAGACATCCTCTAGGCTAGGGAGATGAGGGTGGACTGCTTTTGGTGTGGTGTCCGTCCTCCTTATATTTGTTATTATTATTATTATTATTATTATTATTATTATTATTATTATTATTATTATTGTTATTTCAGAAGTTTGTGAAGAATGTGACTATTCATTACACACTTAATCTGTGAAGAATAGTCATGTTCTTTAAGGATGGGGACTGATTGGGCCCTATTTTAATTGTTTCGCTTCACTGCATTAAGGATATAGCGACACACTTAATTAGAAGGAATATCATTGAACCTTGGCTCATCAAATCAAATAATGGAAGTTTTCTAAATTCAAGTCCTAGTTTGTTTGAACTCGATGCTTTCATAATTTTAAAAAATTGTAGACAAATATAAGCAACAAAATGAATGTATTCAGTTGTATAAATGTTTTTGGACTTTGTATGGCTAAGCTTCCGTTTCTCTTATGGTTAAGTCTGTTTCACTTTGTGACTGTGTGATATCCGATCATCCTGGATTATATCTTTGATTTTTACCCTTTTGACAATTATCCATCTGGCATTCATGATCTTTTTCTTTACCTTGTAACTTTCTTTTCAACTCCATCTCGTTTGTGCCTGGACAATGTCTCATTAAAGGACGAAAGCGTTCGGTTAGAATTTATACCTATTATTTTGCCTGTGGTATTCGCTTATATCATGAAGTCACGTGCATCTACTGTGATTTTATAAGCATATATATATATACACACATATATGTATATATATATATATATATATATATATATATATATATATATATATATATTATTCAAGCTACAAATGTCCTTTAATATCTAATTCGCTCTACCTCGGAATTGATTATGTAAACCGAAGGGGAATTTTTTTGTTGATAATAATTTTATCAACTAAGAAATTCCCCTTCGGTTACACTTATGAAAATATATCCATTCCGAGGTAGAGCGAATTAGATATTAAAGTATTAAAGGACATTTGTAGCTCGAATAATTTAAATGAATCACGGTGATGTGGTAATTATTCATATATATACGTATATATTATATATAATATATATATATAGATATACATATATATGTGTGTGTGTGTGTGGTGTGTGTGTGTGTGTGTGTGTGCACAAGAACTTGCAAGCAAAGCAGCATAATGGCGCTGCTGAAGTGGCCTTAGAGCAATGAATGGTTGATAAATTCAAGGTGAACGCCTGAAACAGCAGACAGACAGGAAAGAGATTCGGGTGAAAATAGCGGAAGAGAAAGGCAGCGGTGAAACGGAACAAAGGAGAAAATAGAAAATAGAAACATTACCGCGAGGGAAGACGAAGTGGAATGACTACGAGAGATGAGGCCTAATCGTTAAAAGAAAAGAACTCGGAATACTTTTTAGGTGAAATCATGTAAAATCACCCATCTGAGCATTTCAAGATTCGTGCTTGTATGTGATTATTTAATCAATAGCTGTTACATTTTCCAAAAATGTAATTTATTTAAAGGGCACCTGCTAGCTTGCATAACCATATATGCTGACACACATGCATACCAAACCGTCTTTTCGCTAATACACTCGTGATTCTTTGGCGTTTTAATAGCCAACTTGAGTACAGAAGAAAAGTCAGTAATAAGAACAGAGAAAGTTCTATATAAAATAAACGCGACTGAAATAGCCTTTATTTTCAATAAACCTTGTATTAATGAAGGTCTTCTTCCAGCATATTAATTTTATTGTTATTGTTATTTCACTAGATGAAACCTATTCACATGAAACAAGCACACCAAAGGGGCCACTGACTCGAAGTTCAAGCTTCCAAAGAATGTTGGTTTCAACCTCCCACCGCAGACCCCACACTGCGGCAGTAACTGATCATGATACAGGAACTATGATATTTTTTTTATCACTTTGGTGGAGGCGCGAACTCACGGCATGTCACGACACTAGCGACCATACCAGCATTCAATGTAAACACTTTTTTTCCCCTTCTTATCTAGTTCGCTTTACCAGAATTCGACCCTATGGGTTTTGGGTTCCCTACAGAAGAGAGAGGGACACAACCATGCCCTGTGGTAGGGGTGTAAGAATACTAAAAAGTTAGGCCCACCATCGATAACTGTGGAAACTGCTGCCTTGCAGTCTTACTTTTTAGTGAAAGGCTAGGCCCACCACCAATAACTGTGGAAACTGCTGCCTTTAGTAAAAGGGTAGCCCCACTGCCAATTTCTGTGGAACCTGCTGCCTTGCAGTCTTACTTTTTAGTTAAAGGGTAGGCCCACTGCCGATAACTGTGGAAACTGCTGCCTTGCAGTCTCACTTTATAGTAAAAGGCTAAGCCCACTGCCATTATCTGTGGAAACTACTGCCTTGCAGTCTTACTTTTGAGTAAAAAGCTAGGCCCACCGCCAATAACTGTGGAAACCTAGATCCACTGCCGAT
>NC_061087.1:84269771-84277271 GCF_015104395.2 Macrobrachium nipponense
TCGAAAGATTTGAAAACATGACAGCTGTTGTGTTCTTATTTCGATAAATGAACAATTTCCGTTCATTTCCTCTGATCCCTAGGAATACTTGCGTAACTGAAACCAAACTATTTAAGTTGTGTGTTTTTTTTATTCTAACGGTTTTGCAATATTTCTGAAAATGAAAGTAGCAGAATTTTCTATGTGGGCTTCATGCTATTATTTCGTCGTGGAGTCCAAGATCAAATATATGTTTATATGTATGCATTCATGTATATATTCTTCAAATAACACACACGCACACACACACACCACACACACACATATATATATCTATATATATACTATATATATATATATATATATATAGATATATATATATATATATATATATATATATATATATATATATATATATATATACACTGCAGGGAATGACAGTGGAATGGTGGTGACATTATATATATATATATATATATATATATATATACTGCAAGGAATGACAACGGAATGGTGGGGTATATATATATATATATATATATATATATATATATATTATATATATATATATATATGTCACCATTCCATTGTCATTCCCTGCAGTTTTCGACTCTCCTCCCCGACCTCCGCTCTCTTCCTCTCCACTTGAGGTGAAAGGGTGGTCCTCCCAAAAACCAGTCATGTGAGCTCTGAGATGCGGCCCTTTCCAGAATACAGATCAACAGGCTGACGCCGCCAGGAGTCACATAGCACCATCACCATCTTCTTACTTTTTTTTTTTTATTCTTCGTGGCTGTAACTCTTAGAGTAATGGACTTTCGGGACGGTTCCAGGACCACTTTATGTGCTTGGGGGGAGGGGGTGGGGGGGATGGAACGGTTGGAAATGGGGGTTGTGGTCTACACATTTCCATAGGTGTTTGGGATCGAGAAAAGTGAAGGTTGTTTGGTGAGGGATCGAGAGAAGAAAAGTGAAGGCTTTATTTTTTTGGCTAAAGAAACGTCCAAAGGTTTTCATTGACTGGGCTTCTCCTTAATGATATCCCTATATATATATATTATATATAATATATATAGTATATATATATATATATATATATATATATATATATATTTATTTATATAATATATCTACTATGAGATTCAGGGTCTCTGTAACACGGTTTTTTGGACTTTGCTCCTTGTCAAAGCAATCGGATATAGCTGAAAGTGACATATGTATATTTTACAACCACACACAAATTTTGTCAGCATTATCAATAACCTAAACCCGATAGTTTTAATTTTTTTTTATAGAGTAAAAATGATCTAGCCGACGCCATGGCCAATGATTACGAGCCAAGAGTCGAAAAACATTCATTACGTAAGCAAGGTAAACAAACACCTTTTGACTAAATGTTGCCCCGCCCATCCACCAGACAGAAATGCCATCGGCTCTGAAACCCAAAGACTTTATGAATGGCAGAACGATACATAGATGTGGGTGGGGTATCAGTGCTAGCGTAGTAATACTACTGTAGTAGTAATGCCGCAACAGTATAGCAGTAGTATACAAGAATTAAACGTTTAGACCAACTGCTGGGATCCTTGAGGATCATTTAGCACTTCTTACAACTACTCGAGAAATTAGTTTTTTTATAGCCAGAAGTTAAATTTTCTAATCCAACAATGCCCATGGTAGCCTTCAGTGTTATCCTGAATTATAACGAGGCGAAAGTGGGTGGAGCCTCATGAAGTCACCATCCTGACGATAATTATTGGTGAAGGTTTAAAGCCAATATACGGTACCGGCTATTTTTTTTTCAGTAAATAGGTAGATAGCCAACAAATAAAAAATTGCTTGACATTGGATATAACAGTTATCAAATCAAGCTTGTCTACTATGTTTTTGGTAATTACCAACTATTCCCTACATCTTGTCAATCTGATTGTGACCTATAAAGTAGACTGTAATTTCTTTGGAAACTTATTTTGGGAGTTAGACAAATAATCGAAGTGTTTTTGTATTTATTAACATATTTTGTTGGTTTGTTCATTATGACAACTATCAGTTGGGAGGTTCCAGAGTTCATGAAGGTGTACTGCTTTGCTTGTATTTAAATTTGTGTCATTGTTGCAGAGGTTTAAGCCTTCGTTACGTATAGCCAATCATCCATCGAGAAAGAGGGAAGAAATGATGTCATAAGTTACGTAACGAGTGCGTTCGAAACCTTTTCTCTGAGTAAGTTGGCCCGTCCCGTCTTCAAAAAGTCACTTTTACATTATAAGTACCAAATTTATTCAACCTACGTAGTGCTGAATACACTCAAAATTTATGTGTTGATATAATATGTATTCTGAATAAGAGTTATATTTATGAAATGCATAGATAAAAAGTATTGCGAAAAAACCGTGTTACAGAGGCCCTGAATCTCATAGTAATATATATATCTATATATATATATATATATATATAATATATATATATTTATATATATATATATAATATATATATATATATATATATATATATATATATATATATATATATATATATATATATATATATATATATATATATATATATATATATATATATATATATATATATATATATATATATATATATAATATGATTAAAAAACCTTAAAAAATACGG
This sequence comes from Macrobrachium nipponense, assembly GCF_015104395.2. Lineage (NCBI taxonomy): Eukaryota > Metazoa > Arthropoda > Malacostraca > Decapoda > Palaemonidae > Macrobrachium > Macrobrachium nipponense. Next base: position 84,272,388 of record NC_061087.1, read on the forward strand.
AGCTTTGAATGAGCAATTTCGTTTTGGGACTGGGTATTTCCGTAATCTTTTTGCCAAGTTCATAATAATTTCTCTCAAAATTTTCAGGTGATTATTAAGATTCTGCTTTCATCTTCAGGAGGTCTCTCTCTCTCTCTCTCTCTCTCTCTTCTGCATTTCAGCATTCAAAAGGAAGCTGTAGCAATACTGTTGCCCTGTTTTTCCAGAGTCGCCCCATATGAATGAAATGTGCTTTATGAGAGATATGTATATGTATGTATAGGTATATATATATATATATATATATATATATATATATATATATATATATATATATATGTATATATATATATATATACATAATTCTCATTAATACCGTTTCATTTTATATGGGGTGACTCCAGAAAAATAACAAGGCAACAGTTATTGCGACAGTTTCCTGTTGAATGCTGAAATGCAGAAGAGAGAGAGAGAGAGAGAGAGAGAGAGAGAGAGATAAATGACGAAAGGATGAAATGAGAGTGAAGCCAGAGTTCCTGAAGATGAAAGCAGGCTCTTAATAATTACCTGAAACTTTGAGATAAATAATGAACTTGGCAAAAAGATTACGGAAATACTCATAGTTCCGAAACGAATATTACTCATTCAAAATGCATTTAGGAATTTTTTTGCTTTATTTTACAGTGTTTCACTATTCTGCACACGCACGACTTCACCATTAGTAAGCAGTGTAGCTATTCGTAGTAACTAAATTGTTTATAGTTAGGTTGAACTAACATTTGTATTCGGAAGAGTCTGGTGCTTTCGTACAGAACTATATTTATCGCCTTATTTGGTTCAAAGCTGTTTTCAGTGACAGGTGAAAACCAGTGTTTCTCAGTTACACGAGGATGAATCACATGACAGTCGTGAGGAGAATACAATCCAGTCATCATCAATCGTCCAGTGAATACTGAGCTCTTACAAGTTTATTGTTCTTCGAAGTAAAGCAATGTTACTTGTATATTTACTGAAAAAAAATAATTGAAATGAGATGATGAAAGATAATTTCCGGTAGGATCAGTAAATCCTACCGGACATTATTTTTCATTATCTCATTTCAATTTATTTTTTTATCAGTAAATATACAAGTAACATTGCTCTAAATTACTTGACTTGTATTTCAAGCACATGAGAGAGAAACTGCTTCAGAGAGGTAATATCGCTAAATCGTCAATGTATGGAAGAGACTCTGCTTTACCTACGGCAATCTCGAACTGATATAAATTTATCAAGTATTTACTGTTATTTGACAAATTTAAATATTTATCGTTATTTGATAGATTTAAATCGGATCAAGATTGTCGTAGGTACAGCAAGCAGAGTCTCATTCTCTCTCATTTGCTTGAGATACAAGTCAAGTACATTAAAGCAATGTTTCTTGCATAGTGACTGAAACATTTCTATTCAAATAAGATAATGAAAGAAACTACGAAATATCGGTATATTTGGTATTCTTCATAATGAAAACATCAGGATCAGTAAAGGGTAAAGTATTTAAGTTTCGAGCTGTTTATTCGTGTGATATCATCTCTGATATACAAGCATTTCTCTATATTCCTTGAGCGCCTCCCCAGAATCACAAGATCTCAACCGTTATGTAATTCAGTCATGACCTGTTTGTACGAGAGAGAGAGAGAGAGAGAGAGAGAGAGAGAGAGAGAGAGAAGAGAGAAATCGGGTTTGTCAATAGATGTAGCCACCAGACAGGTTATTTTTTTTATAAACGATATAGATTTTCAAGTTTTGATGAAAAAATCAATACTTTATATATATATATATATATATATATATATATATATATACACATATATATATATATATAATATATATATATATATATATATATATATTGAAATAAATGAGTCATTAAGAAGGGAGAAAAGAGTAGCTAGAAGGTTCATTTTTATTTTTTGTGAATGTAGATGAATAATTTTCTTCTTGACTGGTCTAGATCGAACATGACAGTGATTAGAGAGAAGAGTTTGCAAAAGCTTCTTTGTTCCTTTTCATATGTAGAGGAATACCTAAACATTTCACTGCCACTTATCCATGGGGGTTAGTGCCGTCAGTGCACCTCATGCAGTGTACTGTAAGCATTACTTAGGTTCTTTGCAGTGTTTCTTCAGCCCGTCGCTGCAATCCCTTTCATTCCTTTTACTGTTATTCCTTTCATATTATTTTTCTTCCATCTTGCTCCTAATGATATCTCATATTTCAACTGCGAGTTTTTCCTCCTGTTACACCTTTCAGACCTTCCTACTCATAATTTCTCTTTTAGCGCTGAATAACCTCGTGAGTCCCAGTGCTAGGCCTTTGGCCTCAATTCTATATTCCATTCCATTCCAACTTGCTTTATTTAGAATATATATGTTTTTCTTATTTCCCCCTGTGAACTGGATCGGCCATTTTGGTAATGATGACCATGTTAGTCAAGTGTTGGCGGTAATGGTGAATGGAAAAGGTGAAATCTGCTCAAATGAACTATTTTTGGGAATTCAAGAAGGCTGCGAGGATGACAGAGATCAGGCGAAATTAGGTGAAAGGATTAATAGTTGTGAAGCATCTGCATCTGCGATTTGAAGAGGCTTCGTCAAGGAGAGAGAAAGGAGTAGGATGAATTGTGAATGTTGTAGTAGTGTGTGTGTGTGTGTGTGTGTGTGTGTGTGAAAGAAACAAACGTGTATAGATCGACGTACACATTAGCAGAAAGCAAATGGTGCCGTGGAAGGTAGCAATTAGCAGATCTGTTTAGAAGTGACGGCTGCTGTTGTTGGTTTTATCTAGATTCTAGATCAGTGGTTCCCAAACTAGGGAAAATTTCCCTCTGGGGGGAAATTTGAAGCTACCAGGGGGGAAATAATTACACTACCTACTAACTAAAAAAACTTTCAGATGGATTTTCTCATGTCTGAGAGAGAGAGAGAGAGAGAGAGAGAGAGAGAGAGAGAGAGAGAGTTGTTACTAACCGCTCTCTATCCACTTTACTCTGTAACTATATGTTTATCAATATATTAGTACATTTGAAAAATAAATTAGTAAATAGTCACCGTGTGTTTTAACTACTCTCTCCCTCATACACATGAGGGGGGAAATCTGGATGGTTGAACTGGGTGCAGGGGGAAATGACAGAAAAAGTTTGGGAACCACTGTATCTAGATCATACAAAAATGGAGGGGTGGGACATTTTAATAAATAATAATAATAATCAGCGCTCTTGAAATCAAATTGTCCCATCAGTATATTTCCTACAGTGTTTAAAACTACGTTTGTACTGTTTATTTTCCTTCATAACTATTCTTACGTTATCACATTAATGAGTAATGCAAATGATGCAAATATTTATGTGCCAAACGTGAGAGAGAGCATTTTACCCCTGCGCATTTCTCTCTCTCTCTCTCTCTCTCTCTCTCTCTCTCTCTCTCTCTCTCTCTCTCTCTCTGCTGTTTCTTTGTTTGAAGCAGTGGACAATATGTTGTTAAAAATCAATCTGAAGTACAAACATCTGTTAACCGCAAGTGTTAAAAATGAAGGACTTACTTTATTGCAATAATAATTTAATAAACTTTCATTTTTAAGTCTACTACATTAACCTCATTATTTTCCCCTTTCTTGACTTGACTTTACATCCTTTTCACCCTAACTTCTCCCCTTCCGTTCATGTTTGCCCATTAAATTTCTAGAGAGCAATCTCGCCCAATCACGTCGTCGGTGCTGCTGGGTTTGTGTTGACGTAAAGAGGGAAGGCTCAACTCGACGCCCCTCGTCACCGAACGCCCCTAGGAAAAGGTAAAGTGTGACTGATCCTAACCGCGTATACACTTGAATTGACGCGTTTGTAAAGAGATACAGGCTTGGAAGTTTGACGGATCCTAACCATACACTCAACGCTTGCGAATGAGGGGAGAGAAAATGACCAGTCACCAGGATTTTACTTTTGCAGTTGATGTATGTACGAGTGACAAGAAAATGAACACTTAATGGCGCCCCGTCGGACGCGGCCAAATCAGTCATACGTATTTGGCCCCCCTCCGTGCCGCATCCTTTCAGTTCTGACGTGACGAACGGTTGGAAGTTTTTATTTTTTCCAGAGGTCTTGGTCTGATTTCCATGAAAGTTTCGTAACTTGAACATTAAAAAAAATCTCTCGTCCCTGAGGGAAACTCAATGAAATTATGTTCTCGCGGACGCTTCGATGAAGTGGTGTGCATTATGGGAGGAAACGTATGAAATTTACATAACATGTTATCCCGATGATGGCGTTGACTCCCAGGGCGTTTTTTTTTTCTCAAGTCAGCTGTGATTAACTTTGACACGAAGCAAGATTTTTCCTTGTCTCTTTTCCTTCTCTCGTAAACAGGTTAATAATGACATAATAATGGTGATATTGCCCTGCACACGGAATCCAGGTTATTTTTACTGGGATGTTCTGTTGTCTGAGTTGTTGAGATACTGAGGAAGAGAAAAGCAAACATCAGTATCCTCTGTCTCTCTCCCCCAACTCTGTTTGTGCGTCTCGTCAATCTTGGTCTTTGCGTATCTGTACAAGCCTTTTGTGTTTGCATCTGTTGATCCTTTCGTCTGTCAGTCAGCCTTTCGTTGGTCTCTCTCGGTCTCCCTCTGTTTGTATGTTTTTCGCTTTCACTCCCATTTTGTTTGCTGGAAGCATTATTATCTGTACACAGTAGGGAGATAGTGCCATCAGTGCACCTCACGGGGTGCATTGTAGGCATTACTAAAAGTTCTTTGCAGTGTCCCTTTGGCGCCTAGCTGCAACCCCCTTTCATTCCTTTTACTGTACCTCCGTTTGTATTCTCTTTCTTTTATCTTGCCATCCGCCCTCTCTTCAAAAATGATTTCACGGTG
>NC_061087.1:84282271-84289771 GCF_015104395.2 Macrobrachium nipponense
CACCCAACCAGTATGCTACTATTGTTAACTGGAATTGGGAGTGATGTTTACTGTTTATTTCGCAAAGTAGCTTGAAACGTCATTGTGCGATGGTCGAGTACAGCTAAACCTCAGCTTGATGAAGAGAGTCAGATGAAGGAAATATTCACCACAGATTCTCGTAAATGTTACATTATACATTCAGGCATCATTATGACTCATTACCCTAAGTATCGGACAGCCGAGGTTTGTAAGTTAAAGTAACGCATTGTCTTCCAGTCTCAAACTCACGTTTTTATTTTCATTTATTTTTTTTTTAATCAGTTTAAGTCTTAAAGGATTCGAAGCGTGATCTCGCATTCAGCGCATCGCATTTGTTTTGTTGATTCCGTTGTCAGCGACCGACCACCTCTTCTGTAACGCCATTGTATTGGTGTGTTGAAAGAAATCGTTATTACTTTGCTCATAAAAGCGACTTCTCGTCAAACAGCAATAATGAATATCGGAATACAAAGACGGAGCTCAAGTCGAGTGGAAACTACATCTTCGTCCGTAACTGTTTATTCACAACACAAAAAGTCAAGATGCGCAACTGCAACTATTTCGCTACGTATGAATTATGCTTTTAGCTCTGTATATTTATTATCTGCTTTCAAAATAAGGACATATGAAAGCCAGCGACGCTGGGTACGCAGTTTTTAAAGTATGCATCCACAGCGCAAGCAGACGTATATCCACAAACATAATGCCATGAATGCATCAGGTTATAAATCAGTAAATAAAAATAAACGGAAATTTGCCAGAAAAGAAGTCAAATACTGGTTTTGCAGACTGAAATAATAATAATAATATAATATAATAATAATAATAATAATAATAATAATAATAATAATAATAATAATAGCTTTATTACGTTACCAATTGTTCGTTTCGTACCAATTCACAAATAAGCTACTTTTCTGTTAGACATATTCTGTGTGAGGAATATGAGACCAAAATGTCTTGCCGGAAAATTTGACAGTTGGTGAGGATTGCAGACTTGATACTGACATCTTGGGCTTTCTGAAATATCAGCCACCACACCCCCCCCCCCCCCCACCCCCCCCCCCCCCCCCCCGCCCCACTTCACTCTTCCTTCCCCCACTTCCGATAAGAAAGCAAGCAATACTTCAGGGAAAACAAGTGATAGATACGAAAGCATTCCATAGCTCAGTACCCTGTAGGGAAGTAGTGCCGTCTGGGCATCTCACACGGTGCACTGTAGGCATTATTTTAGATTCTTTGCAGCGTCCCTTCGGGCCCAAGTTTTAATCTCTTTCATCCCTTTTACTATAACTCCATTCATATTCCCTTTCTTCTTTCTTTCCACCCTAACAATTGTTTCGTCATTATTTTCAGAGCTAAATGACATCAGCACTTTTAGACTTTGGCCCAAATTTGATATTCCATTCCAATTCCAATCCAAAGTTCGGCTGTGGAAGAAACTATGAAAAATTATATAAAATTAGATCAAAGCTTTTGAATTTTTTTCCCTGTAGTGAGAAGAACAATATTGAATTTTGTAATATTGTGCAATACCGCTGCTTTGCTTCCTCGTTTGATCCGACAGTGACTCTCTCTCTCTCTCTCTCTCTCTCTCTCTCTCTCTCTCTCTCTCTCTCTCTCCCTCTCAAAAGACTGACTAGTTAAGTATATCACTAGAAATTGATGTCTGATGCTTGTAAATATATATTTATACCTTTCAATGCGAAGGCGCATTAGAAAAAAAAAATAGGTAAAAGAAAATTGAAACAAAATATAAGAAGTATAATCGAAATAATATTATAACAAACGCAATACCAGCCTGGATAAGGACTTTCAGATTGTTATTGGGATAACTCTGAATGACAACTGATAAACTTGCTCTCTTCTCTCCTCCTCTCTCTCTCTGCTCTCTCTTCTCTCTCTCTCGCTCTCAGCCACCATCTCTGTCGCTTTCCCCTTCTTTCTTCTCACGAAATACAACCCTCTCTTTCTTCTCCCCCACCCTCCCTCTCACTTTTCCATCTTTCTCCTACCTAACACCCCCTCTACTCTCTCTCTCTCTCTTCCTCACCCTCTTGCTCCTTTCTCTTACTCCCTAACACCCCCTCTACTCTCTCTCTCTCTCTCTCTCTCTTCCTCTCCCTCTTGCTCCTTTCTCTTACTCTTTCCAACCATCACTGTCAATTTCCCTCTTTCTTCTCACTAATACCAACTCTCTCTCTCTCTCTCTCTCTCTCTCTCTCTCTCTCTCTCTCTCTCTCTTCCCAAACACCCGCTCTTCTCTGTCTCTGTCTCTCTCTAACCCTCCCTGTCTTTGTTCTTCTTTCTTCTCCCTAACACCCTGTCTACACTCTCTCACTTCCTCTCCCTCTCATTCTCTCTCTGTCAACCCCCTTCTCAAACTCCCCCCTCTTGGATGTCATTGATGTTTACCCTATGGTATTCTTTTCCAAATGATAAGTCATATGTATAAAAAAAATTATGTATGACAAATTCGTAAAGTAACTAAGTCTACGGGCATGACCAGCCCCGTTTCATTGGCAGAACCAGCTCCGTTTCAGGGAATCCTTTCTCACCCCCACCCCCTTCGGAGGGGGTTAAGTATGATGAAACCCCATTATAAACCATCTTTGGGGTCCCCACTATAACTCTGCCAATATTCATGCCCATCAGGCGAGCCGTTTGGCCGTGATTGAATGACAGACAGACGGACAGACATAACGCCCATTATAATAAGATTATTATTTACAAAAAGATGCCAAAGAGGAAAAAAAAGGGTGGGGGGGGGTGGGGGTTGGTTGGTTTGGAGGAAGACCTGCCGTGCCCTACAAGGACACTGGGCTAGAGGCCAAACTCGACGACCTGTATGGTGGCCAACACAGATGATGAAAAAATAGAAAAGTAGTAACGGATTCAAACTAAAAAAAAAGGAAAAGAAAAAAAAAACAGTTAACGGTGGGAACGGATTCTGTATTATCGGCATCAGAGATCCGTGATAAAATGCTTAAAAAAAAGGAGGGGGGGGGTAGGGGGACGCATCTTGCCAATCACCGCATGGTGTCGCAAGGATCATCAAATCGAACGACGGAGTGTCAAGCGAAAGCCCGCGACCGGTTGCGAACAGGAAGCTTCCTCTTAGCGGAAGAAAGTTGTCGCAAGTCACCCAGTGACCAATGGAGTTCTGTGTAGTACGCGAAAAGTGTGAGAATCGTGGTTTGCGTGGGAAACCGCAGCTCGTTTCCCAGAAAACTGAATTGTGCCATCGCAAAACATTATGACACCAAAAGGGGGTTATGACGTCACAAAAGAAATGACTACCCCACAGAATCAAATAATGAGATTGATGGTTCAAGATTAAGGAGACGTACATAAATTTTTTTTAAAAGTTGATAATTTTATGTCGATCTTTACATTTATGCCTATACCATTATGGGTCTATGAAAAGGCATCTTAGCAGCCCTGCAAAACACACCTTTGGCACCTACCAAGCCATTTAGAAGACGCCTTAGCAACCTATCCTTACAGAGTTAATCGTATCGACTTGAGAAAGCAGTCCTCAGCGCAACAGAATTAGTCTCTGGAAAGTCTTGATTGATGGGAATTGAGATTTTGTAAGCACCCTTCAACGCCCTGAGATCTTTACAGTGTTGCGATGACGTAATCGCCTTTGAGACCCTAAGGACTGGTTTCTACCATTCATGACAATTTTTACGGTATTCAGAAGAGGGAAGTAAGACAGCGTGACAACTGAGTCATTCTGCGCATTCTGACTTTTTTTTTATCTTCGTGTATTCGTCAACACTATGAAACTTCCAGCAACTAGTATTGTTATTAATATATTCTGCAGATAATAATAAAACCGCTGATTTACTCCTGTATAAGTGTGCATCTTTCAAATAGCTTGAAATAGAAATTCGGTTTTTTTTTTTTTTATACAACTTCGTAGCATATTTTTGGTCCGAAAGCGTCTCTCTCTCACTCTCTCTTGATATATATATTTATATATATATATATATATATATATATATATATATATATATATATATATATATATATTACTGGTAACCTTCTAGGCACGAAGATATGGTTAATTCGATTGTATTCCACATAGGAACATGAAAATGGTATGTCTCAGAAGATGCCCAACAGTTTCGTCCTCCAATGGACCTCTCCTTGGAGCTTTTCCTTAATAAACGCTCCAAGAAGAGGTCCATCGGAGGACGAAATTGTTGGGCATCTTCTGACATATACCATATTCATTTTCGTATGTTGGAAGTAACAATCAGATCTATATATATATATTATTATGATATATATATTATATATTATATATTAATATATTATAATACTACATATAATTATTATATATATATTTTATATATATATATATATATATATATGTGTGTGTGTGTATACATGCATACTTATATATCACGCGTGCGTGTGTGTATGTGTCTTTCACAAAGTCGTTAACAGTTTTGGTAGAACTTAACTTTGGGTTGGTGCTTACCTGCTTTATCGAACAAAAGTAGGACTGAAATTTACATAGAAATTATTCGTTATTATACGTATTGACGGCCTTACAAAGTCACTTTGTATGTAGACTTTGCCTATATTTTAGGCTGAAGATGCTAATCAGGTGTGGCAAGAGAAGGCCAGCAGTGTTCAAGACAGTCGACGATACCTCAGTACTTCACTGTGCATCTTTTAGTTATATTTTTGGTATGAATTTGTGCAATTTTGTTTTTATGCACAAGCGTGCGCCAGCTTAACGCACGATATATATATATCATTATATCATATATATATATATATATATATATATATATATATACATATATATAATATATATATTTATATATATATGTATATATTATATAATCTTTATAACCTGTTATATTTTAATTTACTTTCCCTTTCATCAGTGTATTCACAGTAAAGAACTATTGTCGTAATGATAAAGGAATTATTCTTTATATATATATATATATATATATATATATATATATATATATATATATATATATATATATATATATATATATATATATATATATATATATATAAATTCTTTTATTTCAGTTATTCAGAGATGCGTGTGAATTACTCTGCTGAGAGCTATTCCCTTGCAGTGAACATCATAAAAATGTTAAGAATATGAGCACAAGAATCGCGTATTTTAGCATATTATTTCAGCATAATCTTATCCACGAGTTTCCACTATTTTTTTTTTATTATCATCATATTTTTCCTTTATTGTTTAGTCGAAATTGACCATCCAAAACTGCGGGATTCCAGAGAGTTTGATCATTCTTCAAAAGCGTATTCGTGCTTGCGAGTGCATGAATTTTCAAGCATTGCTTTCCTTTCCCCCATATCTTTTTCTGGTGTCGTGTTTTATGAGGTCACTTTGACTCTAATTCAAATTTCACCGAACGATGTTCGTGAATGCTTGAGAAATACTGAATAGCTGTCGTATGGGCATACCTATGTGCATATTTATTTTATATATACACATATATGTATATACATACACACATTATATATATAATATATATATGTATAGATATATATATACATATATATATATACCATATCTATATTATATATATTATATATATATATTGGGGGAAGGAAGTGAATGAGATGGATTGACGAGCTAAGAAAATTTGCCGGTATAGAATGGCATAAGGAAGACCATAAACAGAAGGGAGTGGAAGGACTTGTCTGAGACCTTTGTCCTGCAGCAACGGCTGATGATGATGATGATTATATATATGTATACATGTGTAATATCATATATATATATATATATATATATATATATATATATGTATATATCTATATATATACACACACACACACACACACACACACATATATATATATATATATATATATATATATATATATATATGTACTGAACAGATGCTTATCTAGATTTTGACAGTTCGTGCTGGTAATTGAAACCTTTTGCTTGGGTGTGTGTGTGTGTGTGTGTGTGTGTGTAATTCCGGTAGTACTCACTTCATAAATCTCAGTAGCAATTAATGTCTAAAAATATCATGACACAATTACTCTTGCACACTTGTGGTACTGAGTTTATGTCGAATAAAAACATTAATATACTTTTGATGTCTTTTAAAAGAACGTAAGTGGAGTACTCACGTGCTCTAAACCAGCTTCATTTTGTTGTGATATATCGTCGTTATATTGATATCTATCAGATAACGGTTGGGAGGTATTGGCATATTACCGGTTGCTCCAATTATTACGTATTATTATTAATATTATTATTCATGAAAATCTTATAATAGCACGAGTCACCAAAATAGAGGAGAAATCCAGTGGTGTTTATATATTATATATATATATAATATTATATATATATATATATATATATATATATATGTATGTATAGGATATATTATATATATATATATATAATTAATAGATCTTATATATATAATATATATGATATATATATATATAATAATATATATATATATATATAGATATATATATTATATATATATACGAGAGCTTTCGACACCTTGCTCGATTCCCTTTCTCTGTCTCTGATGATCTCGTCTTGTTTAATATAATATTTTTATTTACAACACTGTGGGATTATTATTGATAAACTGTGACATTAATAAATCAATTTTAACAAAATTGTTTTACGCTTCAATAACAATAGCAACGAAGAATCATTATTTTTATGACCGGTGAGGAAACCGTTTACCACAGCTGAGAAGTCTCTCTCTCTCTCTCTCTCTCTCTCTCCTCTCTCTCTCTCTCTCTCTCATTTAATGTTTCAGATAGTTTCATCCATCAGGTGATACACAAAGAATCTCGGAACTGCAAATTTTTTTTTTTTTTACTTAATCTCACAGAATTCTTTAATTCTTTTGTCGAATCAGGTTCGCAAATCTGATGAAGTTGAAAAGATGTCTTAGAGTTACGTAAGGCTATGAGGTGATAATTTTCGTTCCATTTTTTTGGTTCATTCCTTTAAAGTGTTCCTGCGTTCATTCTTTTTTGTATTCACTTATTTGAGAGCTATTTGATCTATGTTAATTTGGTTCTCGTCGTTCATTAGTATTTGAGACCTCTGGTTTCCGTATTTTCAGGGTTAGTACTACTGCTTGACGGCCGGAATGTAAAGGAAGTTTGTACATTTTTTTTTGAATTATGACACAAAAGACCATAATGACCGTTTTGTCAATTTCGTAAATCTAAAGAGGCTTACAAGCGCGATCTCGTAATCATTGTTATGAAATGCATATCTGATAGAATTATGTTTCTTAATTTATATTCACGAAATATTGGCCACATTGGCATTTCCCTTTTTAAATGAAAATAAAATAAAAGTGTCACTGGCAACTCACCGGAACCAGTTATCTCTCGCGTAGTCTAAGTTGGCAACTCGAGCCCAGCCCCTAAACATTAAGCATTAATTGTGCAATTGGCAACTGCATTGCATCCAGTACTGAG
>NC_061087.1:84294771-84387271 GCF_015104395.2 Macrobrachium nipponense
CGCCACCGAGAGATAGCCATCGGCTAGCTTACTATACCCAAGCCAGGAGGGAGTGCGTGTCCTTGACAGCCTCGTCCATTCCGTACTTTCATTTCTTCCCTGGACCCAGGTAAAAAGAGGAAACCGTCAACATGCCTGATGAGAAGCTGGTTACCTTATTTGATGTCTCTAAGGTAAGTGTTGTCATAAGGAAGGTGATATTTTTAAAGTGGTTTTGGAGGTATGAATCTAATTGTTATTATTGCATTAAAGCACACCGGGTTTGATTGCTGATATTTAGTGGTATAATTACTAAGCTGCTGTTGAATCGTCGTTTGGTTTTCGTAAATAGTTGTTGGTTGAAAAGAACCGAATGTGGTATATGGCTCTGGGTAGATAAGGAAGAATGTGAAAAAATTTACTGCCAATTCTTAAGGACAAATAATCTAATTCCAGTTGAAGAAGAGATATCCATTGCATTTTCATTGTTGTGTTACCGACTAAATGTGATTCTCTTCCGTGCATAGTGATAAAAAGGGAAGACTAACCTTTGCATTAAAGGTTAACAACATAGTCATAAAATCATCACGTGGTGGTTGTGTTCCTTGATGTAGCCGTTTCGCATCAGGCTCAGTTTGCGATAAGTATTTTATAAAGTAGTCATTTGCCCAGGACTATTACTATTTTATTTTTTATCTACTTTGCAATGAAGTCAAGCGAACGTATTAGGTGATGAGAGTCATAGATCGTGGCAACAACTTTAGGATTTTTGTTCGCTTACTAAAGCAAACTTCTAGGCCCATTCGTTCGTGTTACGTTTAAAGTTTTGATTGCTGGTTTTAACTTTTTTTTTTTCTCTCTCTGATTTAGTGAAGGTCTTAGGCGGTATTTTACATCATATGAGATCGAAGACAATGCGATGTCCAAAGTGTACAACAAGGGTGTACAACTTAAAGCCTAGTTTCGAAGAACTGGGTTACAATATTTTGTTAGTAATAGAAATAATTGAGTTGGAATTTGCGATTTTTAATTTCTCGTATATAATTTTAGCAATAAGATTGAATTGAAAGAAAACCGCAATGGAATTATCTAGTTTAATAGGGTCATATTACCGTGTGTTGACCTCGGTTTAACCAACCCTTGGGTTATGTAGTTTGTTGTTCAAATACTGCGAGTCAAGATTCGGTAAGGGACGTGCTGTGTTTTTTTAAGTCAAAGCCGAACTACTGTGATTCATAATTTATAGCTTGTGTTGTGTAATACAGTGGACTTCCATTAATTGTTATTACATCGTGACCTTGCAGAGATGCAGAGAATTTTAATGAGTTTTGTAGAGATCTCCAGTTCTCCTTTTTGTTGTAGACCTGTTCATAGCGTCACTGTTCCCAAGGCCCTCGAATATTACCTAGGCCTATCGACGTGGTATCACGTTACTATAGCAGTCTTTCCAGGTATGTAGGCTTAAATTGGGTTGATAGATTACATTATATTGAACATGTCCCAGTGGGCTTGCTGTATAACAGCTCATTAATAATAATTAATAAAGGCAGTGTATATATGTTTTTACACCGATGCGCGCGCTCACACAGGCGAGCTTATATATATATATATATATATATATAGATATATATACTATATATATATATATATATATATATATATATAGATATACATATATATATATGTCATATATATATATACATACATACACATACATATACATGTATATATATACATGTATATATATACATATATATATTACATATACATATATATACACATATATAACATATACATATATATATATATTATATAGATATATATATATATATATATATCACGCTCCTGTATGTGTAATACGTACCGTTCTATAAATACACTTTCTTGTGGCCTTAAGAAACATATTTCATCTCCTTCGTCAACGTCTCATGAGTCTAGTTTAATTCCATCCTTTCATTGAGTATTTTGTAACGCTCCACACTTTCACCCTCTTCAATTTAACAATTTAAATTCGTTAACTTTTGAGTGTACTCTCGTTTTACTCTTGGCGTGGCCGAATTTGTTTGGTTAGAGGTTATACCCACCTTGGAAAGACCGTTATTGTGCACCACCTCCCTGTGAAAACGACCGGAACACATCCAGTAACTATACTTATGCCATTCATGTTTACTTGGGTGGTTTCAGGCCATATTATGTCTGGGTGTGTTGCAAGTACTATAGTAGATTCACATCAATCGTGCGTCTGATGTCTAGGCTAGTCCCTTACAACGCTCCTGACGGCCAATCAGGAGCGTCGTAAGGGACTGGCCTAGACATCAGATGCACGATTGATGTGAATCTATTACAGTGGGGGGGGGGGGGGGGGGCGTTATCCCTACGGCTGCCCTTCATTCACCTGGGATATCAACCGGAGTAAGCTCGGGTAAGCATTGGAGATTAGAGTACTTCAACAACGCTAGCTCACACCTTAATTTACCCCCAACATAGGCAACTTCTGGGACAAAATAATATAATTCAGATTTCGGGCTGTTGTCTAGACAACCTTTTTTTCCATAGCTTGTATAAATGATAATTGTTATACGCGTTCCATTGTACGATGTTCCCCGGTGATCCTACAGATCCAGAGGAAGATGTCTGGTTTGGTCTATCAGAACTCCATATTGTGAGTTGTTGCTTAGTGGTCGAGTTAACTGGACACTTACTTGGTACTTGAAAATATAGAAATAGTGCAGGGAGAAAGAAAGGTCATTGGATGTGACACGTAATTGACCAGGTAACATTTTTGTTAAAAAGGTTATTTATTTCCTTGCACGTTTTTCTCCAGTTTTACTTTTTGCAATCAGTGTCAAGTTTTTATTTGATTTTTTAAAACGTTTTTCTAAAACCTAGCCACTTAAAAAGTGGCTAGGTATTAGAACTTCACGTTTACCTTGGCAGGGAGTTAGGCTTTGTTCTTGAAAGTTATATGTCAATTAAAATGCCTCCAAATAACTAAAAATAAAAGGTCACGTAGGAATTTTTCACTTCTTTGTAAAAATAAAACTGGCACCGTTCCTAAACCTATCATGCCTCAAATGGATTTTTAGGCCAATAGTTATGGCATTTGATTTTTCACACTTCCTTTTAACTACGTGGATTTTCATTTGCCAGTTTATTACAGCAAAATTCAAATCATTGCATATAGTCCAACAATTGGAAGTCTTTGTGAGGACAATTAGCTTTGAGTCTCTCTCTCTCTCTCTCTCTCTCTCTCTCTCTCTCTCTCTCTCTCTCTCTCTCAGGAAAAGGATTGGCCACTGAAGACAGTAATCGTTTTACAAGAAGTGAATTCAGTTTCATTTTGTTTTATTATATTTTACGCCCACTTTACGATCCTATATTTTCGAAATTCAAACGCTGTTATTTTTCTTGAAGATACAGGTCAGGCAGATAGATAATTTTAATTATTTCCTCAGATTGGCAATGTATCAACTTTGCATGTCTTTTTATCAAGTATTCTTGTCGTACGATATTTGATTTTTAAAGTTTGACATGCTTTCACGACTTCAGTTCCCCTCAATGTATGGGTTTTCAGTTCAGCTGTGATACATGTATAAGGTTTTCTACACTTATGCCTGAAGATTTGTCATAAGTAATGCGATTCTGGGACAAATAGCGACTAGATTCATTATTCGAATAATTCATGTAGTTAGACCACGCACGAGACTACGTATATCAGCCCCGAAACCCATGTTTGGATAAGCTCTTGTTTACCCTGACCTGACTCGTGTGATCAGCAAAGGTTGCGTTGTACTTTTATAGTCGGGTCTGCCTGGTGCCGCTGCAACCAGATTGAAATATAGTATACCGAGAGCAGTGTTGACCTTTATGGACTCGGCATTGCTAATTTAGGCCCATAATTCAATTGAGGTGAACCCGAAATGGAAGTGATGTAGTTCAGATACTGCATGGGTAATGTACAGTTAACATCGATGGCAGTACATAGCGTGAAGCACTCATTCTTTTAATAGGAATAGTACAGTGATCATATCTGCATATTTTTGGGACGGTAATTTTCAGGCTAGGTTGTGCCCTCGGAAACCGCCCTCAATTTATATTCTAAATTCGCGTGAGACGAATTTAGAAATGGAAGTAGAGCGGTGAAAGTCAATTCCGTGTCAGATTTTCTTGACAATCTGTTTTAGTTTACGACCACTGATATTGATCATGGATGGTGGTAAATCGACACTAGACTCGAATTTTGGACGTCGTGAAACTCAGAGCGATGAATCATTCTTGTGGGGATGAACGTTTTCGCTTCATCATCACGTTCCTCTCCTTGGCTTAGACGCTGTGTTGTGCTTTGTCATCTGAATCATGGCATGAAGACCATACAAACATTGCATGTAGTCTCTGGCATCTGGGGTGGAATACAAATTCTGTTTCCAGCGTTTGGTTGAAGGTCACGTTTTGCCTTTTGTGATTGTTAAGTATACTAAATGTTTGATTTATAATTCTCTCTCTCTCTCTCTCTCTCTCTCTCTCTCTCTCTCTCTCTCTCTCTCTCTCGCCAGACGTGTCTGAACTGTATCCACTTGGATTATAAGTCGTGGATTTTTCAGATGACTGCGAGTGATGTGTATCTCTCTCTCTCTCTCTCTCTCTCTCTCTCTCTCTCTGAGTCACTGGGAGAAACTTGGTAACCTCTGACCTACGAGCTTTGGTGTCTTCAGCCAGCTGTCGCCCATGGCAGGCAGCCTGTCGCTTCCAATAGAGCACGGCAAGGGATAAGAAGCAAGTGCCAATGAAAATGGGATTGGCAGTGCATATTTTGCTGTGACATTTTCGGATAGCTTCTCCAAATTTTTCCTGGGAATATTTCATTCGACCAACTGTGTCAACCATCAGACTTGACACAAATTTGTAGGAGAAGAGGAAGATGCTTCCTTTATCTTTTGACTTTCTCCGTTCTGGATACCTGTTCTGTTGTTGGCCTTGGCCGTTGGCTTTCAAACTTGCTCTGCAAGGAACATCAGAATCATCTATTGGTCTGGTTAACAAGCATAAAGAAAGTTTTAGAATCTGACAGCTCCTTGTTGGACTTCGTAGCATTTGAAGTACCTGTTTATCATTACAAATAAGACTTTTTCAAATAATTGTAAAAATAAGACTTTCTGATATGTTAAAACGACACTCGGCCTGTTGCTCAACTAGGCAAGGGGAACCCTAAGAAGTTATATTGCACGAGATACTCCTTGAAAATATTGACTAAACATGTAGAATTAGAGGTGACTTCAATTTTGACCAGTAAGTTCAATCCCCGAAATAAGCCTACAATTAACTGCGACGTTCGAAAATATAAAACATAGTTTGGAATCACAGTTCTGAACAAGAATAGCTTGTGGTCCTCTGCAGAGACGAAAAGACCAAACAATAAACATTGTTCATTGTGCAAAACTGCCCTTGACAGGTGGCTCTTAGTTAGATAACAGATGTCTTTGACCTTTTCTTGGCATTGAGTGCGTCACGGACGCTCAGCAGTATTTCTCAATTGTCTTAACAAGCGTTAACTAAATGCAGGTCTGGTCTTTTCAAGTAGCTGCTAAATGACCTGTGAAAAGAGGCTGTGGTCGTTTGGTGTCACGAGCAGTTTTTAGACTCGACCGTTATACGAAACTGAATTGTGTATGAATTTGAATTGTGAGTCATCCATTGCGAAATTAAGTTTTATATATTTGAATTGAGACTCCCGGTGGTTACGAAAGTATTGTGTAATTATTTGAAAAGGATTATGCATTTCCACTGCGGAGTTTAATTATAGTAGTTAATGTTTAACTATTCTTTGGAGTGTAAAACAATGTACGCAATGAAAAGGTGTTAATAGGTATGTCAAACATTTTTAAAAGTATTAAAATATTTTGCAAGTAACATTTTCAAGTGAACGAGGATATTTTACAAGCAGCCTTTAAAGGATGACAGAGTTATTGCCCAAGTAAACTACTTTTGAACTGAATAAACAAATGATACTTAACACAAGATCTCATTTACTAAACGTCTCTAGGAAGGATCTGTTAACAACGCAATTAAAAAAGTCGTTGGGTGGAGCTTAATATCAATATTGAAACTAACCCCCAAAGTATCCTGGTTCTCGTCTGGAGGCCACATGACTTGAGGCTTCATTTGGGGAGAGATGTTTGTTTACGAAGGACGAGATTTGTTTATCAATTTTTTTTTTTTTACACCTTTGAAACAACTTCCGGGAAGCGGATAAACAAGCCTTGGTAGTAAATTATTTCAAGGAAAATCATCATGATATCGACCTTACGGCATTATCTTATAAAGAAAATGTTGGGAAGGAATACCAGAAAAATGTGTTTACGTTAAGATTTAGTTCTTCAGAATTTAGTTCAATTTACACAAGTGAATTATATAGACTTCTAAACAAGCACAAGTTTAGTTATACACTGTATGCTGATGATACTCAGTTCTATTTTCCTTTGAAACGGTAGAAGATGCCATTAGTAAAATAGATGCAATAATGAAAGAATAAAAATTTGGATGTTCGCGAAGAAACTATAATTCAATGAAAAAACTATAGTGTATGTTATTTGGATCTGATAGCACACAACGAAAATGTGAACACTTCAGAAGAATAAATATGGGCTCGTCATCCATAAACATTGTAGCACAATATATGAAAAATCATATATTGCATATTGTAAAAGACCTCTAACTATCATATTAGGAACATTGCATTTATCAGAAAATATTTAAAGGAAGATGCTCTGAATACAGCAATTTGTAGCCAAATACTTTCGATGCTTCACTACTGCAACGTTATATACTACTACGGTCTTCTTAACTATCTACTAAGAAAATTGCGAGAAGTACAGAGTACTTCTTACAGTCTTTGAAGCACTAAAATATGGGGAACCAACATATTTAAGAAACTGCTAAAGTTTCTGTAGACCTGAAATGAAAATTGTGATCGGACATGCAAGTGAAGCATATAGGTTATTTGAACCTAAAACATAATTGTCAGGCGAGAGAGCATTAGAGCAATGCGCACTAAGACTATACAACAAAATGCCGCCTGAGGTGAAGATCATACAAGAAGAAACCAAATTTTAAAAAGGAATAAAGACACTAATATTCTGCAGGAGCTACGATACTGATGAGAAAACACTTTAAGACAATTGTTATAAAATATAAGAAGCAACTTCTTTAGAAACCGTACATGGGCCCGCCAGAGAGGGAATCGTCCCTCTGGAGGGTTGTACATAAAACCAAACGATTGAATGTTTACTCCAAGGAATTAGGTTGTTTACGGAACGAGTTATTTTAGATATCACAACGAATGATTTTAAATGCAATTTCATGTGTTGACAAGATGTCCGTGAGTTGATGTGGTCCTTCAGAATTAAAAATGTTGTTGCTTTTAAATGAAATTCCTTTCACTAGGAATGCAGCATGACGTAGTTTCAAGGTTGTTTTATTGGTTGCAAAGCAAAATTCTATTCAGTCTCTGCACTCTGTGAAAGTTTGTGGGCTTCCTTTACGTGCAAAATGGAAACGCTCACGTATTTTGAAAAGGGACATTTTGTGAAAGGCTTCAGCATTTACCCGTACACTTCTTTACTTTTCATTTATTTATTCACGTTTTTTATTGTTGAGTGTCATGCAAATAGCGATGTTTTTCAAAGCGAGTGGCCGAGGGAAATGTCAACGAAGGTGAAAGAGGAGAAAGCTCCAGAGGGCGCCGAGGAAAGTCACTAGCAAATAGCACCGACGTTTCGATCATCATCTGTCATTATCAGTCAAGATTAGTCAGGAGAGTTGATCCTAATCTTAAGACTGGTAACTTGTCTTGCTCTCAGATCCAGTGAGTCTCTCTCTCTCTCTCTCTCTCTCTCTTCTCATATTGCAATAGAGAACAGCTATACTTTTGTTGCAACCCTCAATGCTGTGCGAACACTACATAAAGTGTAAGATCCGAAATCAATGGACTCTGTGCTTGTATGTTCAGTGATATGAAAAGCTATTTAAAGCCCGCCCCACCCCATTTATGTGCATGATTTATGTGATTATTCGTAAATTCACGCAAATCACAAGTAGGAGTGATTTAATACACAATTTTCTCAATTTAAATGCATTCGCTTTGTGATACATGAACAGTTTGCTTACTCAGTAAGATTTTAAAGTGTTGCATGTCATGTTGCAACACGCACGTCGTAAGTTACAAACACTTGAAACTGATATGGGTTTATTGGAGGAAGAAAACAGCCTAGCAAGATATTACTTTTTGTGTGCACGCTAGATACATCACTTCGCTGTACGAGTGCCGTGGAAGGATTTTAAGGAAATCTGGATCGAAGCGACTGAATTCTTACTGTTCTGATGCAAACACAGATGTTGGGGCATTCATGCACTTTGCGTGTGTATGTGTACTGATGAATATTAAAAGTAGACATTGAAAATTTACTCGAATATGAATTTATATAGCTTTTACGTACATACATGATTGAACTTAAATACGTAGGGGCCATCTACGGTAACTAGACAACCCTATCACACGTGAGAACGTACACCTGGGACATTAAAAACAGATAAGAAAGGGTACTTGGGATTATTTTATCGCGTCTCAAGATAAAAACGCCGCCGGAGATCTCTTGAGTGTTTCTCTATTTCAGTCTAATATGGAATGCGGTTTTGAGAGAGAGTGAGTGAGTGAGTTACAAGGGTTAGGATGTCTCAGAGGCTTATTAGTCCATCCGAGGAGACATCATGAGATAATTCATCTCTAGGGGCAGGTTTTAAAATTCATTCAGTGTTCTAATAATCTCGTCTAGCTTTCTTTTGAACTCTTCCACACTGCTGCTAGAGAGAGAGAGAGAGTGTGTGTGTGTGTGTTTGTGTATCAGTTTAACGATATCTCAAAGAGAATGAAGTTAGGTGAAAGAGAGAATTTCACATTAATGGTATCTCATAGACTTGGAGAATTAAGTTAAACGAGAGAGAGAGAGAATTTTAGATTAATGGTATCTCATAGACTGAGAGATAGAGAATGAAGTTAGACTAGAGAGAGAGAGAACTATAGATAGAGAGAGAATTTTAGAGTAATGGTATCTTATAGACTTAGAGATGGAGAATGAAGTTAGACGAGAGAGAGAATTTCAGATTAATGGTATCTGATAGACTTGGAGATGGAGAATGAAGTTAGACTAAGAGAGAGAGAGAGAGAGAGAGCTATAGGTGAGAGAGAGAGAGAATTTCAGATTAATGGTATCTCATACCCTTAGAAACGGACGTTAGACTAGAGAGAGAGAGAGAGAGATAGAGAATTTCAGTTTAACGTTATCACATAGACTTAGAGAATGAAGTGAGAGAGAGAGAGAGCTATAGGTGAAAGGCAGTTCACTTAAATGGGGACGTGTCCTTAGAACGCATCGAAGAATGTCTCCTCAGGAGGAGACGGGACTGCAGGGGAGGAGGATCATGCACTTTGATCCCTCACGTGTGAGGAAAAGCGAGAGGAGGGAGAACTCTTTATTCTCTCATTCAGGCAGCTGTTATTTTTTGCAAGGGGCAAAGTGAGAGATTAGTAGGGTTATTAGCACTATGCGTAGAGGATAGGGAGACGGCTTTGTTTTTTTGTAGTTTATTTTGTGGATTTCAGGATAATTTTTTTTTGGACTCGACAACTTATATATCTGTATAATTTACTTATTGCAAGACAATGTGTTTATATATACAGTATAATTTATCTTTATAATAATTATATTATTTTTTGTATTATAACTATATATAATATATATATATATTATATATATATAAAATATATATATTTTTATATAACATATATATTATATATATATAAAATTATATATATAGTATATATATAGAATATATATATATATATATATATATATATATATATATATATATATATAATATATATATATATATATATATATATATACTATAATATATATATATATATATATATAGTATATATATATATAATATATATATATATATATATAATATATAGATTATATATATATATATAATATGGGTAAGATAATATATAGTATAATATATATATATATATATATTACTATATATATAGATATCATATTTATATATATATATATATATGTGTGAGTGTGTAGTGTGTGTGTGTGTGTGTGTGTGGGTGTGATGTATGTATGTTATGTATGTATGTATCAAGGTATTTGTTCATGAACCCTAAGATAGTTAGTTTATTTACAGATATAGACTGAATAGCTCTTGCTATTTGTCGTGTTCAGTCACATAACCAATTATGCCTGAAGCTTGTTTGTCTGTTTATCTGCTGGCTATATATATATACTTGGAGGAGCAGCCGCCTCTCCTAAGTGGTAAGATACGTATAAGTCTTGAGTGGAGGGAGTGTAATACGTTATTTACGTTTTTATCTAGAATATTTTTTTTCTTTAGCGAAGCCTTCAGGTATGATAATGTGAGTGGGAGATGCATATAGAATTTTAACCCTATGTTTTTCCGCTTCTGGGGATGGTGCGATGCCAGAAGGTAGGCAGAATATTATAGTGTTTTTTTAATTTAGTTTTTTTTATTTTAGCAAAAGCTTTAGGGATGAAGTTGTTAGACCCATGCCCTTTCATGACCACTGACACCGCTATAGCAAATTCACATCAACCGTGCCTTTGACGCCTAGGCCAGTCCCTTACGACGCTCCTGATTGGCTGTTGATAAGCCAGTCACTGGGCTGGAAACTCTGTCTCTCGACAGAGTTCACACAACCAGGATTTATGTTCCACCTCTCCTGAAAGTTGGAATATACATCCTCCCTGTGTGAACACACTAGAGAGACTGAGTGTTTCCAGCCCTGTGATTGGCTTATCAACAGCCAATCAGGAGCGTCGTAAGGGACTAGCCTAGACATCGGATACACGGTTAATGTGAATCTACTATAGTATGTATGCATGAGTAATATAATATATATATATATATATATATATATATATATATATAATATATATAGTATACACACACACACATACACACACACAACATACCCACACATATATATATATATATATATATATATAGATATTATATTATATATATTATATACAATTTGTGGTTCCTCGAAGAATAAACAGTTCTGTTATTTCCAATTCTTCTGAACACACTGAATAAACGGATCGCTTCTCCTTACTAAGATCAAATTTAGTTCTGTATTATAATAGAGCCGGATCTTTTCGTGGAATTTTATGATGATGGACCACTTGAAGCCAATAGGAGCCAATTGCTTGAGTGATATTCACTAACTCAGAACTTTTTTCGCTCCCAGAGGCACGTGACTAAAGGCAAGATACAGAGAAATGTTGAACCTGTGTCTGTGTCCTAGATTCTATGTTAAGGTGTCCAAATTAGGTTCAAGAATGCGTACCCTAAGCTGCGACTTATGAATGTCTATTAAACATTGCCGGGTATGTTTTTGAAACAAGAACTGTATGACCAGTGATGTGAAATTATATTTTACATAACATACTCTAGACTCGTATGGGTATTCACGGATAATGAAAGTTTACAATTTTATCACATATTCATTATTAATAAAGTGCTGAAGTGTTTTTGTTTATGTGCTTTTCAGAGGAATTACAGGAGAATTTAATTTTAATCCAGATCAACTGCTGGACTGAAGATTCAGTGTTCTTGCCAGTTTCTCGTTCAGAGTTTTTGTCAAAGTTCTGACCAATTTTCGGAATAGTGTCAGATTTTCGAGTTCAGTATCTCAAACTATTAACCTGTATGTATAGTCAATTGATCTTAACCAAATTTCAGACCTTGTTTCTCTACAGCAGGCTGATTTATTGATACCTATTAGGGTCCAAAATTGTCAGATTTCACGCCCCATTTCTCTACATCAGCCTAATTTATTGATGCCTGTTATGGTCCAGAAACTTCATTCTGTTCTCCCACGAGATATCTCCCCCACTACTGTGGATCTTGGTTTCGACTGTCATGAATATTTATAAGTGTGAAAGTTTGCTCTCGCCCACCCGAGCGATTTCTTGGAAAGTCTTGTAGAAAATAGTTCCACGTGATTCCCCACGAAAATATTGTAGGATATCGTTATAGATATGATGTTCTTGGAGGTAGAAAGTTTGGACGGTGTTCGCGGATCTGTAAAGTGTTAGGAATAAAAGTGAGTTGTTGGAGAATTTATTTTGTATTTAATACTTGCGTACGCGATTATAGTATATATGTATATATTGTATATATATATATATATATATATATATATATATATATATATATATATATATATATATATATACATATATAGATATATATATATATATATATATAAATATATATATAATATATATTCAGGCATCATATTTGCAGTGTTTCATTCCCGTGTAGCTGAACTCGGAATATGCATAGTTTTCAATAGTTCTGCTTTTGACAGGCAATAGCTGTCGTATACTACGTATCTCACTTTCAGATAATTACTAGTGTTAACCCCAACGACAGACTCTCTCTCTCTCTCTCTCTCTCTCTCTCTCTCTCTCTCTCTCTCTCTCTCTTTCTCTAGTCTTGAAAATTTTCACCATGTTGCTATGTTTATTATTGACGTCTTTGTAGCTGTTACAGGTATTGGATCTCATTAGCGTAGTTTCACTCTGAGATTCGTTTTTCTGTAATGAACGGTCCGACGCCTGGTCTCGATCTGGGCTTCATTTAAACTGATAGAAGGCCTGTAGTTACTTTTTAGGAATCTCTCTCCCTCTGTTATGATTTTGACATTCATGTGTTGCTTTTTGTTCCTCGAAGAGATATTTCTAGAAAGTATAGCCCTTCAGATTTGTAGTTTGTATTTTAAAGAGGTGCTGTCCCCATAGCCTTCTCTGATGAGTGTGCTACCCACTACAGTTCGTGGAAGATCAGGTACATAATTCTAATGAATGTTTATAGACCGTGCCACTACCATCTCTTCCTCGTGCAGAATTCCAACTTGGGTTGCCTGATTTAATAAGGCAAGCATATTGTTACTCTTACTACACACGCGAGAGCATATATTGGCACCCACGTAGTTTTATATATAATATATATATATATATATATATATATATATATATATATTATATATATATATATATACACACACATATATATTCTTAGTTAACTTCTATGTATATTTGTTGAAATTTGTAAAACATACCAGCCAAGTACCTGTTGAAAGGAAATTTACAAATGGTCGACACGGGAGGCAGCTCGGAACTTTTTCACGTGACATATGCAATGGAGAGTTCCGGTAAATCTCTTCCCACTCACACCCCTCCCCCTACCCCTCTCCCTCCCTGCGATGAGAGAGATCGCTCCAATCAATGCCCCCCCCCCCCCCTCCCTCTTCTTTCCTCCTCCTTTCCCCCTCCTCTGAGCTTTAAGCTTGCGTGTTTTATAGGAATGACTGTTGCTGCTCATCTGCGTTTGATCATAACATACACTTCTTTATTTCTGGTTTCTCTTTGTGTTTATTTTTACCTTTAACTTGACTCTTGCGAATTCGACATTGATTGTTTGTTATTATCGTTTGCCAATGGTTTTAATTGTATTTAATTTACCACTGCAGTGGTGTATTTCGCTTTTGATACTGCTCTACTGGAATAGCCTTGCTCCTGTTAATCATTTTGTTTGTTTTCAAGCAAGGTTTTCCCTTTTGATTTGTCCCCTTCTCAAGCAAAATTAGCTTCGTCTAGTAATTAGCTGCTGCTAGTAAAGTAGGAGAAAACTGTACGATGCCTTGGGAAGGGAGTGGGGGTGTCATGTTGGTGGGTTGGGTAGGGGAACGTCTTAAAAATTTTTTTTTTTTTTAACCGTCCACTGATAGATTGAAAGGAGAAGTGTTAAGTAGAGTTATTTGGCTTTTATTTTCGTTTTTTATCTTTCAGAGAGAGAGAGAGAGAGAGAGAGAGAGAGAGAGGTTTCCATTTTCGAGTTTGATGCGGTTATTTTTCAGAAAGTTCATCAGCTCGTTTGAAGGAACTTAATAGTTTTTGTGGAATTTGTGTATTCCACGCCTGTTAAATGGGCAGTTCGTCGTTAAAACATTAAATTTAACATTGAGTTTTGTTAACGGATCCTCCTTTAGAATCAAAATTCACTAGTGCCTTGATTTGTATACCTGTACTTGCATGTTAAATGTTGTATGCATCATTAAAATACTTGGTAGTTGTTTTTTTTTCTTTTTTCTTCAGTGAACTCGTCTGCTATTTTCATCTCGGAGTCAAACATATTTTATTACCCAAATATCCTTTTAGTTTTTACCCTGAAATATCCACGTGAGTCTAGTTTTAGTCTACTTAACATTTTTGTAGCCAGTCACATCAGATATTACCGGCTGAATCACAGTGGTATGACCACAGCTGATTAGGCTAATCTAGGAAAGCGAAGACTTCGATGGCCGTGGAGATTATATGCACAAGACCCCAACCGGAATCTGGGCTCAGTTGTAAATGTAAGGAAAGAGGGAGAGTGGACCTAACAGGAAAGGGCAATAGGGTTGAGTGTTTCGTACCGCAGATGGCCATGGGAGCGGATGTACCTTATATAATTTATTAAGGCTTAGAGAACACATCGTAGGGATGGGATGCGTTCATGATAATTGTTGGCTGGAGCGAAAACGCCTTTTGCATTTTTTCTGAGCTGTTTTTGTTCTAGAAAAAAATTGTACGAGAGATTTTTTTATTTTTTTAATTTGTTTTCGTAAATATTATTTGTACGCTTGTATTACCAAAAAATTAAGACTTTTAATTTTATTGAATGTTATTTTGGTCAACTGGGAGATATTTAATAAAAACTTTAAGGATAGGAAATATTCTTAACCTAAAAATCTTAATCGTCTACATGAACGGACGTATGACCCTTTTCTGTGATGCTCGGTAGCCAGCTGAACGTAACTTATTAAAGCCTCACCCCTACCTCAACCCAAACTATTAGGTGTTACGAAGGCAGGAAGATGTTTAGTTATTATTTTATGCATAGTTTTCGCTTCGCTTCTTGTATTCTGCTTTTGCTTTAGTATTTTGAGAACATTGAAAAAGACGGTTATTTTGTCTTAGTCATAATATTATAGTATATTTTAAACTTTAAAGGAGAGCTTTACTTCATTAGACACAAGCAATGGAATGACTTTAAGAATTCTCTCTATTTCTCTCTCCTCCCCTCTCTCTCTCCTCTCTCATCTCCTCTCTCTCTCTCTCTCTCTCTCATCCTCTCTCTCCATCTCTCTCTCTCCCCTCTCTCTCTTCTTAGCCCTCTCTCTCTCCTTCTAGCATCTTAAAGTCACACCTCCTTCCCATCCTATTAGCCTCCATTAGCACATTTTGAAAAACGGAGACCGTCTTTCCCATACCCATAGTGCATTTTGAAAGGAACACGTTTTCACATCCATTCAACCACGTCCATCCATCCATCCATCCATTCAGCCATTCAACCAAAGTCAGTGCAGATGATGAAATAACCTGTGTGCGTGCGTGCGCGTGAGCCATGCAGAGCATGTGCGTTTCATGTAGTATGCAACTAGTTGCTTTCCCTTTCCATGATCGAAGTTGCTATTTTTAGGTTATAATAAGCCTTCGGCTTTTTTAAAATTTTATTCTTATTATTTTTCTATTTTCGTTTTGAACGGGTGTTTGTTTATTTTTACGCGCTAAATTGTTTTTGTTACTTACTGATTTGGGATTAACATTTTGAAGACACGCAAACTATACGCTATATGCGGAAATAGAAGTGATCATTAAACCACTCATAAAGCAGTGAGCTCTCATCTAGTCGAAGAATTGGATAGTCTTGAGGGAGAACATAACCAAAATATGAAATTGAAAATACACAAATTAAATATATACACAATTTTGATGAGGAGATACGAGAAAAATATGCAATACTGATTATTCAAAGTGGCACCGTCAAGCAAATGAGCTAGAGAACACGACTGTTTATTATTTGGTCACAACCGAGACTAATGCAATCAAACTGGTACCTACCTGCGTGACACAGCAAGAGGAAGTGGGAAATCCTTCAGGCGTCAAAATAATGTCTAATAATGCAAAGAACGATGTTGGCGTCCAATCCATTTTTGAAATGCGTTGAATGAAATACATTTTTCTTTTTCTATGAAAAGCATTGAATGAAACGCAAGGGAGTTTCCGCATTTTCCAGTATGACTAATGCAGCCCCACATAAGCTTAGTATAATCCATCCCTACTCCAGGTCCCCCTTCACCCCCCCCCCCCCCCCCCCGCCCCCCTCACCCCCCCCTGCCCCGCCCTAACGCCCTCCACGCCGGCCACCGGATAAAATCCGTAACCACCTAACGCAATCGCACCCTCCCGCCGGACCTAATCCTCCTCCAACCACCTCCAAACCTCCTATTTCCCCACCCCTCCTCCTCCTTCCCTCCTTCCCTTGCCTTCCCCCCTCCTTCCTTCCTTCCTTCACTGCCTCCCCCTCCTCTCTCCTCCTTCTCCTCTTCAAACGTCAAATGTCATATACGCTTGGAGGGTTTATTTTTGGCTCAGTAAACAAATGGAGTATTTGGTTTTACATGATTAAGACACAGTGTTATAAAGCGTTTTTTGTTTTTTAGGTAAGGGTTTTTACTTTTACCTTAATCAGTGCATCCCTATAAGGATAACAACCGAACGCATGTACTTATACGCATAATAATTTAATAATTTAGATATATATATAAATATTTATATATTATATATATATATTATATTAATTATTATATATTATTTATATTATATATATAATATATTAAAGGCTATTTTTGGATTTATTATATACAAGGTTCCATATTATTAAGGAATAGAGGGAGAAAATTGGAAGCCAAGGTTAATTATTAAGAATTATTATTTTAAAAATCTGGGTTTTGCGGATTAGGTTCTGGCTACAGGTTCCACACAGCAACGGCAATTCCGGGGAAAATTTGGAGCCAGGTTAATTATTAAGTATTTTTAAGGAGCCCTTATAGCTTATATACTCAACATGCAGCAAAGCGTTCCGAATTTATTATATATATTATTATATATTATATATGTCTAATATTATATATTATATATATTATATATATATATATAGCTTTATATATATATATATATTATATATTATATTATATAATTATATTAGTATATATATTACACGACATACGATGCAATTTTTCGTAACTAGCGATTAAAATTAAGCTTTAGATTATTAATTTTTGGAAGTTGGTGTCTGTTATCTTTCAAGAACTACGTAGGCTAAGGTGAGGAACTGATGTTTTGTTGTGTGGTATTTCAGCCTTGTCTTTTTAAATGGCATTTTTTTCGATGCAGCGCTTGACGTTAACGCGTATATACTCTTGCTGTAAAACTTAGCAAAATTTTAATGTATTAAATAATTACGGGAAAGTTTTAAGAGTCCATATTAATGGAGAGCTTGAGGAGTATTGATAGCAGTAAAAGTATTCGTAATTTTGACACGTGATGTGGCGTTCATTAATTGTAACTGGGGCAGTAATGATAATAACCATGCCTTGCCTTTGTAGCGTAACATGTCACTGGTTCATTTCCTTTTGTATCTGGGACATAGGGTGATTTCCCTCTGTATGTAGGACATTTCCTTTCGCGTGTAGGAGGCGGTAAACAGGACAAAAGAACAAAAGAATCTGATCTCGTCGTAAGGCCTTGCTTGACGGGTCGTCATGCCTCGCGTCTTGACATTGTTTTCTCTACAGGATTGTTTTTGTACTGCTTCAATTGTCACTGTTTTGTTGCACTTTGCCTACGTGCTAGCTACGTTTCATCCGTGACGAATCTTTTTCGTTTTGTTTCCGAAGAACACCAAAGTGGGAAAATTTTAGCATGCGTGAATGCATATATTTTAGTGCCTTTTTTTCTATTGCAGGGGACATTATCAGGAATGTTTTTGTTAGTTTGGAAAATGAGAATAAATAAACTGGAAGTGTCCTTGCATTTTATTCTCAAGGTCAGTTGTTTTTTTTATAAGTATCAGTTCATATTTACAGTTTCAAGATATCAGATTTTTTCTTATTTTACACGTTCTTCGCTTACATAAATAAGTTTATTTTTTATATATATCAGGTGCTGTATACAAAATCTTGATAATGTTATAGATTGCAATAATTTTCTTCTGGGAGAAATGTACGGACAGGTGTTTTTATTTTCTTTTAAATCAAATTTTGGACCCGAATTGTAACTACGCTCGTACACGTTGCCAAATAAAAGATCCACATGGAGTCCTGTCATCTCTTAGGTATGCCACTTTAAGAAAAGACAAATAAAAGTAAAAAAATACGAAGCGTGAATAAATGCAATCCTCGTATTGTTCCGAGTATTTTCTTGACTCTCTCTCTCTCTCTCTCTCTCTCTCTCTCTCTCTCTCTCTCTCTCTCTCTCTCTCTCCGTAATACTTACATGGCACCTCCGAATACAAATACACCAGAAGCTTAGCCAATCGTGACCTTCTCTGTAGTGTTGCTGTTGGTGCAGGTTTCACAGAGTATGACGGTTGGAAGTCATCAATAATGTAGGTAACGAACTGTAAATTTGGGATTAGTTTGTTCGAGAGAGAGAGAGAGAGAGAGAGAGAGAGAGAGAGAGAGAGAGAGAGAGAGATTAGTACGGACTCTTTAACCCTTAGATGACATCTACCCCACCTCAAGCATCAAACTGCTATATTATACCATTAAAGCACAATCTATCTCTCTCTCTCTCTCTCTCTCTCTCTCTCTCTCTCTCTCTCTCTCTCTCTCTCTCTCTCTGCTGTGGCAAGCCTTTGTCATTTACGAACTTGTCCTCCTCCACCACGTGTGAAGTCATGGCCGTGTCTGAGCCTTGAAACAATTTTTGAGTTATTTATTTTTTTATATATGAAATGTTGCTACGTAAATTTTTTATATGTAAATATTGCTACGTAAAAGTGCATCAGCCACAAAGGACTAAACACGAATATATCTGGGAGTATTGTTATAGTATTGTGATAAAACTTTTGGACTGTATGTGCAATAACTAGAATTTTCAAGGATAGATAATGCGTTTGCGTAGACGCATAATATAATTAACCGTACTTTCAAGATGACAAAGACATTAAGGTAAATGATTTTCTGTCTTAATATGTCGTATTTTCCTTACCGCTCATCAACGGATACACTTACAATGCCGTCTCAAAGAACTTGTTGCCAACGCGGAAAATAATTTTTTTTGCAGTTCGTTTTTATCTTTTGGTTAAGACTTGGAAAAAGTAGTCGCTTTGTTCAATGAGCCACCCAGTTTGGGTTGTTTTCCCGACTACGTCGAGTTGAGAAATAATAGAATAATGGATTTTAACGAATCTTGATTTCCTGGTATTTGTTGGGTGTACTCTCTCTCTCTCTCTCTCTCTCTCTCTCTCTCTCTCTCTCTCTCTCTGAAACTGAATTGTTTTTTCCACTCGGAAGGCAGATAAACTTTCGGTATAGTACTATGTTGCTGGGTTATGTCCATTGCCGTTGCTATCTGGCATGGTAGGTTACTAGCAAGGGTATTAGCTCTTTATCACACTGCTTTTTTTGTATTAGGAGGAAATGAGTTGGCATAGATTAAGAAAGAATCTTGGAAAGATATATGCAGAACTAAAGGACAACAATGGCCAGAGAGAGAGAGAGAGAGAGAGAGAGAGAGAGAGAGACTAGATGTTAACAACAGAAGTTATTTGTGATAGATGCTGTCAAGCAGAGCGTGCGCTACTGAAAAAAAAGGTTTTTATAGACTTAAATCGTAATGTGAATTCAGGTTACAATGTATTGTCCTAATTGAAAGAGTCGGTCTTTGTAAGGCCTTAGAAACGTCGTGTAAGAATAATTAAGGAACGCATTGACTCGAAAACGTGAATAGGAAGAGACTCAATCCCCGTTTTTGGGATCATGACGAGGTTACAGCGTTTCTGTACGTAACTCTCGAGAACTTTCTCAAGCTCCTATTTACGGGTCAAACTGTTCGACTACAATTGATTTGATTGATTTGATAGATCTTAGGCATTATGCCAAGCACTGGGGCAACTAAGGCCATTCAGCGCTGCAACGGAAATTGACAGTAAAAGGTTCGAAAGGCGTGACAGGAAGAAAACCTCGCAGTTGCACTAAGAAACAATTGTTAGAAGAGAGTGGACAGTAAAATGAAAGAGAATATGAACGGAGGTACAGTAAAAGGAATGGAAATAGTTGCAGCTAGGGGCCGAAGGGACGCTGCAAAGAACCTTAAGTAATGCCTACATTGCACCGCATGAGGTGCACTGACGGCGCCAATCCCCTACGGGGTGTTCGACTAAGATGCCCGATATGCGTATCGAATAAACTTGGGAGTTATTATTAGGAATAATTTAGTTATGGGGTTTTCAATGGATGCTCGGTTTTTGCGAGTCTGGCTTTTCATTTTTTCCAAGTTTTCCTCTCTTATGTAATTTATTTTATATTAAGATTTTTTATGTAGTAGGGGACTATTCCATCATTGTGTTGCTATGCATCTCGCTTCGTTATCGCTCTACCTCCTCCTCCTCCTCCTCTTCTGAGTTATGCTATATGACACAGTCCCCTAATTACTTGATGGGGTAATTGTTTCATTCATTGCTGCGTAAACTATCGTTAAATACCCCGGACCTACATAGGAACTCGCCCTGGTTTTCGCTTACTCGGGGAGTAAACCTACAAACTACTTTTGTTGTTGTTGTGGTGGGGGGGTTAGGAAAGGTCTATGGAAGAGCCTAATAAGGTCAGGAAAAGATGTTTCGTGTTGAGTTAAAGATACAGGAATTTTAGGATAGGATATTCATGATTTATTTATCAGAAAGGAAATAGATAAAAGATATGGATGTTAAACAGTACAAAACTATTAATTCTAACCAGATATAGCGTAGTTTTATTTTTCGTTGGGGGAAAAGGCTCAATTTGACTAGATTTTAGCCCGTTTGAATTTCGTTAAAATTTAGGAATATAAAGTTCACAACTTATGCGTGAGGGGAAAATCTTGCACTTGCTTTAGTAAGCTGGAGGTCGGATCATGCCTTGTTATCGTACATAACGAGGTTTGGTTGAATTGTTCTCAGAGTCAGTTAGGTGACGTCATAGTCACACGATCTGTATTTATGGACGTAAAAACTGTTTACATTTCCGGGTTTAATTATCAACAATTTAGAATATATTTCCTGGTATGTTTTTCATGAAATTTCTTGAATAACGTTAAAAGTAAAGTTTAAAGTAATGTTTTTATTCCCATTTTTTCTGCTGCTCGTGACTACGGTTATATATATATATATTAATATATATATATATATATATATATATATATATATATATATATATATATATAATTAGATTGTATGTGCTCCGACACGTACAAGAACCAACCTACGCTTTCAGATATGGAGTACTCGCGTTTGACGAATACTCCATATATGAAAGCATAGTAGGTTCGTGTGTTAAGAAAACTTCAAATTTCTTTTTAACTTGTTTCTCTATGGCAACACCACAATACTGTCAGTAGTCAGCCCAGATAGATACCGCTCATGAATATTTTGGGAGGCGAAGTGAATTTCCCACGTGACCTTTTAACCGTAACGTACCCCCTTCTCTCGGCGTTTAAGGTTCTTAATATCAAGTACAAACGACGCTTTCTTTGTTATCGGTCTGTGTCTGTCTGTCTGTCTGTGTCCGTCTGATGGCTATCGATTGTATCCAGCGACCCCTCCTAGTTTCCACGTACTCTCAGGTTGAGAACCAGATTTTGCGTTCGTGCAACGCATCCGAGGTTTTACCAGAAATTGGTGACAGTTTTTGTGTTTGTGCTTAGTATATCATTTCGCCCCCCTTTTTGACAGTGTCGAATATACGTTTGTTCAGTTTTTTTAGTTATCTGCTTCGACTGTGATTTAATCATTGACTTCTTTTTTCTTGTGTCAAGTCTGCCTGTCTCGCATCCAAGGTGTATGGTGAGAAAGGGACACTTGCCAGTATAAACTTGTAATTAATAGTACAGTTATTATGGTTTTAAAAAAAATTACTAAAAGCCTAATGTTCAGTAACAGATATATATTGATGAAAACTTACAGATGTAAATATAAAAGTTGTTTTCCTGATAACTACTTAAATAGCCAATGTTATTTATAAAAGTAAGAGGTCCTGGTTAGAAGAAAAATTACCATTACAAAATTGTAATTATTATGAAATATCTGTAAATCCGCATTAATGTATTTTTCTAATAAAAGAAAGAAGAAGAAAAAAAACTGTTGAAACAGGTCAGTGATAAAACCACCGTCGATGCAGATAACTACAGAAAAATTGAACATATGTATATTTGACACGTTACGAAAAAAAAATGGCCGTATATTGGCTGGCGAATTGTGACCGTAGTCCATGCGTAACATTTCAGTGCCATGATTAAATGATTCCATGTATTTCAAGTTCTGTGTGTGCTGTTATTGTATATAATTCTCTCGTCGTCCCTCTCCATCTCTCCTCCCTCGGGTCTCAGGGAATCTCTCTATCTCTCTCTCTCCTGCTCTCCTGAGTCTCTCGTTCACTTCTCTCTCTCTCTCTCCAAAATCGCGATGATGATAACCTTGCCTAACCATCCACTTTGCAGCCCATCCATCCAAATGCTTCCATATTTCTGCTCATTTATGAAGGCTCCCGTAACATTTTTAGATTATATGTGTCTAAAGTATTTTTATATTTGGATCAAACATTTTTCCTAGTGGTCACGGCTGAAGTGTTCAAATGCCCGTAAGCTTTCATATTCTAACGAAGTAGAAGAAACTCAAGCAGAAAAAAATAAATATGCTGGCGTAACAAAAGCGAAATTAAATAATTGTATATTAATGAGAGAGAGAGAGAGAGAGAGAGAGAGAGAGAGAGAGAGAGAGAGAAGATTGTTTTTTGTTTGTTTGTATGGTGTTTATACGTTGCATGGAACCAGTGTTTATTCAGCAACGAGAGAGAGAGAGAGAGAGAGAGAGAGAGAGAGAGAGAGAGGTGGGGGAGAGGAGAGGCGTTGGTCGGAAACATCTAGAAAAATTGATCCCCACAATGTTCGTACCCCGGATTCGACCCGACGCGCGGGATCGATTTAGCCCTTATTATGGAAGCTCCGGCTTGTTGCATTGTTTCGTGACTGTCAGCGGTTCGTTGACCTCTTGCAAAGAGCGCTTGCGACGTTGCACGATCGAATCGTATTGGTAATTATTGCATGGAAAGACGTTTGATTACTGCGATGGTGGCGACGAATGGGACTAGTTTATCGGTTAGAGTTGCCCGTCGATTCCGTTTTTTAGTTTATCGTAAGAAATTTGAATTCTCTCTCTCTCTCTCTCTCTCTCTCTCTCTCTCTCTCTCTCTCTCTCTCTCTCTCCAGGGGTACAAGAATACGTAATTTGTACTTGTCATATTGAACTCCAGGCGTTATCTCGTCTCCGCGTCATGAAGATTTTTATTACATACTTTACTTGAAATACTTATGAATGTATCACTGTGATACTATCACAGTACTATCACAGTCCACACTTAATGCCCATCGGCATCATTTCCTCATTGGGTTCTACCCAAGGGTCCAGATTCTTGCATAATGAAATGAGGTCAACTCTAAATGATGTTCCATTTCAAAATGGAAAGGCGTTTCTCTTGTTTTGTTTATAATGAAAGTTCTGTGTTAAACTTCGAAAGACGTCACTTAATCCCTTTTCTGTTGAGATGCGGTGGGTTCTCTGCAGTAAAAACTGCACGTGTTTAGGAACAGTTACTTGATGTGACAAATTGAAGCTTTTTGCAAAGCTTTAGAGTATGAAGAGTGTAATATAACACTCCTCTCCACATGTTGGCGCTGGGTCACTGGGGTCAAAATAGAAATGTTTTAACATTATAATATGCCTCGTAACAAGAGATTAGTGGTGATATATGAGGCGGGCCTGCGTGGCTGTATTAATTATTAAAGGCAACGCTTGCTATAAATAAACGCTTTTTATGCAGGCGCGCAAAGTGAGTTTGGCACCACTGGTATTATATGGAAAGACAGTCTAATCTTAATGGTATTTCGATGGTTTTCTCATAACATCCGTGTTTTTACAATTGGGTATTATATTTATCTCCTTAAAATGTCTTTCCAACAGTATTTGCTTTATTTGATACGCAAGGTATCTCACGGAATTTTTGTGAATAGTAATCTCTTATTATGTACTGTATTTGATAGACGTAAGAGAATTTTTCTTGGGTGAATCAAATCATCAGCATAATCTGCTATCGAGTGTTATTATGTAAACAGATTTTTATTTTCTATCTCTCTGCCAACCCTGCACATAATTATTTTCAGATAGGTTGAGCCTGGGACTTGACATAAATACGTAGCATATAACTGTTTTAATTTGTTTCCATTATTGGCATCAGGTTTTTGTCGTCTTTTGTAAGACTATGATTCAGTATTTTGCTGTTTAGCCACTGGACAGCCGAGATGCCCTCTGAGCCTTGAGAAAAAATTAAGATTTATCAAAAATGGTTCGTTGTCGCGTTTTGCAACATTAATACCTTCGTCGTTTCTTTGCCGTTGATGTGTCAAAACGACTTTTGTGCATTTTCACATACGAAGTTCATACCACGTGTTTTCATTATTTACTTTGCTGTCATTTGCATATGCTCTTAAGGGGAGGGTGATTTTTCCCCCTTAATTCTGTTTATCGATTGATTTTTGTGGCAGAGATGTTTTGCCATGTGATAAACACCGCGTGTTTCATATTGAACCACACACTGGCGTTGTTTGGACATACTGTTTTCATCCTATTTGCAGGCCACTGCCTCTTTTAATTGAACAGTGATGAGTCATTCTCCTTTATTACTACCCCGTAGGAGGGTAGTGCCATCAGTGGACCTCATGCGTTGCACTGTGGGCATTACTTAAGGTTCTTTGGGGGCATTATTTCTGCCCCCTATCTGCAACCCCTTTCATTCCTTTTATTGAACCTCCCCTCATATTCCTTTCTTCTTACTCTCCACCCTCTCCTTACAATTGTTTAACAGTGCAACTGCGAGGTTTTCCTCCTGTTACATCTTGAAAACATTCTCTATCAATCTCCCTTTCATTGCTGAATAACCTCAAGGATCCCAGCGTCGCATGGTTTGGCCCCAAATTTTACATCCTAATACTAATCGTTTTTCAATATCTTGTGATGGACTCTTAACGATCGCGTGATTATCAGAGTAACTCATCGTTTCACGGAAGTTGACTCAGCCATCTTTTTCGTAACTAATCGTATTTTCCCCAACGATTTTTATTAATTTTTTTTTTTTTTTTTTTGCGTGCAACCTATATTTTATAAAGATTAACTAGACACGACGGAGATGTCAATTTGATATATACCTTGTACAGGAAGGGAATGACATTACAGTGATATAAAGTTTACAGAGAAATGAAATTATGAATTTGTCAGTATATTTTACTTCTTTTGCATAATTATAATACTATACGTAAACGCAAAAGCTCATACAGGTTAGTATTAATATCTGAGCACAAATATTACATATCATTTACGTAATTTTTCACTCGTAGAAGCCTCTGCTCGCACGACAGACAGACTGGTCGGTGCCTTGGAGTTGGAGGCAGTAGACCTTTGTAGGGACGAGGAATATATCTATGGCGCCACCGTCCCCATTGTGAGCGAGCGACCTCATGGCATTTCTGTGTCATGAGCGGTTGCAGTGTGCAGTTCAGTCTTTTTTTTTTTTTATTAGATTACATTTCTTACAAAAATATATTTACATTAAAAATATTTTATTAAAAAGTTATCTTACAAATATTAAAAATATTCAGTCTTACAAAATATTACAAAAATATTCAGTCTTACAAAATATTACAAAAAATATTCAGTCTTACAAAATATTACAAAAATATTCAGTCTTACAAAATATTACAAAAATATTCAGTCTTACAAAATATTACAAAATATTTCAAGAAAAAAAAATCTTAAACAAAATAATTACAAAAATATTCAGTCTTACAAAATATTACAAAGATATTCAGTCTTGAGATATCGTGGATATCGCTGTTGTTAGCTCTTAGTTTTAATTATAAACGTATGGAAGGAAATTTGTATATTTCTACGTGCAGCTGTTTGTTTGATGTGAGAAAATTACCAATGTTTTCCGAGTGAAAAAAATAGAACACATTTTTACATAAAATTATTAGCTTGATGTAAAATTTTGTACATAAAACCTTTAGCTGGAGATATAACTGTTGTGCGAGTAATAAAATTGGTTCACTTTTTCATACAACTGTTAGTTTGAGGTAAAAATATATAAATATAATGGTAATGTTGTCACATAAAGTAGTGCACTTGTATTGGGAACTATTATTTTGATGTAAAATTATATAAATAGAATTATGCAATTTAAAAAAAAATTTGCATTTCTACTTAAAACGATTGTTGCTTGATGTAAATAAAATTACAAATTAGATAATTATACCATTATTAGTCTTTATCCCTTGGGAAAACCTGCTTGGCGTTAATGTAGGTGTTTATTATAATATAATAGCAGTCTTTATATATATATTATATAATATAGATAATAATATCATATATATATCATACATATATATTATTTATTCATGCGACAATTACTATTATGTTTGAAGTATAGACTGTAGGGCTAAGTATTTAATCATTAAAATAAGATTTTCTCCTTATTCGTCCTGTTGCGGTGAAACAGCGGGAATGCCAGTGAGTTATGCGATCACTAATTCACGAAAGCCACATGAGTTGCCTGCCTGTGTCGATCACCCCAGAAGAGTCAATCACCCGCATGCTTGCGTATGTATGTGTAGTATGTGTGTGTGTGCCTGTCTGTCACGCTGGAGGAAGTCATTCTTCACACGCCCGCACGTTACGTAGAAAACCCACCTGGGCGGACTCTTTATAATATCGATTTGACCGCAATTCAGTTAGTCCGTCTCTCTCTCTCTCTCTCTCTCTCTCTCTCTCTCTCTCTGGGTGTTAGGATCGAAGCTCTGGAGCGGTAGAAAGAGAGAGAGAGAGAGAGAGAGTGAGAGAGAGGAGGACAGAACGGCGTATGTCCGGGTGGTCCTGGGAGGAGAAAGGGGTCATGGGGTGTTATTACCCGTTCCCTACCTCCGTTCGTAATTCATCTCTCTTCATCTCCTTTCTTCTCTCTTCCTCACTGATTCATTTCCTTTCTCCTCTCTTCTTCCCGATTGTCTTTTGTTTTCCCTGACGGTGCATTGAGTTTCCAGTTTTCCCAAGTGAAGGCGCGAGAGTAGGATATCGTATGAAGATTGAGAAAGGGGAAATGAAATGGTTGAGGGTGTTGGGCGAATTATTGATGCAGGAGAGTTAGAGAAGATTTGATAACTGGGAAATGTTAGTTAAAGGGGAAGTTGTTTTAAAGTATTGTATCAACATCAGTCATTTTCGTTTTACTGAGTATTAATCAACACGATCAAAATTTCCCTTTCGTCCAAAACCTATTTAGTTTTCCGGTATTTTATTATTTTTAACTTAAATGAAATAAATCATCCGCGAACCTATGAAGAGTCGTTTGTGTTAAAAAGATCCTTTGAGTGACCCCCTGTTAAATTAAACAGGACCCTTCTATTAAACCGAAAGAAGTTCCAGGCAGTAGCTGAAAAGGAAGTTTTTGGCAGTCATTTCCGTAATAAAGACAAAGTCCGTCCGCCAACTGTCTCACAAACTTTGCAGCATATTTCTTACTAACTTCAAGTTGGCGTTCCCATCTGGTCTCGGTATTTATAACGTCCCAAAGCTAAATCGAGTTGGCTGTTTGTATACTTAGCTCTCCAGAAGTTCTCGTGTGAGGGGTAGCGAAGTTATGCTGTATGTGAACCCATAAACTTACGTACCGCCTCCCTTTAATGTGAGTTTAAACTTGCCCAAGAAATTAAAGAAATATTTGCCATTAACGTATCTAGCGTGAAAGCAGTTTTGTACATAATTATATAGAATGGGCCCTTCTATACGCCTTCCTTTTCTGCGCGCAGTCATTCACAGCCGAAGGAAAACCCGGAACATTTATGTCGAAAAACTGTACAAAGCGAATAATACCAACACCTGCTACGAAACGTCAGCCGAAGACGTCGGGTTGCTCAGAATGAAACCATATCAGCAGATGAAGCCATCCAAGATGCCTTATGTTAAGGGATGCTCTTGAAGATGGGTCGGCCAGTGAGTCACCTTTTTCCTTTTGCCCGAGACTAGGCTTATACGACTTGTGAACACCTTATGGGGGTCAGGCTACTCGAATTAAGCTTGAGAGAACCTATTTGCATATTGTGAACTTTGCAAACTTTCCTTTGTCCTGAGTTCATCCTCAGTTTAGAAGAGTTTGGGTTAAGCTCAAGTGTTTTTCTTGAAATTAGTCATAAATATTCATAATTGTTTCAGTAAGCAATGATGTTTGGGCGCCATGCAGTCTCTTGCCACATTTTTAACCAGAAAGCTTCATGTTGATTGAGTAAGGACGCTGGTTGAAAATTATAGCTTATATTCGTGTAGTATCTTCATGTTGCCATCAAAGCGTAATAGAGCTTTTCTATTAATGTCCCCCGATAAAGGAGAGGCACGGATTACAGTTGTATGTAGTTCCTCGTTGGACGAGTGGTATTCGAGCTCGGCTACCAATCCGGTGGTCCGAAGTTAGATTCTTGGCTCGGCCAACGCGGAATCAGAGGAATTTATTTCTGGTAATAGAAATTCGTTTCTCGATATAATGTGGTTCGGATCCCACAATAAGCTGTAGGTTCCGTTGCTAGGTGACCAATTATTTCCTAGCCACGTAAAAATATCCAATCCTTCGGGCCAGCCCTAGGAGAGCTGTTAATCAGCTCAGTGGTCTGGTGAAACTAAGATATACTTAACTTTACAGTTGTATGTATCGAAATCTGAGCACAAGCGATGTATTAAATCAACATGATAAATGTGTAGACATATTATTCAGTCATATACTATATACATTGCGTGTAAAATGCATCACTCGTTTCAGGCAAAATCAGAATGCATGGTTTCTGAAATCATATGGAAATGACCGATAGTTGCTTTGCTTGGCGAGAGGGTTTTGTCTGCATGATAATTTGTATAGTATATGTGGAGTGGTTATTGCGTTTTCCAACGTAGGGATGGAGGCAAGTCGTGGGCGGGCTGTAATAGGAGAGAGAGAGAGAGAGAGAGAGAGAGAGAGAGACTGGAATCACTTTTCCATGCAGAGGCGTGTGGGTGGGTGCGCGCGCTCGATTTTGAGAGAGAGAGAGAGAGAGAGAGAGAGAGAGAGAGAGAGAGAGAGAGAGAGAGAGAGAGAGGTGGGGGGGGGGGGGTTGGGGGGGGGGGGAAGGTTTATAAGGTTACAAGATAAGCACTGTCAGTATAAGAATGTAATATACCATAAAATTCCAAAATGCCGTTCTCCTAGAGCGGAATGTTTTTTTTCTTGTTAATGCTGAAGAGAGGGGAGAAGTCGGGAGTAGTATTTCCCTCTGTTCCGGGGATGCAACTAACAGCTCGTGCAACGCGGGATGTGTATATATGTATATACAGCAAGGTCACACACACACGTCTTGCCAGGATCCCGGAGAGGCGAGAGCGGTTGAAATTACGCGAGAAATTTTGCAACAAAAGGGACACTCCAATGAATATTGATTTCTTTAAAGGGATATATCCTTCATAAGACTCTCTCTCTCTCTCTCTCTCTCTCTCTCTCTCTCTCTCTCTCTCTCTCTCTCTCTCTCTCTTTCCTGTGGTCAGTCTTTCTTTCCTAACCCAGTCTCATTCCTTGTTCTTCGTCAAGGTTTTAATAACAAAGATGATGTTTTGACCCGACTGAAGTCCCAGGAGTCGTTGAGTCCTCGTCACCTCCCTTTAATCGCCAGAGGAGCTGGAAGGAGGAACTCTGGAAGACCCCAGGGTTCCTCGCCTAGGGGAAGGTCGGGCCAGATCTCTCTCTCTCTCTCTCTCTTTCTGTTTGTGGAGTGTCTCTAAAGGATCGATTTTTTTTTTTTGTTTTTTTTTTTTTCGAGTCATAAAAAAAGGGGTTCTGGTTATTCAAGATTTGTCTTTTATGACGTTTTTTGGTTTTGTGTGATTATATTTAACGAAATGCAATAAAGTTTTTTATTTTATTTCTTGTTATTTGTACAATATGGGAGGGACTTTTTGTTATTCAAGTTTTGTATTTATGACGTGGTTTTTGTTTTGTGGTAATTATATCTAACGAAAAACAAGAATCTTATTATTATTATTATTATTATTATTATTATTATTATTATTATTATTAGTTTGCAGCATGGGAAAGTGTTTTCGGCATTAAAATTTTGCATTTATGACGTATTTCTTATTATGGTGATTACATTTAGCGAAATACAAGTACGTGTTTATATTAATTTCTTGTTTTTATGCGCTAAACTTTTGCATTTATGGCATTTGTTGTGATTATATTTACCGAAATACAATTTAGTATAGTGCAGTCTTGCATTTCGTAATCACCAGATACGTTTTTTTTTCTTCTTGCTTTAGCGTGCTTTTGTTTTCTTACGAGTCTTGCATTTAGGTTATTGTATTCACCAGTATTGTATTGTATATTACGGCATGACATTATGCCGAGCTCAGACTGAATACCAACTACGGTGTTCCCTTTCGGCACACTCTAGGCTGCATTGAAGAGTCTTTGCAGGGGCCTTTCAGCCGCCTTTGTTCTTGCTTCTGGTCTTTGTAATAACGATGATGATAATATAAAACTAAACCGAAACTTGTTCAGTTTCTGTGTGTGTGTGTGTGTGTGTGTGAGAGAGAGAGAGAGAGAGAGAGAGAGAGAGAGAGAGAGAGAGAGAGAGAGAGAGAGAATATCTGTAATTACCTGTAGGTTTGGCGGTCTAGGAGTTTGTATAAATGTTTGAATTTGTGCATGTTTTTCATCATTTTGATAGTAAATATTTTTTATTATGATAGGGGCTTAAGTTAAATATTTCGGTAAGCATGTAGTTACCATGTAAAGTAGCCCTCTCTCTCTCTCTCTCTCTCTCTCTCTCTCTCTCATACACTCAAGAAGTCGAAGTAGGCAGTGACAATCGATCTTTAACTAATAGATTTATGATGAACGCCTTACACAGGAGTTTTACTCACACTTCGTGATAATATATATATATATATATATATATATATATATATATATATATATATATATATATATATATATATATATATATATATACACGTATATATATATATATATACACGTATATATATACACACATAGATAAATATATATAAAGAAACAGGTTAGCGTAGTAGTAACTTGACGACCACACAAATACCACACTTGATCGGCACTTGACACATACCTCCGGAGAAAACGACACCATCAGTCGTGGGAAACCTATAGGTTTTGACACGCCCAGGCCAGCCGGCCTCCACGCTATCAGATAACTCAATTATGGGTGGGATTACGTAATTCCATGGATTGATGACGTAATACGTCACCGCCCGTGTTTCTGCCGCTGCTAATTCCGATGTGG
Source organism: Macrobrachium nipponense (assembly GCF_015104395.2). Taxonomy (NCBI): domain Eukaryota; kingdom Metazoa; phylum Arthropoda; class Malacostraca; order Decapoda; family Palaemonidae; genus Macrobrachium; species Macrobrachium nipponense. The sequence goes on from NC_061087.1 coordinate 84,326,358, forward strand.
TTACAAAAAGCTTCGATCCGTTCTAGGTTTCTCTGCTAAATGTAAGATTTGTACCTAGACGTAGAAGTGCTTGCAAGTTGCAATAGAAATTTTTGACTACCAACTAGCTTTTGCAACAGATTAATTATGATTGTTGCTAGTTAATTTATCTTTAGACCTAGTAGGGAGACCTTATGTAATTTCCAGTTGTCTAAAAGCGTAAGCTGTGTATGTGCTGGGCTCCATAATCTAGACAGCTTGAGCAACACTGAAATATATTCGATAGTGTCAGACCTGAATGATATATTCCACCTTCACTAGGAGTGAGAAAATCCACCCACAGAATAAATTTTCGATCACACTATATTGTAAAAAGCCAGAGTTATTTAATGTTAGTGAAAGGCGGCGTAGCTGAAATAATTCCAGCACGGTAGAATGAATTCGTGATTTAGGAGATTATATACGACGGAATGTATCATGCCTGATGTTTCCTGTTACTGACCCTCTACTATATACAGTACTTCGGCTTTCACTTATAACAGTTTTGAATTATTTACCATATCGGGCTTCTTTTTTGGTTAGAGCGGGGAATGTTTTTTGTGCTTTGAATAGATCTCGGCCAGATTGAGGATTAACGTTACGTGGTTTACTAAGTTGAAGTTTACTTTGCGCAATTCTGAAACCGTAGTAAGTTCTTTGAATTTAGGCTGACTATTGAATTGGATCTTCTAGTGGCAAGGTTCTTATTTCCTTGACGTACTATATATACTTTCAATCTCTATTTTGCGTTACCTCGCTTCTTATTCAGTGTATCGATTATTTAGTGTCTTTATATTATATAACAGGATGTAGGATCTCGTAGAAGAAATGGTGAGAAGAATTGAAATTGAATAAAGTTTTTTTTTCCTCAAAGGAGACAGTTTCCATTCAAGAAAAGGCCATCTTACTTTTAACGCTCATTGGAAAGTGTTTGTACTTTTGTTTTAAAAGAAAAATACATTTAAAAAATGGAGAGGGGGTGTGGTGGTGGGGAGGAGATATCACAAGAGACCAGTGCTCGCGCCCGCGCGTGCGCATGCAAACTTTCTTCCCCTCTGAAGTCACAGACGGAACCTTCCCTCGCGCGTAAACATTCCTTCAGTAACAATATCCATTGCGAACACACTTTTCCATTTTCCCCTCGCATTTTCCCGCCTTAGGTAATAATGTAGATGGATTACCCAGATAGGGATCAGATAGAGGGGAAATAGGAGACCCCGTCTGTGCAATACTGTAATTACCAACTGGGTGGGTAATGACAGTGCGCTTAATGGCCACTTTTGTAGTGGCGGTATTGAACCCGTTTTCCTGTAATGCGCGGGTGTGGGTCCCCGAAAAGGATTTTGTTGGTGAGATGCGTGTTTGTAAATTTCACGTATAGACATAACAAAATTCTCTCTCTCTCTCTCTCTCTCTCTCTCTCTCTCTCTCTCTCTTTGTGTGTGTGTGTGTGTGTGTTGTGAGATATGGTAGTGAGAAGCGTAAGTGATTTGAGATGAAAATCATGTTACAAAGATGTAGTATAAAATCCTCCTCACTGGTGACGGTGGTCTATCATGCTGCTCCAGTGTTACATAACTATAGTCTCTCTCTCTCTCTCTCTCTCTCTCTCTCTCTCTCTCTCTCTCTCTCTCTCTCTCTTCCTGAATTTGACATTCCCCCATATAGTGATTAATGCCATAAATAGCATTAGTTAGAACTTAAAATAAAAGAAAAACATCAGATGGAGACTGAAGGGAGCCAAATGGAATAATAACAGGAGAGGGGAGAATTATATCTAAGTTGTATAAAATGTTGGAAGCCATAAAACGACCGTATGTAAGATGAAGTGAATGTATGCAATGTTTTGACTGAATTTAATTTCATTTTGTGCATAGTTACACCTTAACTTTGCGCTTGGTCATTTGTGATTGTGGCGTAGCAGTTATATTTATTTCCGATGTGAATTTACTTAGATGTTTGTAAGTGCTGGTAGAGCTTTCCTATTGTTTTCTCTGAAGCCACTCCCTGTTGTGGGAAACTGCCGAATAAAAAAAAAAATCATAATATTTTGGAATGAAAGAGAGGTCTAAAACTTTATTATGTTGTGTTTGTTTTCTCCTCGGATTCATCGTAGACTTGGTAGTTTAAAATATGTACGTAAAAAAATTTTATGCATGTAATATAGAGCTCCCAACTCGTCTTACGTACGTCATATGTTTTATAAATACAGGTCACGCCTTAGAATCTACGTCAACAAAAGTCGATTTTTTTTCTTTTGAGATAAGTGTTTGCATATATATTATTATGGTTTTAGTTCTTGTCTTTGGTCATATTTTACGTGGTCTGCTGTATTATGAATCTCTCACTATTTTCGAAACTGTGTAACAGTATTCATGGCATTCTTTTGATAAACTTTATCATTTTTGTGGATACATCTGGAGTGCTGTTATTATATTTGTATTTCTATTTAATAATTACAAAGGGAAAAATGTTGCGTTTTCGAACGAAGTTTTGAAAAGTAGAATGGTAATATTAGCATTTATTTATTTTTGCATTGTAAACACGTACGCCCTTTGATATGTTACCAGAGCAGGCATAAATGCAGAACTCTGTTGTCTCAGTTTGTTCTATATTTTTAAAATTCATGCTGTGTTCACTAGTGGCTGTGAACAAGAGCATTTGTTTTTCTTGCATGAAGTTTATTGCACAATTGACGAGGAACGCCAAGTTTGGGAGAAGTCAGGTCATGACCTAATCTGATTTCTTATCGCTCGAGTTTGACTGTAGAGTGTAGAGCTTATTAACTACAGAAAAAGCTTCCTTGAAAAGTAGTAATATTTTCACGTTACGAAAATTGTAAGTCAGGCGAGAGAGCATTTGTAAATTGTGCACCAAGACTATACAACAAAATACCGCCTGAGGTGAAGATCATACAAGAAAAATGCAAATTTCAAAAAGAACTAAAAAGAATGATATTCATGAGGCACTACGATACTGATGAGAAAGACACTAAAAGACAATATTATAAAGTATAAGAAGAAACTTATTTATAAAACGTACAAGGGCCTGCCAGAGAGGGAATCATCCCTGTGGAAGGGCTGTACATAAAACCAAACGATTAAAACAAATGAATGATAGCTATTCATTGCAATAAAGAGGATATCATTATCCGATAAGTATTATTTAATTGATGAAAAATTCTCTGAATGGAATGTGTGCCAGGTCAGTGCTCTTGTGACCTAGCTTTAAGGTTGAGGTTATCCGGGTAGCATTTTGGCTGCGTCCCAAATCTTTATATTTATATCATGTTGTGATCTAGTAAGCCCTGAGAGTTTGGCATTCGGATCTGTTTTTTTTTTTTTTTTTTTTTTTTTTAGTTGGCATTTTTCCAATCTCAGTTAGTAACACTAAATCATTAAATTATCCCACTGCAGTTTCCTTATTAAGGACTTTACTTCTGTAACTGACGTAAATGTAAATTTGGTAGTGAATCCTTCGGCCTCAGTTTGGTGTCAGTGGGAGAAGGACGTCGTGTCGATAATCTGTTAATAAATCCATAATTGGAAACCGCTCGGATCGCCATCATCATTAGTGGCCACGAAGTGGTCTGTTTTCCTCGCCACGTCTCTGTTATCAGAAGGACGTTTTAAGAAACGAGAACGGAGATTTTTGAAAAATTATTCTCTCTCTCTCTCTCTCTCTCTCTCCTCTCTCTCTCTCTCTCATAAGTAATGCATGGGTGATATATGTGTGTATATATATAATTAATATATATACATATATATATATAATCTATATATTATATATACATATATATAGAATATATATATATATATATATATATATATCAATCTATATATATATATACACAAATCCTTAAAATGTATGGTACATTTAATCTCATAAAAATCAATCACTACGTCATTCCTTCGGAAAGGACAGACAGACAGACAGACAGACAGAGAGAGAGAGAGAGAGAGAGAGAAGAGAGAGAAGAGAGAGAGAGAGGAGAGAGAGAGAGAGAGAGAGAGAGAGAGACCGCCCAAGTAGATGAGAATGCCCGACAAATGACGATGGTTTGGGACTTGGTTTCCTGTGTCCTTGGAAATTTGTTGTACTTAGTTCGTCGAATTCCATTCATCCGTTGGCGAGTATACTATGTTTGGAGACTCAGTGTTCAGGAGTTAGGCCCCTTTTCATTTGTCACTTATACTTTGTGATTTTAAGCACAGTTGGTTTTATATATATATATATATATATAGATATATATATATATATATATATATATGAGTACTTTGTTCTTCGCGTCATATCTAACTGAATTGCGAGTAGATTCATGATAGATTGAGCTATGAAGCGTTAACGGAATTTGTGGATACGTTTAGGCAAGTAGAAATAGTGTATCGACGTATCTTCAGAATTAAAATGCGACGTTTTTCTCTGATCGTCAAAAAAAAAAACTAAAAAAAAAAAACGGCAATTTCTACGCGACTGGTTGTTTTAATTGTGATTAAATATTTCTTACAATCTCGTGAAAGATGGCAATCAGTGACCAAAACAGGGTATTGTTTCATTTACCATAATTTTATCATCTTAAACTAATGATATGATAGAATGGCAATGTGTGAGCTCTCCAAAGTCAGTAGGAATCTGTAGGCTATCCTCAGTCGAACAAAACAAATCATTGGGTTGATGAAGGTACTCTAAAAAAAATAGTACAGTATGGGTATTGTTCTCTATATCCTTTTTCTCTCCAACTTCATATTGCCTGGTAACAGACACCACTGAAAATAATTGCATTGGGCAGGTGTTAGAGCCCCTTACAACCCTCCTATCTTACCTAACCCTCCATCTCACCCCATCCGATTCTCTCGCCTGATTCCTTATCCTATTCACCTTTCAACCCCATGGCCAATCCCTGATATATTCATATATCCCATCCCATTTATATTTAGCCATATCCTGTTCCCTCTTGGCCATGATACCCAGGTTATATATCCTCCATAGTTGCCGGGCTGGCTGGCTCTCTCTCTCTCTCTCTCTCTCTCTCTCCTCTCTCTCTCTCTCTCTCACACACACACACACACACACACACACCGTTGAATGAACCGTTTTATATCGAATTAGAGTGGAAATCTGGAGAAGCTCAGATTTCCTGATCCGCGTTGACATTCCTCATTAATTAAGATCACCCGGATTTCATTCAAGAGAGTCAGGTTCTGGCGCGGTTCTGATTGTGTTTAATGTCTGTTTGCGGCGTCTTTATGCTCATTTGATTGGTGTGAGTGATGGTTCGTCGTCAATTCCCTAGGTTGCGAATCACTATGGTTGCCTCGTCTTCATACTGGTGCCTGGTAGTTATATTTCACTTTCTGCGTGTCGTCATAATGGCTCGTTGAAAGCTGTCTCAACTTTGCTGTAAAAACACATAAGCTGACTTTTAACGTTGGATAATAATTAACCCTTAATATTAAGCCTCCAAAATTGAAGATTTCTTAGCATTTATTTGGACACGCTTACTACTTTAAACAAAATGGAGTTGAGGAAACATCGAAAACTTGAAGAGGTCTTTGGGGCTTAATATTAGGAACAAGTAGGAATATATGCACATCGTGAATGTGACCAAGAATGATGATAAAAATCTCATATTTACGAACTAGAGGGCAAGTAATTAATTGTTTGTTGGTGATAGAAGTGTAATTTTGTGAGCTGCTGAAATGTGTTTTACTGGCATTTTTGCCTATTTATTAATTCTTTATTTTCCTTTCCTAATGATTGAACTTTTATTTCTGTATTTCCTATTAGTTTCTGTTACATCTTTTATATGCACACCGTATTCTTTGAAAGCTTGAATTTCAAGTCAGTGGCCCCTGTGGGCTGGTTCCATATGGATAGGGTTCATCTTAATAATAATAATAATAATAATAATAATAATAATAATAATAATAAATGTACGAGACTACTAGATAAATACCCAAAGAACACTCCATATAGTACCTAAGCGAACCTACCAACGCTCTTTCTGACATGAAATTTGATTTCAGAACACCTTAGAGATTCGGCTAATGGACATATCGAGTGTAATTAAAGGTTAATTCATTCGGTAAATTGTATTTGGGGTTGATCAGCCGGATACGGCTCGAACAGAACCGGACTTTGAAAGGTACTTGAACGTTAACGAGGGAATCTTAAGGTCTTGACTCAGAAGACGAATGGCTTCATTTCTCTCTCTCTCTCTCTCTCTCTCTCTCTCTCTCTCTCTCTCGTGTGCGAGCGAGGTACGTATTCGTTTGGGCAGCTGACTAATGGAATTCCTCATGAAAAGAATACAAACAAAAGTTTTTTATGGGTCTTGAAGTATTTTGGTGCAACCAGGATATTCTGCTGCAGCGTGTACTGTACTTCTTGGTGTCCTTCTGCTCAATATGACAGGAAATACTACGTTTATGGGACTCTCTCTCTCTCTCTCTCTCTCTCTCTCTCTCTCTCTCTCTCTCTTAGAGATAAATAAATGGTTTTCTTAACCTATTCTCGTACAAGGTAGTGAGAACGATCGTTGGTTATTGCCCTAGATTAAGGTCACTTTATGTTGGCGCTGCTCATCGCACTATGACCTCCAGTAAATTAAGCAAATAAGAGGCCTGGCTTAGATCTATGAACTCGGCATTGTCAACCTAGACTTTGGGAAACAGAGATGGATTTTTGTAAACTTTCATGACGTGTCAATACACAAAAACCACGGTTTTAAGCTACTGTTCATACCATCATCTGTGTTTATTGGTGGAAGTCCTCCTTTCGGCTTGCATTTGATACGCGCGTGTAACTGTGTATGCAGACAGTGTGAAGTTGATTTTCAGGTCCCCAAGTGTAGCTCTTTTACTGTGTATCATTCTGCAAGTTTCTGTGCTTCGCCGAAGATATCCACTGGTTCGTAAAATGGCAGTTTCCACGCCACCGCATCTGGTGCAGGTAGTTTGTCGTGCATCGACGTCTGCCAGTTCGGAAAGCTGCTTAATGTCCGCTCTTCTCTTTCAATTCACCATTTCGGCGCCATATGGATAGCTATGGTATATGATTTCAGAAGGTAGAGTTCACCAACCCCCTCACCCTCTGTCGCCCCCGTGTGAGTGGGCTAAACAGAGAAGATGTGAGCCCATGTCTCTGTTTCCGATGGTCCCTAATTTTTGCGGGGCTGTTGGACGGGGGTGGGGGTGGGGTTTCACCAGTTCACGCCGTGTGACCTGTTTTTCTTGTCATTCTTTTATTGTAATGCATTATTTACCTAACGCTAATACCATTCAACTGTATTATTTATTTGACGAGCAGAGGTATTAGGGTGGTAATTAAGGATTTTTTATTCTCCATTGTATATCTGTTAGAAGTCCACCGAAGAACGGGACGTTTAATATTGATTTAATAGTCAAGGCGCTCAATATATATTTATTCATTGACATACAGTGATTTAATACTCCATCACCGAACTGTACATAATCGTAGCTTTATACTTTTGCGATGCCTTTGTGATACAACATTGATGGTATAAGCTGTAGTACCAGTTTTCAAGAAATACTGCTCGGTTAATTGCATGAAAAACTGCCTTTCTATTTGCACCTTCGTGATTCTTGGGTTTTCAGTATTGCATTTTCATTAATTATTTATTACATCTTATTTCAATCTGGTGGCTTACTCTTACGCATAATTTCAAGTGTGCTTTTTTACATTTTTTTTTTTTTTTTTTTTTAGCGTCCTATTTCATTAGCGAATCTCCTGCAAATAACTAATGGGTAGCCGGAGGAGGAGGAACTGCATTCAAGACTACCTCCCTTTCATCCTGCCTGTTCCTCTCAGTCACCCCCTCCCCCTTCCCCCTTCCCCCTTCCCTCATCCTGTCTACTGCCTCCCTCTTTCTGTACTCCGTTCATCCTCTTCCCTCACTGCCCTTCCCAGCCGTCACCACTTAAATCCCTCGCTTTCGACAGGGGCAGTATGAGAGGATTCAAAAAGGCTTTTTAGGATCGCTTTATTCATACCTTTTTGCCTCGACGTTCATTTAGACGATCTGAAAAGTCCCGATTTTAGTCTAAAGTCCCGATTGTAGACCGTATTTTGCTGCTTATCTGGAAAGTTTGCTTGGGCTTTATACATGATTGTAACACAGATTTGCGACCTTCAGATGTCTTGAGACTAAGAAAGAATAACCCATTTTCATGTATTTTCTAAACCCTAGTCTGCTGTATAATTAGAGAGAGAGAGAGAGAGAGAGAGAGAGAATTAGTCACTGAAATCCCTTCGTAGATTTTTTTTCTTAATCTTGCATACGGACAGTTGTTCCTTGTACATTTCATTATCAGTATTAACGCTTCAGACTCATGAGCAAATCCCTATAGTCTTTTTGCAAGCGTTCAGTCTGCACATGCGCAGGATACCATCCCGGAGTTGGCCATCAAGGCTGCAGGATATCCGCCAGTTTCGTGATTCCCTTTGTGACCACGGTTGCCCGTTTGTATTTATCCATTTTTTTTTACTGCAAAGATTGCAGACATGCTTATTTTGTAACTCGTGAGGTTTTTTGTGATCCATAATTGCTTTCGACCGACCCCCTGAATTTCACTTGCAGTGCGGTGTTCCAATTTTAAGATCGCTCATTGGAGTTTGGTGCATTTTTTTATAAAACCGGGTTTATGCTCTCTCTCTCTCTCTCTCTCTCTCTCTCTCTCTCTCTCTCTCTCTCTCTCTCTCTCGTGTAGAAGTAAAGCAATCCTTGACGTTGGGAAAAAAAAATATACGCATCAGTAGACGAGTTAGTTGGGGTATGTAAAATTCTTAGCATCGAACCTTGAGTGGAGAAGAATCTGGAGAACGAGTTCTTTATTAATGATAAAACGGTTATGTTTGGGTCCTGAAAATTAAAAAGGTAAATAGTAAATATAGGTAATACTAGTAGTAATGTAACTGTAAAAGTTATTTAAAACCAACAATTTACAGGTTATTGTTGTTATCCTTTTTTTGACGTCTCTTTATTTTACTCCTGATTAATAACTTTTAACTTTTGGTCATTTTGAAGGTTACACGACTGGATCGTTATAAGGGAACGAAAGTTCCAGACTGCCACCTTATCACCACAACTCCGAGAGAGAGAGAGAGAGAGGAGAGAGAGAGAGAGAGAAGAGAGAGAGAGAGAGGTGGGAATTTCGCACAGGCCCAGTCAACATTAACGATCGAATTGCTTTCAAAATATATGTTTCTCTATAAATACAGTCTGGTAAATTCTAGTGCATGGGGCACATTGCCATCACTCCAAAATTTCTATGAAAATGACTGGAGAAAAAATGGCAATTCTGCTGAAAAGTTCCCTATTTCAACTATATAGTATATATTCTTAAAAACATTTCTATTGGAGTTCTATGTTTTTCCTTTTCAGTGTTTTCTTTTCGCATGTAGATTTTTTTGTTTCAAAAACCTCGCTTTAAAATTTTATGGCCCTTTAGGTCTGTTCACGTGAATATTCGTTTATTTCAGTAATAACAAAGATTGTTTTACACTGGTTGTGTTTGTGACTTATGAAAATATATGTAACGTTACAGTTGTCTTACGTTCCAGTGCTTAAAATTGTCTAAACTCACAGATAGGAAGCTTGACCTTTGCTATGTAATAAAAAATCTGTGATTTATTCACCGTTCTTGAAAAGAATCTAGACGACTAATCTGTGGTGTTAATATTCCAAGCAAAACCCAGAGAACTTCGCAGTACCAAAATGAACTAACTATGGTGGGTGTCTGTTGCGTTGTAGAATTCGTCCTAAAGTTAATGAGTCAGTAGGAAAATATCAGTGCGTCATTTGTCTTCTTGCATGTCGTTTTTTTTCTATGCATGACCTTTTTTTATAGGGCACTGGTGATGGCGGTGGGAGGTGGCAGGCTGTTAATGGTTGGGTGTAGCGTAGGGGACCTGTAATTCGCCTGCATTTCATAAGCTTGTTGTTTGTTTCACTCAGTTCATTGGCCTTTAGTAACACACACTTTATTAATACAGTGTACATACACAAGTGCACACATACACACGTGTATGTGTGTATATGTATTTATATATGTATGTATATATGATATATATATATATATATTATATATATATATATATAGTATATATATATATATATATATATATATATATATAGTGTGCGTGTGTTGTGTATGTGAAGAGGCTTCATTGCAGGTGTATAAAGCGTTTAAGTTGTCGAAGTTTTCAGCAGTTTCCTTCAACATAGGGTAGCTTAAACGTGCGACTGTTGTAAGTACTTGTATCTACACGTATGAATAACAATTACAATAACTACAGCATCTTACGCGTTTCCCTGTGAAAGGGAAGTCACGAAAGTGCAAGCGTACCGTAAAAAAAAAACCCCACATTTTCGTACCAACATTCTTATCATAGAGGATGAGAGTCCGTTTCAGCCGCTGAATAATAAAACACGCTTATTTAGAGGCTCGTGATGAGGCAAAGACAAGCTTGTGAAGGATAACAGACGCAACTGTTTAATCTTGCGGATAAATGTCGGAACTCTCTCTCTCTCTCTCTCTCCTCTCTCTCTCTCTCTCTCTCTCTCTCTCTCATATTAAACTTGCAATTGGGTACCATAAAGCATCTATCATCTTCTGTTACCTTTATGCTTTCATAGAAGTGTTTTCATTAGGGTATTTCCACACGTGCACATAACGGTATACGTATGGGAAAATGTTGTAATTTTGGAATTAACGGATTGTTTTACAAGTGATGGGGATTTCTTCTGAATGGTGTAGTATTCCCACAGGATGCTACGGATGATAACGTAAGACATGAAACGACTAGGGAAACCTTCGGGCAGATTGTTTTTTCACTGTAGCGTTTTAAATACTTGATTCAGCTCCCATAGGCAGTCCTCGAAAATAGACTTAGTTTGTCAAGGCGGGAAAAAGTTGACCACAAGACTATGAGGTGAAAGAACAGATTTTTCATTTATAATAGTTCAAAGGGAAATTGACGAATCAGAAACATTTGCCAACTAAATTCTTGTATTAGGAAATCAGCACTTATTCATTACCAGCAACATTTGTTGTTAGGTCTCATATCCTTCATTATTCCATGAGTGCGGATATCCGAAGCCTCGTGGCCTTGTTTTCCGTCCTGTCTTGCTTGGTCATCGTTTCTCGTGAACTCTGGGAAAATGCTATATTGCGTTTTAAACTTCCCATGGTATTTACCAGTCCGGCCCAAGACCTTAGATAAACACCCTATCTATGGCCGCGTTCCTCGGTATCTGATTTTTGCTTTATCTGATCAGCGTTATCTTCTCGCTGGCTCCCATATCTTAACTTGAATCAGATTTTGTGGTCTCCTCTATGGTGAGCTTTTGCCCCACCCCCCCCCCCCCCCCCCCCCCCCCACATTCTCCTCTTTGGGAGCCACCCGCAATGCCGTGTGGTTTCTCGTCTTACCCATAAGAACATTGGAAATTCATAGACCGCCTTTTCTCTGAATTTGATATTGGTAGCAGGAGTGAGGGTATTTTTGTCGGATCGCGAAAGTACTTCGTTTATTCGTCCTTTAATATTAATAATTTTTTCCACCCCAGTATAACTGTGCCATCTTCAGCTAACCTGACTATGCCTCCTTGATTATGTGGGAAGGGGAAAACCAAGGAGGTTGAATACAACCTCGGGGCAAACTGAGCTTAAAGTTTTTAGCTGACGCTTCTCAGACCTCAGTACCTTCCCCACCTTCTGGGAAGGTAGTAAGAAAAGGAGAAGAGCGTATGCATATTTCTTTGAGATATACTACTTCTCAATATTTTCCGCTGGTTCCTTGATATTGAGTTCTTTACGATTATACCCGAAGATCTGCATTTAATAGAATGTGGTAATGCAATCGATTATACTTTCACCAACTTAACTTTGATGGACATCGATATAAAAGTTGTTCCACCCTTTTTCGTGCCAAGTGTTTTACAGCGTTCCTCAGGGTGTTTCATCAGATAATTGACCATAAAAATTGCCTTATATATATTTAATAAGCTCTCTCTCTCTCTCTCTCTCTCTCTCTCTCTCTCTCTCTCTCTCACACACACGAAATAGCATAAGACGATAAAAGAAAGTAATATCTAAAATGCAAGAAGGAACCCATCTCACCGAAACAAAAAAACAGACCAACGGAAATTCGGAAGGATGAACCGAAAGAATTGCAGTGCAATATCAAACATTCTTCCAACGAAACCCATTCTAGCATTTCCTTCTCGCTTTCCTTTGGGAAAAACGAAATGAAATTGTGTTCGGTTTTCAATACTTCTTCCAACCGGCCAGTCAACCAATCGAGAGTTTAAAGGCGATGCAGAGACAGAGAGCAGATGGTGATCGGATTTGCCAGCAATAATTTGTATTTACAAAAAAATATATATAGTGGACTTTAATCGAGGTAGTTTTTATTTCAGCATTTTCCGTTTTCTGATGGCTTGAATGTTGAATTTGATAAGTTATAAACGGCAGTTTAAACGTGAGGCTTGAGAGAGAGAGAGAGAGAGAGAGAGAGAGAGAGAGAGAGAGAGAGAGAGAGAGAGAGAATTATTACTTTGTTCATCGGAAGGTTTTGTTGGTGGAATCTTTCACATTTCATATTCCAGGCTCGAGATTATTCCGAAGTTTTATGATATGATCTTGAGAAATTCTTGGTAACTCCCTATTTTAAGCATATGAGTTAACTGATTTGGAGTGCATCTCTCTCTCTCTCTCTCTCTCTCTCTCTCTCTCTCTCTCTCTCTCTCTCTCTCTCTCTCTCTCATTTGTAAGCGCGCCTGCCTGTTTGCTCTCGTGTATGTATCTGGTGAATTTAAGGAGTATCCTCCTTTGGACATTTAAAGTATTTTGTCTTTTAATATAGCGGCGGTATTGTTTATGTTTACCATTCTTAATTTGAACTTAGTCGTCTTTGCTGATACAGAAAACGGGAACCGCCGTACTAAAAGAAAAAAAAAAATTTCTTGGGAACACGTATAAAAGAAAACGTCTTGCTTAATTTTCCAGTTCCATTGGAGATATAATTTAAACTTTGAGATGGTCTTGAAGAATTTAAACTTTGAGATGATCTTGACGTGACGCTATATATTTTTATGAAAAGGAGAAATAAGTTTTAAGACAAATCATAATGGACGATGGTAATAGGCATGTTATCATTATCTTGATTTGAGCCATTGTAGTTCGAAGTATTTTAGGGGTAACAACACTAAAAGTCTTAGTGTCCAAATACTTGAGTGTGTTCGTAAAGTAACACATTTTTGTTATTGTAAACCGCTATTTTCGTTTCAAATCCAGGGTATATTTCGTGTATCGTGAATTTTGTTTATAGCCTTAATGAACTTCAAATTTTAAAATGTTACACGACTCGGGTGTATGTACTTAATGTTAGCCCAAGGTCTAGTCTAGATCTTTGTTTAAAGACCATGTGTTATGCTATCCGTGTACCCCGAATGTCTTTGCGGGGGGACAAAGGAAATGTCAATCACGAGAGGCTCAACGAGTAAAGCGTTGCTTTTGAAACCCCTGAAGTGCTGTACGTGTCATATGCGGCATCAGATCTGCTGACTTTTCAGAGATTGGTCATCGTGGTCTTGGTGTACGTCATGTACTTAATGATTCGCGGATATATTCCTAACGTACATATTTTCTCCCGCAGGTTTTTTTTAATGCCATTTAGATGCCGTTCTAGCTTGATGTAGAGGATTTTTTAAATCAATATTGTTGTAGGTATACATCCCGCATTGTGTGAATTTATGCAAAATTTAAAAAAAAAAATTTATTTTACCTCTTTTATATAAAAAAATACATATATCTTAAGATCTTACGTGTATGTATATGTACTTGCTTCTATAATTCATACATTTGTCAACATTTTATTTCCGTTTCATAAGTAGGATTTTTATTGAAAATGACATTAAAATGTCCTTGGCACAAAAAATGTTTTAAAATGCAGTAGAACTTGACATTTGTGTGACTGAGTTGTAGGCATTTCCATCCAAGCTAAAAACGAGATCGCACAACTTTTACCAGCCCTTTAGTTAGAAAAAGCAATGTTCATTAACTCGGTTTAGCTCAGAATGTACCTTGACTTTTAATGCCATTACGATGCAAGGACATGTTTTAAAACGGCACAATTATCAGAGCGGTATGCCTCGACTTGTCCTGAGGGCATTAGGAATATTAGATTAAAGAAGGATTGTCATGCTAGTTGTGTTAAAAAAAGTTTTATTATTATTATTATTATTATTATTATTATTATTTTTTTTTTTTTTTTTTTTTTTTTTTTTTTTTTTTTTTTTTTTTTTTTTTTTTTTTTTTTTTTGCTCTACACAGTCCTCCAATTCGACTGGGTGGTATTTATAGTGTGGGGTTCCGGGTTGCATCCTGCCTCCTTAGGAGTCCATCACTTTTCTTACTATGTGTGCCGTTTCTAGGATCGCACTCTTCTGCATGAGTCCTGGAGCTACTTCAGCCTCAAGTTTTTCTAGATTCCTTTTCAGGGATCTTGGGATCGTGCCTAGTGCTCCTATGATTATGAGTACGATTTCCACTGGCATATCCCATATCCTTCTTATTTCTATTTTCAGATCTTGATACTTATCCATTTTTTCCCTCTCTTTCTCTTCAACTCTGGTGTCCCATGGTATTGCGACATCAATGAGTGATATTTTCTTCTTGATTTTGTCAATCAACGTCACGTCTGGTCTGTTTGCACGTATCACCCTATCCGTTCTGATACCATAGTCCCAGAGGATCTTTGCCTGATCGTTTTCTATCACTCCTTCAGGTTGGTGCTCGTACCACTTATTACTGCAAGGTAGCTGATGTTTCTTGCACAGGCTCCAGTGGAGGGCTTTTGCCACAGAATCATGCCTCTTTTTGTACTGGTTCTGCGCAAGTGCCGGGCATTCACTTGCTGTGTGGTTTATGGTTTCATTTTTCGTATTGCACTTCCTACATATGGGAGAGATGTTATTTCCGTGTATCGTTCTTTGAACATATCTGGTTCTTAGGGCCTGATCTTGTGCCGCTGTTATCATTCCTTCAGTTTCCTTCTTGAGCTCTCCCCTCTGTAGCCATTGCCAATTGTCATCGCTGGCTAGTTCTTTAGTCTGCCTCATGTATTGTCCGTGCATTGGTTTGTTGTGCCAGTCCTCTGTTCTGTCTGTCATTCTCCTGTCTCTGTATATTTCTGGGTCTTCGTTTATTTTTATTAGTCCTTCTTCTCATGCACTCTTTAGCCACTCGTCTTCACTGTTTTTCAGATATTGCCTCAGTGCTCTGTTTTCGATGTTGACGCAGTCCTCTATACTTAGTAGTCCTCTCCCTCCTTCCTTTCGTGTTATGTATAGTCTGTCCGTATTTGCTCTTGGGTGTAGTGCTTTGTGTATTGTCATATGTTTCCTGGTTTTCTGATCTATGCTGCGGAGTTCTGCCTTCGTCCATTCCACTATTCCTGCGCTGTATCTGATTACTGGCACTGCCCATGTGTTTATGGCTTTTATCATATTTCCGGCGTTGAGTTTTGACTTGAGTATCGCCTTGAGTCTCTGCATATATTCTTTCCTGATCGTGTTCTTCATCTCTTGGTGTTTTATATCCCCTCCTTCCATTATTCCCAGGTATTTGTATCTATTATTATTATTATTATTATTATTATTATTATTATTATTATTATTATTATTATTATTATTATTATTATTATTATATTTCCGTCAGTGAAATGAAAACCTGAACGAAAGCCATGGAACTGTTTATCATCAAATATAATTAAGAAAATAGAGGATATTGATAAAGATTAAGTATTGATAAAAACACATTGGAATAGAGTCAAATGCAGAACAATAATTACATGATCTCCACCCAGAGTAAGGGAACAGTCATCTACGATAGGCCTAATGCAACAAATTCTGTATATATAGGTTTTAGCGGTCCAGAATACACAGTGGGTCCTAATGGTGACGTCATTTATTGGAATTTTATCTATTTTGTATATAGAATGCCCAAGTTCAGTCTACACCTTGTTAAGTGTTGACTGTACGGTTTACGTCATTGTGCCCCCTTTATTTATACTAGTTTTGTAGGAGTTTGCTGAATATTATTAATGATAGTGAGGTCTTACTTAGATTGTTTTGCTTTGCTGCCCGTGCAGGATTTCCTGTAGGCAGTGCCGTGATCTCCAGTCCTCTTGTTACTCAATCAACATTTTCGTTTCACTTCATGTAATGCTTGAACCACAAATATTTATTATGGATACACGTATCACACTTTTTGGAAATTTAATGTTCAAAAACAGTAGTTTGAGGAAATGGTTTAATTTCATGCGGAGTCAGAAACTGTCTGCGCGTGACCAAGAATGACTTAGAAGTTCGAAGACCGGCGGCCTCTTACGTGCCATTCCTTCCCCGTGCTTTATTACGCCTATGATATAGCAAGTCATGAGTTTCCAGAAAATTTTCATGACTTCCTGGTTATTCTTCACTTTTTTTTTTATTTCATATCAAATATATTTAATTCCTGAAATTGTAGCTTCAAATATTGATAACGATTTAAAAAAACCGAATGTATCTCATGTACATACTAAATTTGTGCCTAAGTTGAGCGCCCTATACCATTCTAGGGTCAGTACAATCAATGGGTATTCATGCCAGTGGTCAACCACACTTCCCACAGGCCTATGAAGTACCCAGAATGAATATACCTTTGTCGTCTAGGATCGGTGTCACTCCAAGCACTGGTCTTTTGCTTGCCGAAAGTGGACTACAGTATCCGTAGACTATCTTTCAATTCCGTTGTGTAGACAGTGATTTTGTATTCTCCTAGAATTCGTATCCTTTCTTGTTGCTGTAGCTGTTACCATCACAAAATTATCTAATGAACACGTGTTGTACGAAAGCTTGCATACTGCGGTCAGAGGTATGGCCAATACTCAAAATGCTCTCCTTTCTTTCCAGCACCCTGAGTACACCGAAGAGGAGCTGAACAACCTGTACAAGCTTTTCTGCCGGTATGCCACCCCCAGCACCAAGAAGGGCTCCATCTCCCTGGACAGCTTCAAGAAACTGCTGGAGTCTCTGGAGTTGACCCAGACCCACCTGGAAGCGAAGGAGACCTACGACTCCATCTGCAAGGATGGAAAAGTTACCCTGGACGAGTTCATGAAGCTTGTCAAAGAGCTCACAGCCAAGACGGGCAAGATCAACTTAGATGTGAGTTGCTTGATTTGTACTGATTTCTTTGTATTTAATTCCTGGGGTTACTGTCTGACGTTGAAATCGGAAGTTTCTTATTTCCCAAAAGCCCCCCTTATTTTTCTACAAGCTAGTTTACTTGGTAATTAACTATCCAATTTTACCTGTATTTGGTGTGTACGTAATTGTATATATTCACGATTCAATATTTACTCACAATTTGTAATCGAATTTCAAATTCAGCAACCCATATTGTCGCTGCGTTTATGAAAACTGTTACATTATGAATCTGATGAGTTTTAATTGGCCTACTATGAGATTCAGGGTCTCTGTAACACGGTTTTTTGGACTTTGCTACTTGTCAAAGCATCGGATGTAGCTGAAAGTTGACATATGTATATTTTACAACCACACACAAATTTTGTCAGCATTATCAATAACCTAAACCCGATAGTTTTAATTTTTATAGAGTAAAAATGATCTAGCCGACGCCATGGCCAATGATTACGAGCCAAGAGTCGAAAAACATTCATTACGTAAGCAAGGTAAACAAACACCTTTTGACTAAATGTTGCCCCGCCCATCCACCAGACAGAAATTCCATCGGCTCTGAAACCCAAAGACTTTATGAATGGCGGAACGATACATAGATGTGGGTGGGGTATCAGTGCTAGCGTAGTAATACTACTGTAGCAGTAGTGCCGCAACAGTATAGCAGTAATATACATGAATTAAACGTTTAGACCAACTGCTGGGATCCTTGAGGATCATTTAGCACTTCTTACAACTACTCGAAAAATTAGTTTTTATAGCCAGAAGTTAAATTTTCTAATCCAACAATGCCCATGGTAGCCTTCAGTGTTATCCTGAATTATAAAGAGGCGAAAGTGGGTGGAGCCTCATGAAGTCACCATTCTGACGATAATTATTGGTGAAGGTTTAAAGCCAATATACGGTAACGGCTATTTTCTTTCAGTAAATAGGTAGATAGCCAATAAATAAAAATTGCTTGACATTGGATATAGCAGTTATCAAATCAAGCTTGTCTACTATGTTTTTGGTAATTACCAACTATTCCCTACATCTGTCAATCTGATTGTGACCTATAAAGTAGACTGTAATTTCTTTGGAAACTTATTTTGGAAGTTAGACTAATAATCGAAGTGTTTTTGTATTTATTAACATATTTTGTTGGTTTGTTCATTATGACAATTATCAGCGGAGAGGTTCCCGAGTTCATAAAGGTGTACTGCTTTGCTTGTATTTAAATTTGTATGTCATTGTTGCCAGAGGTTTAGCCTTCGTTACGTATAGCCAATCATCCATCGAGAAAGAGGGAAGAAATGATGTCATAAGTTACGTAACGAGTGCGTTCGAAACCTTTTCTCTGAGTAAGTTGGCCCGTCTTCAAAAAAGGTCACTTTTACATTATAAGTACCAAATTTATTCAACCTACTTAGTGCAGAATACACTCAAAATTTATGTGTTGATATAATATGTATTCTGAATAAGAGTTATATTTATGAAATGCATAGATAAAAAGTTATTGCGAAAAAACCGTGTTACAGAGGCCCTGAATCTCATAGTAGGTTTAAAGAACTGTAAAACACAAAGGAAAAGAGGAGTAGGCCTCAAGATTTATCAGCTTATTATTTTTTTTCTATTCGCGCATGTTTTTAATGCAGGTACATATCAATGGGCATTTCTGTTGGGGATCAAAATAATGCTAGAGATTTGAATAAAGTTTTATGCCTAGTACGAGGTGTTCGAAAGTTATATAGTGGGGTGAAACTTGGTCGTTCAGAAGTACACAAACTGACAGTAGATGATAAAGTTTGAATGAACACGAAGTTTACCTTCAAGTCAGAATTATTTGGAAGTTGAGAATTGGTTACGATATGTCAAATATCTCTGGATACATTTAGCGATCATTGTTAACAAGTACAGTTCCTAATGCGAGAATTAGTAACCGTTGGCATTTAGTGTTTGTAAGCATCAAACAGCATATATGGTTAGAGATACGTTGGCGGCTAAGACGTGATTATATGTAGCTAAGCATCGAGCAATGATTACATTACATTTTTTCTTAAATCAGTGGGGATGGTTGTTTGTGTAAACATTAATAAAACTGTAAACACACACGCAGTTAATTGGGTTCTTCAGAACCTTTTAAGATGAAGACATTGATTTAGCCTTGTAGGCTTAGTTAAAGATGAGGTATCCAGTGCGTTCCCGCTTGAGATTAAATCATAGAATCGGTTTATAGATTCTGTTAAGGAAATTCTCTCTCTCTCTCTCTCTCTCTCTCTCTCTCTCTCTCTCTCTCTCTCTGTGTGTGTGTGTGTGTGTGTGTGTGTGTGTGTGTGTGGATTGGACGTTAATAATCCCGTTTACTCTTTACTCAAAACTTCCTAACTTGGAATTGATAATCTCTCTTGATGGATGGGTCGATGAGGGTGTGTTGCTTGCAACTTTCTTAATGAGGCAAAGGATCCTAATGCCCTTAACCCAGCTCAGCTTCGTGGCAAAGGAGAAAAGGGACATCATTTGAGAAAACATAATTATGTCATTGATGGGTTATAAGATTGTACCTCCATCTGTTGTGGTCTAGTGAATTACGAGTAGAAGAAAATACCAATTATTAATGAAGGTTCTACCGTTATGTGAGAGAACAACACTACTCGTGGCATTGCAGTGGATACCAATCCAGGCGAGAATCATATACAAGGGACGTGCCATTACATCCCAAGTCACCTAGCATAGAAAACGAGGGCGGGGTAGATGGGAGACAACAAATGAGTTTTAGCCTAGGATAATAATAGCACTACAGCCGTGCTCAACTCTGTAAGATGGAGGAGCGTAATTTAGGTAGGCTCCAGAGCCTTTAGAAACACCTGCCTCATTATAGCTCAGTAAATGATCACATTCAGTTAAGCCTAGTGACAATAAGTTTAGATTAAAAAAGAGAAAGAAAATTATTTAGAGACTCACACCAGCGCAAACCAACATCATATAATTTTAGAATTACGGCTCTGCAAAGCGTCCTCTTCGACAGAGTGGGTAGAGGTTTATACATCAAATCAGCACAGTATGGAGGAAAGTTATTGGAAAACGCAAGAATGGAAAGAATTTGGTGTAATTTGGTTCATATTGATCAAAGTTATAATAGTGTGAGAATGGCAAAACATGCCGTTGACGCTGAAGGTCGAGTGTCTTGAATTCGTCTTTATTGGAAAAGTTAGGACAGATTTTATTAGATGAAATGCGCCAGGATAATGTTCGAGCCACTGCTTATCGCCTTCCTGTGCGGGGACATGTGTCGGTTGGGCCTTTATGCTATTTAAGGAATATATGGAGAGGGCTTTGAAAAAAGCACGCACGCACGAAGCCAAAGCTTTACGCACTCAGTGAAGTAAAGGGTAAATACTTTTCAAACTTTATTATTTTTACAAAGTGAAACCTTACGAGTTATAAGTGCAGTAGATAAGATACTCCAGATTTAACTGGTAAAGTGATGTTTATTACAGAGGGACATTATTAGGTTAGCTGACAGCATATTGTGTTCTGTAAATAGTAGGTGTGTGACCGGAATACCCAGTTGGGCAATAACAAAACTTTAAGTTAACTTTACATGAGTGAAGCACCCATTTAAAATAATGTCGTGTGGTATGTACTCATATGTCATGTAATAGAGAGAGAGAGAGAGAGAGAGGGGGGGGGGGGAGTGGGTAGTTATTTACTGTAGATAAGCATTACAAGAATATTTGCATAAAAAGAATATTAGCCCCACAATGTAATTCCAGATAAATTCCCACAGTAACCCTTGTCAATTCACTTCAGTGATCCAGATCATTGCAAAGTTGTATTGCCTCTCCTCGTGTAAAAGTACTTAGACCACATTTTACAATACGAAGCTTTTTTTTCTCTCTCTCTCCTTTTTACTGTGTCCTTCACGATCCCTCATAAACCCGAGAAAGTACTGGTCGTAAATTTCGCTCGTTACCGGGTTGACCGCATTTTGGGTCAGTCGTACAAGAGGCTGTTTGAGAGGAGATCAAGAAGATAGGAACATGATGCTGAACGAGAAGAGGAGGAGGACGCGATGATATTGAGCTCAATATCTGGAGAGTATCCTCGAGTTATATGAATTGGGGATTGAGTAGAGAGTGTGTATTGAGACCTATATTGGTTAATAAGGTTAGATATCGAGATTAAGAATATGAATATCAAGACATTTCGTTTAAGTAAATTAAGATTTGCTTCTTTTCCGGGTCCATTCAACCGAAAGCGTTCTGTGGGACCCGGAAATTCTTTTGTCCTAACTTAATTTTGGCAAAGTAAAGAGATTGCCAATTTGTGTCATTTTGTAATTCTGAATAACTTGAGATTGTGTTTGCCTGTTTACTAAGTATTGTTGTTATTTTGAGGAAATAAAATAGTTAAATAGTTTAAATCATTTACCAGTAACTACTGACGAGTCTGGCATTTATTCTGATCACAACTATCCCTAGACAGTTGGTCTATTCGTCATTTCACTGAAAGATTTGCCCTTCCCGGTCATCGCATTTACTTATTTCATTTCTTTATTTTTTATTAGTCTCTGTTCTTTATGAAATCATTCAATATGTCTTCGAAAATGATAGTTTTATGGAATTAATTCCCCTTGGAATAACTGTTCGTATAATCTAGTACTATATAACTATACTCTGTTTTTTCCATCTGTCCATCCGCCTGTGGTGTTTTCGCACGGTAACACTGCGTCCCAGGCTGTAAATAGTTACGCTTTATGTAAGTTTGAGGTAAATAAAAGAATATCTGGGTGTACGTTTGCAACTGAAACGTTTTTTAATAATTTACGCTATGCGAATTACACCGTTAAGATTCGAAATAGGATATTATTCAAAGCCCGGGACGCAGTGTTACCATGCACAAGCCCCACAGGCGGGTGGACTGATGAAAAAAAACAAAAAAAACAGAGTATAGTGTATAATTATCCACTTTAAAGTGTTGCATCTTTCCCTTTTTACCGTGTCAATATTTGCCTCTAATTTCAGTTTACATTCTTCCTTGCAAATTCACCAGGAGCTTTTAATCTCTGAAGAATCTCTATCCATATGAACATAAATTCCCTCTAAACTTTGCTTTCATTAATATTATAGAATTAGTTTGATATAGATTAGATTTCTTGCTTTTACATAGTCTTTGCTTTTTGTTTTTTTTCATGCAACATTTACGTTCTTGCTATTCGTAAGGGCCTGGAAGTCGGCTTAAAAATTATAGCGTTCGCGTTTTTAACCCCAATCATCGGAAAACCGGCATTTATTGCCAAACCGTGTTTCCTTATTACTTGAAAAAAAAACTTTCCCGTAACTTCCCCATGGGTGTCCTTGGACGAGTAAGAATTATTATTGGTCTAAGCCACTCGCGGTCTATGGTGAACTTTTTTTTTTTTTTTTTTCCTTTCTGCTTGAATTCTTCCCATCACTCTCAGCAGGGATGTGGTTTATTTTCAGTTTTAGTCTAAAATAAAAAAAAAAACTTTCGTCACAGTTATGTTAATGGACTCCGTTGGGTGTTAAGAAGCCTGAGGTACACCTCAGACCCCGTACTCCCTTGATCACCTTGCTTAATATATACAAGGACATTTAATCTGAACACTCGAGAATTTTGCGTGTCAGAATTTAAAGATATTAAAATATTAACTAACTATTTGGAAAAAAGTTGCAGTGAGATACCACTTAGTTTTCAAGGAAATTAGGAATTAAGAAAGAAAAAAAAAACCTTGTGGTAGACCAAATCAGAGCCGATGTGAAGAACACCTGTATAATACAAACAAGGAAAATGTAACATGGCGTTGAAGCTGAAAGCGTTTAAGAATAGAACGACCGGAACTCCTGATGCTGAGCTTAATTAAAGGTGGATTCTCCAAACCAGGTGCAGCCTTCATAGTTTATTCGTGGGATGTGACACAACGCGACCTCGTTGTAACGAAACCATGAGACGAAAAGTATTAAATGTTGACTTAATTGTTTTCCTTTTTTATGAGGTAGTAACTGTGCTTAATGTCGGAAATTAGATTCACGGAAATTGGTGTGCTTTTTCTGAGTGGTTTTCTTTTTTTATTTGTATTTAAAGACCATGTGAATATTCATTGACAAATTGTATTTTCTCATATGTTGTACTTACATAGACCTTCCTTTAAGAATGACTTACTTTAATTATAGTTGCTAAGGGGACAGGCCAGAATACAGCAAGGAAAGGGCCCCAGAGTTTAGTATGGTGGATTAATGGGCAGAATTTTGCAATATGGAAAAGGGCGCAGCCATATCTCTCCCGGCGTGGCGTGGGGTTTGCTTGCTTGCTTCCTAATGCATTTCCGATAAGGCGAAGGGGATAGCTGGCCATCAGAGAAGAAGCACCGGTGTCCCCCCAAATTCTGGTCATATTTAATTTAGTTTCTCGATGGTATTGGATTGTTGGATGGCGTTTTAACGTTACTTACTGCATATTGCTTTGTGCGCGATACTAATAATGTTGGTGTTTTAGCTTGAGTGTCCATTGTATTGTGGTAATATAAATTGCATTCATTACCATATACTTGAGTATTGTTCCAGTGTCACACTTCAGGAGAGATTTGTCATAGGCATTCCTTGCTAATATTTCTTGAAAGTAATTGCGAATCAGAGGTACAACCTGAAGCCGAAGAAATTCAGAAATCGACCTCCCATAAATCCTTAGATCGCTCCCGTCTTGATTTATGGGTTGTAAATTTACCAGCATACCTGGAATCGATGCTTCCAGCTCTGTAATCAGGCTGTAATTGTACCGTGGACACGGTTACCACATTCCGGATCACAAAACGGTGCCGACAAACTAACAAAAACAACAACTATTTTTGCCATGTTTATTGTTTTATACTACAGACTTTCGATTGTGAAAAGTCACTTTGAGCGTTCTTAAATTGCGTCTTATTCGACGTTTGTCCTGCGAGGCTGAGGGCCTTCGTCTGTGTTCTTCTGGCCTTCGTCGCGAACAGAAGTCCTGGAGCGACTCAGGAAATTTCGTGTATAAGATTGGTCGTTAGTTTAGGGGGAACGCTTGTGTATCTTTTCGTTTGGAAAGTAGCGTACTTTCCGTTAAATGAAGTGTATTTACGCCAGAGAAAGAGTTGTCTTAAGAGGGAGAAAATTAAGATATTGTATTTCGTAGAAGTGATTATTTTTACAGGGGAATATAGTGCACTCCCGCTTCAGAGATTGACTGTTTGTAATGAAAAAAGTAGGGTATTTTGCTTTAAAGAAAATTATAAACTGCCTTTTTATTTTGGAATATTGGTTGAATTTTCAGTTGGAAAAGTGACTTTTTCACTATAAAACGAACATAGAAAGACGCAAAATATAGTGAATTTTCATACAAGAAAACTTTTTTAGTGATAGGATGTCATGTTTTTGTTGAACTGTTCCTCGCGTGTCCAGCTCTTAGTTTCGTGATGCACGTGTCTTGATGATGCAAATATGCTGTTGTAATTACAAGGTCGGTAATTGAAGCTTGTTGCTCTTGCGTAATGTTTGACTGTTTATTGTTCAGGATTTAATTTGTAGAGATACGAAGTTTAGGAATTTCATGCATTTGCTCTTTAAAATAGCTCTTGGGTATTGAGCTAATATTACCTTAATCTTTTTGATGCATAGATATTTTGGAGATTAACTTTAATTTACCTGTATTGACAGTGAATGTGCTAGGTATGTTTTACTCGTTAAGTCCGAGTAGATGTTTTTATTAAAACTAAAGCCATTTTTAAACATTTCCATTCTTAACGAAAAGGCTAATCTCGAAAGGGAATTTATTTCATCATTCAGGGGGCTTGACTATCTTTCTTAAGGGCAATTTATTTTTCACGAAACTCAGAGCTGGAGACAAACTTAACAAAAACGTACATCTTGAGTATAAAGCACCTGAATTTCATTAGTCACTGAAACCCTCAGAACTTCATCGAAGAAGCTATAGCTTTCGCTATGCCTTTTTTCGAAAACGTAGCCACCATCAGGGCTCTGACGGCGAAGCAGATAAGCAAACTGAACAACGCCCAGTTGAAGGAGGGCTTGACCACGCTTATCTTGCACGAGCGGGCGCACGGCCCCTCTAACAGCCAGATCCTCGGCGAAATTCTGGCTCTTAAGAGGGAAGTGGCCGAAATGAAAGAGCTGTATTCGAACTTTGCCAAGATGGCAGAGCGAGTCGAGTACGTCTACAGGGTTGTCCATCGCCATCAGGTAGTTTAACATGGTGTGTCCCTTTCTGGCCGTTCATGTTCTCTCTCTCTCTCTCTCTCTCTCTCTCTCTCTCTCTCTCTCTCTCTCAGCTTTCTTAGCAAAGTTCCTCTCCAAGCAATCTACTTGAATTGCTTGTCAAAGAAACATGGCATTAAGCAGTTATTCCTTCAACCATACGACTCGGAGTTCCATTTGAACACTTGCAAATTCCTTGATAAATTCTGTTTAACTAGTTAATAAAAGTATGAGAATGACATTCATCCTCCGTATAATTAAGAGGCAATGAACTGTTCACGTGTATATTGGTGATTATGATAGCTTGCCAAAATTAGATTATTTTTATTGTTGCTTATTGAAGTCAGTGGGTAGGAAATTTACCTTCTAAATCAAACAATTTCCAAATATTCTAAAAGTTTTTGTTTTATTCTTCAAACTGCTGGAAGAATAGTCTGGAAATTTTCACGAAAAAGATGTTTTCGGCCTATATGCCTCATTTAACCGCAGGTGTTGATGCAGTGAACGTCGTGCATACAAGAGAGAGAGAGAGAGAGAGAGAGAGAGAGAGAGAGAGTTGGACTCTCCCTCTTAAGTTTGTGCTTGTACTGAAAGGTTATCTAAGGCTGTTAGTCTCATAAAAACCATGTAAATAGCAATTGATAAACATCCATGTGTAAAGAATGACTAGAGACCCCACAGTATTGGTAACTACCTCCTTTAAAAATAGTGAAAATGCGGAAGCAGTAAATTGAGCGAATCCAAAGGATTATTTTTGATATCGCCAACTCGGCATATGGCAAATTCCCTTGAAGCCGAGCTCGCAACACCACCCAGAGCTTGGCTCTACCTCTTGAAAAATTAAGAGAGAGTTGCGACAGTCTTTGCCACAGCATAGGCGCTTGCGACTTGACAACAGGCATTGCCCAGCCCTCTGACTAAACCATCTTGGTAAAGGAATGTCTGATTCTCGCTCAGAGAGAATCCGATTCTGCTGGTGCACGGCATCGTGGTGGATGCTGCTGATCATAGTGTTACCGAGAGCTGCAGCAGTTTTCATGGTCAATGCAGCTTTCCTGGTTGCCGGAATGCAGGTGTGTCGACATGAAGGAAACCTCATCTTTAAGGGACGACTTTGTCCTCCGTGGTGAGGAAAAGGGAGGGGAACCACCCGAAAATCAACTTTAAAACTAATGTTCTTCTTCCTACTGCTCACTTCAAGTTCTCCTGTGCAAATAACTGATATTCATTATAATGAATTTAAACTCGAATGCACTTTCTAGATGCTAAACTATGCTTATAATCACCCAAGTTTTGTTCGAGAACTGTGCATACTGTTTTCGAAAGTGTGAGAGTGAATTTATTTTAAACCGCTTGGCACCCATAGTGAAGTTAAACACGCATACCTTTTGCCTGCATTGTGTGCAAAAATTGGTGTAATTCTTTTCTTTAATTCGTTCCATTGTTTTCCTCGCGGAAAATAAAAGTTAAAAAAGTAGAAATTGTGTTTATAACTTTCCCTTTCCTTACTTGACCAGGAAAAGAAAGAAAACAAAATGGAGGAGAATATAGTTTCTCTTCACCTTGTCTCGGGGGACCTGTCACGAGTCTACTCAGTCAGGCTTTTAGTCGTCGTACACAAAGGCTCGTGTCGTAACAAAGGGTGACATCGTGAGAGAGAGAGAGAGAGAGAAATTTCAATTTGAGTTTAGGCCTAAAAGTCGTCCAAAAGGTTTTATTTTGACTGTATCGTCGGTTTACTTATGGAGGGAAGATTGTACTGTTATGGTTTGAAGAACCTTGCGAAACATTTTTAAATAACCTTGGGGTGTTTTTTTTTTTATTTTGTGATAGTGACTTGTGTCGCCAGTCTTTCCTGATTATAAAGTATTGTATAAATGAATCGTGGTTTTTCCGGACAGTAATTTGAATTTGTGGTTTTTCTGGACATTATTTGAATTTGCCATCTGTATCTACGTAGGTGTTATTTTCTTGGATGATTGTATAATTGGGTCATAAACATTTCAGCCACCATTATTTTTGGGAAAATATTTATCATTCTTGGCTGATTTGGTTAGGAAAAGAAAGAGAATTTTACATTGTGCTTAACCATACTTATTCATACCTGTAGCAGATTAGAATTTAGCAAGCAGAGGTGGTCAGAAGATCCCTAAAAATATTAAGTGCTTAAACTTTTTGATAAAGTGTGCATTTAAAACTTTACAGAAGCTGTATTTTTTTAATAGCTTAATTTAATTTTATGATTTGGACCCGAGAGCAAATGAACTCGTGCTTATTTATATGCTATAGTGGTGCCTAAGGAGCCTCTTGACCTTTTTCTAACAGCTCAATGTCTCCATTTCAGTTGGTGGTAAAACTGGCCGCCCAAGAAGAAGTCAACGTGGATGACGTAGGCGTGGGCGGAGCGAAGAGATTCTTCGAGGCGAAGGCGCGAATCCTCGAGGTGGGAGACGCTGCCTACAGGGCCTTCGAGGACAGAAAGAAAGAGGAAGAGGAAAGGAAGAAGAGGCAAGAGGAATTCAAGAAGAAGAGGGAGCAGTTCCAGGCCGCTGCATAGGATTCGAAAAAGTGAAGAGACAAACCTTGTACAAGAATGAAATGTCATCGTTGGGAGATTTGCTCATGGCAGTCAACATGGCGTGTCTTTTTTTTTCCATAAAATTCGTAGAGATCGAACGTTCTTAGACGACCTATTCAGTCGTGCATGTTGCCTCACATAATATCATTAAGCATAAGATTATCATGATGGTAAATTTAGGTCATAGGCAATTTTTTTTAGCAGCGCTCTTAAGGTGAACTTTTTGTATACCATGTTCAGTCATCAAATAGCAGTTACCTAAATAGGATACGCTAGAAGTTTAGCACCAAAAACATCTCAAAAATTGAGTAGCCATGTTTTTTTATTGTTAGATCGTAAGTAATTGGTCAGTGTAGTGAGAGTTAGGATACATGTACTGATAGCACTGATAATGTATATATATATTTTAGGATTAAGACGTCGATGAATGTTTTATGACTTGAAACGTATGGTACTATATGACTCTCCTTGCGTGGCCTGTTCATAGACTGTAAGCTGCACGCAGTCATCATTATTCATTTTAAATGTCATTCGTCATTTACTTTTTTCTTCCATAGTATGCCTAGCTCGATAATGCAAGTAGAATTTCATCACATAATGCTGTAAATTTCATTAAGTTGATTTTCTATGTTCATCAGTGTGATCCAAACGACCTTCTGTAATTTCCCGAATTGTTTTCCGCCGAGTATATTCTTAATGACGTTTTTACCTAAGAACTGAAATATGCATTACCAAGGTTTCTCGCGCATTTTATCTCTTTCTTCCAAGTGTTAGCTACAACCAGTGATATTTTTTAACTTGTAAGTTTCACGTATTTTGAGTGCTGTTTTTCCAGTGCAGCTTGAAGCCTATGGGCAGTTGCATAATTGCATTCTCTTGCTCACTATCAGATCAAAAAGTGGACTTCTTTTAACTGTTGTTGTTTTTAGTTTCAGTCTCTGTATCATCATTGTTTCAAGTTTCTTGAAATTTCATTTTATAGTACGAGAGTAGACGAATGTTGTTTAAATTAAGGTTCTCGAGATGTAATAGATATTTTTATTTACTTATTATTCACTTCACCTGTTTCGTATTTAGGAATAGGCGATTCACTGCCCCTTCAATTCCGTTTACATATTTTTGCCAAATGTTTTGAGAATCCTCATGAGTTTATCTAGGATTAACCTGTGAAGTATTCTTGATTTCCTTAGATGGCCATGTTATTGCTTCTGAATTACTTCACTTCTTTTTTTTACGGTATTTTACTCAAGTAGCCTTGTTTTTCAGGCTAAATTAAATTTATAAAAAAAAAGTTCTTGGGTTCCTTCCATAAATTTATTTTCCTCTTCATATTTTGCGGATAGCCTCATTCCCGTTCAGATATGTAGTAATTTTGGTTTCTTGATTTGAGCTTGAGCAATAACTTACCTTAAAAAATGCTGCCTTACTTTTAATCTCCTCCTTCAAAAACTGCTTCTCGTTTTAAAAAATAAACTAAATACTACTTGGACATATCACCTTCTCCATACGACCTATAGATAAGAAATTCACTAAGCTTAATTCATAAGCTCTCTCTTACTCCGCAGAATTATCTCCAAACTTCATTTAATTTGAGGTCCTTGGCAGAATGTTCCGAAATGGTTCATTTTTTAAAGAAATCGATTAGTTTCAGACGTTTAGCGGTGAAAATTTGCGTATTTTGGCGCCTGTAGCAAGTCTAATCCGCTTTCGAAGAGTATATGTATTAGTAACAGTTCATTGCCAGTAAAGAACTATAAGAAACTGAACTAAATGCTATTGCTTCAGATGTGTTTTAGTTCGTATCCATACCTGGAGGTATGTAAAGCTTGTAGATATTTTATGCAGATAAAGCTTGCTTATATCGACACATTTATAAAAAAAATCTTAGCTCTGCAGTTTTACAGAGCTAATTATTAGACCAATAGTATCAGTTTCAACAAAAAATTTTACAAGTTTATTTACTCAAAAAATTACTTTTAAAAAGTTTCAGCAAGATCATTTTTAGATGAATATTTAGAGTTGACAAATACCTTGGGCAGTTTTTTACATTTAGTTTCAATTAGTTATTGTATTTGAGTTAAAACTAATCATGGCGTCTTCTATTTATTATTGCAATTGCACCGCATTCTGATATCTCGCAAAAGCGTTTACTATATATAAATAGTATGTATTTTTTTTTTTTTTTTTTTTTTTTTTTTTTTTTTTTACAAGGGGCAGTGTTTTGTGTGTAATTTTAAGCCAATGTGATGATTGACTTGAAGGACCAGTGGGTAGCCTTTCTTTCGAAGTGTAAGAGATAATATAATATAAGATATATACAGTATATACCTGCTCTAGATTTATATAAAAAATGAAGTGCATATACTCGAAGTGGAGTCTTTTTAACCGCTAAGGTCGAATTGTTCATTGTAAAAACTTCAAGTCGGCTCTTTTAATGTCATGTGTGTGATAAAAGTGATTCCACGAAAAATGGGTTTGATTGGGTTCCTCCTTCAAGTGTGGCTCGTTCTTTTTTTTTCCACTCTTAGAAATTCTGATCGGTGGTAAATTTACCTCAAGTTCCCATATTTTTTAGGACAGTCCATTTGGGTGTATGCTCTGAAGTGAAGTTTGGTTGTATATTGTATACCTTACAACTACATGTGGGACTAAGAGCCACAGTGGCGTGATCGGTACGGTCTTAGCCTGCCTCCTCGGTGGCGGAGAGTTCGATTTTCAGACATTCCACCGAGGTGTTAGAGATGTGTATTTTTGGTGATAGAAGTTCACTCTCGACGTGGTTCGGAATTCGCGTAAAGCCGTTGGTCCCGTTGCTGAATAACCACTGGTTACATGCAACGTCAAAACACTATACAAACAAAATATATGTCAAAATATGGTGGGAGACTTAAGTACGGTTACCCTTTTGCTTATTATTTACCATCAAAGGTTTATGATACATTAGTTACAAATGTTTGTAAAAAAGTTTTCCATAATAGACAGACAGTCTAATATTCCTACATGAATATTATTTGTATTATGAATTTTATAGATACACTAATCATTTTAATTTTATAAAATTTTATGAATAAGAGTAGTACAGTCAGAATGAATCGAACAAAGAATCTGCAAAAAGATCAATAGATCATCAATAGTTTTTAAGACTTAAGGAACTAAAAACATTATCATCTAATAACTATCTAAAAAAATTTTGGTTTGATGTGCTCGATCAGAGTATTATGATCATTTTAGAAAAAAATAATTTTCAACTTCAGACATGCATTTTAAAGCAGCATTTAGAAGATTAAGCTATCTTGTGATATATATAATTACATTAGTTTTTTTCATGCCCTATCACTAGATATAGTAAAAAAATCAAATCACAGATCCACAAGCTTCACAGTCCGCATTCTCAGTACTGATGGAAAAGCCTAAGCAAGTTATCTAATTTTCAGTGATGACAGTATTCCACACTACCCTCGACTACTGGTTTCAATTTGTCCTAGAACAAATATATCTGTTCCATTGGAGACAACTGGCCAGTATAAACAGGAGAGTAGTTGTAAATGAGGCTTCTCTGCTCCTCTGCGGTATCAGCGAATCTGTGCTTATTCCTCCGGGCTGTTGAAAAAAAAAAAAGCATGATTAAAAAGGAAAGGTAGTATTGGGTTGGAAAGAAAAACGTACAGCAAGAAGAGAAGAAGGAAGAGCAGATTCAGTTTCAGAGTTTTATGAATGGATTGCAAATAGTGAGTACTAATGGCCATCATGCATAGGTCAGTACTTGTACAAGCCAAGCAGCCAACATCTACACAGCCGAAGACTTTTGCTAACAAGTATGAGCTTAGGAGTTATTTAATACAGTAATTGCTTAATATAATTGTGTTCATCAGAATTAATTACTCCTTCCTCGAGTCTGACAACATACTTCAAGGGTATTCTAAGCTGAATTACTTCGTGGCTGACGTCAGTCGGTTGTCATGGCAACATGGTAAGACTCCTTTGAAGGGCGGTGGAAGCTACCACCTTGACTGTAACTGGAGGATCTTCCTACGAACTAAACTGATCGACTAAATTTATTTTACAAAGTCTTATTTCAGAATTTTCATCTCATTAAATACTCGGATTAAGCAGATTTTGTTTAACCTAGATTCAGGTTTCTGAGTAAACATGCTACAAATAAATGAATGTATTGGATGGCATCATGATACGCACACTAAAACCAACATTCCCTTTTCTAACTGCTTAAAAAGGACGATCTGCATAAGTGTTAGAAAAAAGTTGGGATAAAGGCTCAAAAAGAAACTCGTGGGTGATTGATTGGTATTGATCAAGTAGGCCTTACGACAGCACAAGCACTTTGCCAAAGGCGGTCCCTTGATAATGGAAAGTTCTTGCAAGGAAATTAAGAAGCATAGTATGGCCCTCTGCAAACTGTGTACTATTTACTGAACTAACTCTTTGAATGGTTATGTAATGTGATGCATTTTGATCCTGAACTGATATTTTCTAAAAAAAAATGTCAAGCAGCTTTTACCTAGGTCGACAGGTATCGATCGCGCGACATGTCCCCATTAACGTATGCATATAACGGTAATTGTACCTGGCCTATACAGCAAGTGGGCGGATTCGTGACCAAGAATTGAAAGCGGATTATGAATAAAATACATAAGCTTTAAAGTACCCGACTCTCTCTCTCTCTCTGGGCAGTTGAAATAACATCAAAGGTTTGGACTTTTACGCTTTATTAAGACCTGACTTTCAACATTTAATTGCCGAGTGCCGCGTTTAATCCCTGAGGCAGAAAAGTAAAATGAATACACGGGTCGCCTAAAATAGCATCTGAAAGATCAAGAGTGACCTGGTTTGAGGCGCCATATTTATTGTTCGCTTTAGTAATTAATGTCAACAGCCACAGTTGTAATTATCTTTCTTTTTAGGTACTGTTCCATAAAAAAAAGTTCTGCTTTAAAGACTCATAATGAACTTCAGTTACTGATTTGGAATTTTTCTTTAGGATTTCCATTTATGGAGTAAAAAAAATAGGTTACACATTCTTCCTTCAGGGACAACGTACGTTTTCAAAGCAAATCTTCGCAATTTACTTCAGAAGAATGGTCCTAACAGTCACAGAGTTGTTTTGAAAGTGAAGGTATGGTCGTTAACTCGTTTCACTTCTATTTTGGCAAAATCATTATTATCAGAGTTGTGAATCCAAATGAGTTTATTTATTTCGCCAGCGGCTTCCTAACCATATTATTTAATAAGATTTGTGATATTATTTTGTTCGGCAATGAAAAGACTTAGCCTACTGAGAGAAATTTATACCGTTATGAATATCGGGCATTGACCATTTATCGGTCAACGCAATTTTAAGAAACTTCAAATTAATTTGATATCGCGCTCTAATGACTGAAAATGCTCGCTCTCCCATTCAAAATTAACTTTTTACACCACTGACCATTAATAATAACCGAATCTACTCAAAGAAGTCCTCGACAAGGAAATCCCTTAACTCCCGAAGGGGGTGAAACCAATCATGAAGGTAATTCTCTCTCTCTCTCTCTCTCTCTCTCTCTCTCTCTCTCTCTCTCTCTCTCTCTCTCTCTCTCTCTCTCTCTCTCTCGTTGGTTTAGGTTAACCATCTGAAAAAACTTACCATAATTGACATAGACTTGGGCGAAATGATTTGCAGTGTCAATGGCAACACTTGAATGTGGAATATGGTCGTGTCCTGGTTTTGTGGTCCATTCATAGGGGCTCTTCTCTGGGTGAAACTGTTGGAGAAAGAAGGCTGTTACATGAGCAGTTCGGAAAACATTGATAAAAAGTGGCTCTTAAGTCTCACTGAACTACTTATGGAAAATAAAACATTAGGGGTTCATCAAAGGGATGTACGGTAATGCAGTCTGAAACTGGTCACGTTTATGACCACTAAGGATTATAACCCAGTAACTAAGTACCATGCACTCTACCTTTAAACTGAAAAGTAGTAGCCAATAATTCATCCACTATAATAACGTAGGCTTTGGTGAATCTTGGATAATCTGATTCATGACTAAACCTTACAAAACTTAACCAGTCAATAAAAAGCACTTTCATTTCAAGTTGGTTGATTTCAATGACAGGTCATCTAACCAGACTTTCAAATATCAACCAAGTTGGTTAGTTGGCTTGTGCCATCACGACTAACCTTAGTGTGATCAGCTGTTGAGGGATGAGGCCTGACAGGAAGGGATCTCTAGACTCTTCCCACCCAACAAATGGAGGAATGCATCTCAAGTCTAAAACCTTATATGAAATGAATTTACTATTCCATACCCGTCTTGAAGTATGGTTTTAATTTGGAACATCTGTTAAATCTTAATATAAATTAATTATCAGTCACGAATGCTTGCTACTCAAAAGTCACGCTGCTCGGTGGCTTACGTCCAGTAAATTTTTAATAGGTAAATGAATAAATAAAAAAAGGTCAAATGGGAGAAAGACAACCATGCAGGCAGGACACGCTATTTGAACATTGCCCGAATTATTTTTGTTGCAGAGGCAATGGTATAGCACGATTTTATCACTTATGAACAACGTTCCACCAACCAACTGCAATGTTAAACGGAGCCATCATACCTCACAACTGAAAAGTTATTAGAAATAGTTTTGCAAAAGACGATAGCTTCCCATGATCCCAACCTTAGCTCAAGATATCTGATGTTCTTGGTGAAGCTGTTTACCTATGTTGAATACTTTGCATTCAAACACTGCGTTCTTATAAATCTAAATGCAGACTGATCAGACGAACATATATCAAGGCTAGGCCAACTTAAATAAGAAAATAGTCAGCTCAGTTCGGCAACGCGTGTGCATGAAATGAAAAACGGCATTTTCAAATAAACAGAAAAATATCGTGTTGTTCTGAATGAAAACAATTCCATAGATATATTCCCCCTCTGCTCAGCGTTCCCTCGCTCCCCCCCTTTTTTTTGGGGGGACGCCCACCCGATTAAAGATGATGTTTTCGAAGGGCGTCGGAGCCATGCACGTGCAGGTAAATATAACCACTGCAGCAGGTGAACACTTTTAAAGAATTTCCACCACACAGAATGAAAAACAAAAATAAGGTGAGTAAGAGAAAACTCAAACTTTTCTTCTTTGGAGAGGACTGCGTGAAAAATTATATTCCCCTATGAAAACCGATTAAAAGGCCGTGGGTGTTTTCAGAGGAAACAGGAAAAACGGTGGCTTATCCGAAAAGCCTTCATGGAAAAATTGAATCGCTCACGCAAGAACATTGAAAAGTTATTTTCCTAAAGGGAAACACTGATTGGAAAAATCAAAATTCTGAAAGAAGCTACCGAAAAACTATTTATCTCAACTGCTAAGCCTTTTCAAGAGGGAAGGCTGAACTGAAAATTTCTCAAAGAGAAGGCTGAAAATCAGTCTTTTTCTCCACCAGTAAAGAGTGAAACAATTAAGCCAGAAAGATGGAACAGAAAAAACATGAAATGTTCCAACAGAAAATTCAAAAATGATGAAAAGGCTAATAGGAATTGTTTCTTCCCTTCTACCCTTAAACGTCGAACACTATTCGCCGATACTTCCTTCCATATTTGAATAAGGGCGTTTTCCCTTCCCATCTCCTCCCTTCTCCAATTTCTTCCCATTTTGTGCAAGTTGGGCGAGGGCATTTGGTTGCCCGTTCTACCGGAACAAAAGTCGAATTTCCAAGAGAAATGGATCAGCCCAACCTGAGCACTAATGATGGTCCAAAGGAGAAGACGGCAAAAGCCTATTAACAAAATGGAAATTATATTATGTAATATATACAAGACATAACCATGAAATGCAAAAAAGAACAGTATCTGCGCCGTGAACGGCATTGGAGCTACACATCCACATTATTTACAAAGCAACAAAGAACTGATAAAGTGCTTAAACTGTTTTCCCTTACGGTTTGGCAAACAATGCCGAGTGTTTGGACTGGTAAGACAAAGACAAACAATATCTATCTATCTATCTATCTATCTATCTATCTATCTATCTATCTATCTATCTATATCTATATATATACATATATATATATATATATATATATATTATATATATATATATATATATATATATAATATATATATATATATTATATATATATATATATATATATATATATATATATATATATATTTATATATCATTGGTTTTTAAATACTTTTATGCACTCAGCAAAGTCATGGTCAGTGAGAGTACTGAAACCTGATCAGAAAGAGTATTCACAAATATACTCTATGAAAAAACAGAACGAAGTCTTCGATGGAGAGAGAGAGAAAAAAAAAGCCTCCTTCCACATCTAGAGCAATCTCCACCCCAACTGACTAAACAACCACCCCCCTCTCCCCCCCAAAAAAACTTGATAACCTGATAACTGATGGTTATCACAAAATTAAAAAATAAAATTATTAATAAGCCTTGAAATATCTTTACAAATGAAACACTGAAGAAACACTATTAAATCATTCTGGTTTTATATGTACGATAACAAATCAGGTAAAACATGAACAAACTGCGATATATTTCTTATGAAATATATCTTTAACAAAGCTGAAAGTGGCTCGCGGTTCGCACTGGGATGACTGACAGCCCTAGACCAACTCTGGGAAATTACAGTACACGTCATCCTGCATTCGAAGCAGATTTTACCCTGAGATGGAGCACAGAGACGTACGTGCCTTCCGCTTGACTGAGAGCAACAAGACCTCTACAGACACGCTTGCGTGAGACATGCGATCCCCCATTTTTTCCCTTTTATTTTCAAGGTACGTATACTGGAGGTGGCAATAACGTCCATTAGCGAAATGGTTGCAAGCCGTGGTCGTAAATTTTCATAATGCTAGAAATAACTTTTGTAATTAAAGCAAGATTTTAACAGACTAAATCGCATTGAATGAATGTGTGTGTGTGTGTGTGTGTGTGTGTGTGTGTGTGTGTAGAGAGAGAGAGAGAGAGAGAGAGAGAGAGAGAGAGATATGCCCAGAACTTCCTTCGCCCTTGATACATAAGATTCAGAGGCAGCAGTACTACTTACTCTCTCCAGCCAATGTAAGATTGCCTAAGAGAAAAGAGAAAAGGTTTATCCGGTAAAAACTGAGAGGCAGGAGAGAGCAGATTTCGTTCTTTAACACGCTCCAAGAGTTGGAGAAAAAAATCTATGCTGGCTGTAAATTATTGCAAGTAACCGAACTAGCGGCAGGAACACATACACACGTATGTATAGTATGTGAAAGCTTATGCAGGCTGTAAATCACAAAAAGTAACCGCATAAGAAGAAAGCCTATGCTTACATCTCTACTTAGTGTGTATGTATTTTTAATTTTTCTTTGTTAAGTCATTACATATCTATGCTATTCATAGAAATGAAGTTGCCACAACCAATTACGAGGCAACACACTTGAACCATGCTGAAAATCGCAACTTTATTTTTGGGGAAATTCTATTTCAACTTTGTGAGAACTATTTACTGTCCTACAGTCTACATCAAACAAATATAATCATAAGAGCTCGTTAACCGATTTGTAACCCTATAAGGAGGCCCTTTACTGTGCAGTAATGAAATACTCCAAATAATATATCGGATATCTAGCGATGATGTTCTGGCTTATTCGAGGCAGTCCAAAGTGGTCAAAATAATGCATGAAATTAATCCCTTCAAACTGCATTTAAACACGAAGCTGCTGGTAGTATGTAGATGTAATTGCTAGGTAAACATAACTGTCATAGTCTTCGAAAACCAACATTAAATTAAAACTAATCTTTTTATGCCTTTGGACAGAGTATATTTTTCGACATATAACGAATGTTGACTATAAATACTAACATACTGAAAGGACGTACATCCTGCGAGCATTTAGCATACAGGTTTACATAGTAGTACCACCAGAATAAAAGCAAGTGAGCAGTAAACTCTGATGGCGCTAATTACACATTTCCTGGTCATGAACAGCCACGCTTCAATTGCAAATAACATGACCTTATTGGCGCTGTAAATACTTTCCAAAACATTGCAGCATCTATCGACGCAAGAAACAATTGGAATCGGTTTTCCTAAAAAAAAAAAAACAACAACAACAAAAAAAAAAAAACAACAACAACGGCGCACTACACATGTAGTTGACAGCGATTTCGTATTTTTATTCTTGATATAAAACTGTTTTAACGGGTTTTATTATTTTTTTTCTTTTTATACGAGAGTAGCCAACCAATCACGTCCGAGCAGTGGTGATTTGAATATTCCCCTTTTATTGGCGATGTTCCATGAATTATAAATAGCAGACAAACGAGGAGAGAGAGAGAGAGAGAGAGAGAGAGAGAGAGAGAGAGAGAGAGAGAGAGAGACTTTGCCTTTAAATCTTGTAATGCTATAGTTTCATTTGAATGACAGGTTATTTTAAAGGCGATGGACTCATGGGGGAATAAAGAGCGTCCTGGTGGTGGTGATGATGCACGACCAAAGGGCGTGGTAGAAGCATGACGGGAGCGAGATCACAGAGGGAAGAAAGAGCGGGAAATATCTTTTTTTATTTTCCTTCCAAGCCGGGTGTTGGACGCATCGCCACTATTGCCATTAAACAGAGCGCTAGTTAACAGGTAGCCAGATTAAGTAGATGGACCATTCAGGTGTTTATATAATGTTAGTCACTTTTTTTACGAATAGGCCTATATTGAGGCGATTATGACATCAGAATGACGTTCACTGTTTCTTGTTTACGGTGTTCGAGTAAGAGAAGCTTGGATTTGAATCAATATCTACATACATGTATTAGTTAAGTGATGACAAAGATACGGCATGGAAAAGAAAACCGACACACTGCAAAATACTGAAAACAAAAACCGGATTCCAGAGGGAATCCGTAACCATCATCAATTTTACAAAAGGATGCTGCGCGACATAAACATAGGATTTCCAAATGTTAACGGTTTTGCACTCGCAGGCTCAAGTTTTACTTGCACCGGACATGGTTGGAGAACCGAACTACGGAATGTTTTTTGTTCAGAAAATCTGTACTAGTCTTCTACACTTCACGTAAGATTCATATGACTGACAGAAGTGTACAAATGTGTTATTTTGAGGTTATATGCGTAAGATAATTTGTGATAGTGAGCGTGTACGGTCCACGGTTGGGAAACTAAGCAAAAGTGTTTTGAATAGTCGATCCGTGCTATGTCGGCTTTTGAAACTATGAAGGGGTGGATGTGTCAGGTGCTTTGAATGCAGCAAAGGTATCTGACAGACAGAAATGGAGTTGTTGGTATGCAAGATGTTGTCAGAGTAAATGAGATTGCAGAGAGGTTCATGGAGATTGTTTACATATAGGGCTTGATTGCTGAAAATAGATGGTTTCTAGTGAAGGAGATTCATCAGTACATCTGGAAGAGAAAATGGCACGGAAAGGATGATTAAATTGAGTTAGTAAAGAGTGGATGGATGAGCAAGACGCTGAACATAATAATATTAAGAGAAGGAGTGATTTGGGATATATTTGAAAGAAGTGGAAGTTGAGATGGATCAAAGTTTTCACGTGAAAATGTGATAAGTTCACCAGATTGTGAAAATTGTAAAGGGATAGCATCAACTTAGTAGTACATCAGGGAAGATGCATGATATGGTTTGACCGATGAAGTACAACAGGTGACAGTAAGAATGACAGGCGACGAGTTCGGGTTCAGACAAGGAAGAGGGTCTATGGATCCAATGTTGTTGCGAGATAGAAGAGGCAGGGAAAAAGTTGTACATAACATACCTAACCCTTAAGAGGGTTATGCTAGAACTGATATAAAGGTAATGCGGAGTGTTGTGGAAATATGGTACTGAAGTAGTTGAGAGCGATGAACATTTGTTAAGATGGAAGTGAAGCACATTACAGTACTCATACAAGAGTGACAGGTCTGGTGTAAATATAGGTCTGAGACAAAGGTACATTATGTCCCCATGGCTGTCATATCTTGATAGATGATTTGATGCACTTATTCAAAGAAAGGGGAGATATGTACAATAAGAAAATTTATCTTGAATGAAGCGTGAAATGGCTTATATTTGTACAAGTGGTAGAGCTGATAAGCAATAGTAAAAAGAAACTGCAGGAACTAGTGAAAACACTTTTAAAAGTGTTTGTAAGATGAGATGATAAATGCAAACCAGAGGACGGAACGTTAGGTGCTACTATGGGTAGTGGAAGAATTAAATCAGTTGATTTGAGTAGGTATTTGAGAGGAAAGAAATAACAGATGATAGTAGGATGAGAGAAGAGGCGAGTTTGCATTGTGCAAAAGATTGGGAAGATACTTGATGGAAGTCAAGGAGTGTATGAAAAAAAAAAAATTGAGCCAGCTCTTCTTTATCGAAGAGAAGTGGATGTTGGATTTGAATGAAACTGAAAAGGAGGAAGCTGGAATGATAAATTTACGCGTGTGCATGCCGCGAAACCATCGAAAAAGTGGTAATTGTGGAGATAGGTATATGTAGTAAGAAGGTTAGCATAAGTGAGAGGATGGAACAGTGTTTTAAGATTGTTCAGTCATGTAGAAAAAAAGTACAGATTGGGAAAGCGTGTACTATAATTATGAAATATTAGAATGGGAGGAGAGGAGAACCTGAAAGTAAGATGTAAGATAAATAAGTGTATTTGCAGTATGTGTATATAAAGGTTCAATGTGATGCTGATTGGACTTACTGTATAGGTGTATGAAGAGGATAATATTCTAGAAGCAACTGAAAGTTTGAATGTGTAAGGTACTGGTGTCTTGATATTTCCATAGATCCACCCCCTGATAGGGGATACAGCTTAATAAAGAACAAGTATACCTGCATTTTCTAATCATACTCAATATAAAATCTGTTTTCCTTCCAATTCTAGGTATACATTCAGAAATCGACCGTGTTACCTGTACGGCGAAGAATGGGTAGTCCCAAGCTTCAACTGCAGCCAAGTACTCCACTCCTCTTCGATCTGCGCTGTATGCCAAAGGCCTGAAGATTTTGTCAAGTCCGAAGGCACTGAAATTCTACAAAGGAAGAAATGACATTAACTAATCAGGAACGGTTAGATAAAATAAAATAGTAAAAATTAAAATAATTACAGTTATTTAATTTAGGCTGTTATGACAGTTAATATTTCAACAAGATTGGTAACATCTCTGAGATACAGTGGAAATGGGGAATGAAAGGTCACCACATACGAAGGTGGTCACTACAGGAGGGATCGTGTTCAAAGAGGGTCTCCACAACTCAGACAATCTGATAAGGACTCTACAGAAGTAGGGTCACTTGGTTGTAACAAAGGGGAATAAAAGACGAAGGAGAGCTCTTCAGCAACTTATTGGTGCTCAATAGACGGGGAAGAGGAGGCGGAGGAGAAGTCTCTTCTTCCTATTTTCTCTATGTACAGCAGGGTTATTTCTGTCAGAACGACCCTCAATTCCTGTCAGTTTCTGCCCGACGTTTAACAGAGCATCTTTTGCGTGAAGCTTCATACTGATATTCTTTCTACCATCACCAATAAGGGGTTTCATGAGCAGACATTGCAACGAACGTTGAGCTTTGCTCACTACAAACAACAAAGGGTGTTTCCAAGCATTGCCCTTTCAGGAGGTTAAGCCTGCTTATTATCATCCATCAATAAAACTTACGTCTAAAAGTCGCTATTTGATATAAAAGGTTGATAAAATTAAATTTACCATACACTCTACAAGTGATTAACGGATAAATATGGTAAAACGCACACACACAAGCTTAACTTTCCCAACGCTGAGTTTTAATTAAATTATAATTGCCTTATTCGGAAAAATATGACCTCAAACATCTTTATTGCACTGCAACTTTAAAATCAATTTCTTTCTTAGTTGACAAAGGAAGAGGAGGGTTCTTTGAAAAGAAAAAAAATATTGACCCAGACCAGATGCCGAGAGGCTACGTCATTTCCTACTAAAGGTGAAAAAAAAAATTATCTTTTCTTTTCCTTCTGGAGAAGTCAGTTATCTCTCGCAGTTCTACTTATCATGAACGTAAAAGCACATAGTCTATAGTTTCCTTTGTAATTTAAACTTTTTCTTCCCTTTTCTATTTTGCTTTAGGCCTAAACTAAATAACAGGTTCAGACTTGTTCCTATGTACTATATACACACACACGAGAGAGAGAGAGAGAGAGAGAGAGAGAGAGAGAGAGAGAGAGAGAGAGAATACGATTAGATTTGCGTTCTTCACGTAAGAGAACAACGAATGGGAAGTTACCTTGGGAGTAAGACAATACTTGTGGAAATTGCTGGTGATTGGTTCTGACGTCAAGGCTTTAATCAGTCTTTTTGGTAGATGGCGCAGCAGATATCCGTCTGCATAATCTACAGAAGGAAGAAAACAGAGAGTAATGGAAAGAGAATACTTATGAATGAGGATAAATCTATGCAGTTATTCGAAAATGCTTCATAAAGTTATGCGGTTAATTAAAACTGTATCCGTCAAAGACAAGGAGGCCATGTGTCATCCTTTATAGCCATTACTCGTTGTATACATATTACTCGTTGTATACAAAATTGTATACATATTCCCATAAACTTGCCAGATATTAGTCCTAGTCTGTTCGAAAATGTTTTAACAAAATCTCTTACAACCTTTAAAAAATCAATAA
Organism: Macrobrachium nipponense; assembly: GCF_015104395.2. Taxonomy (NCBI): domain Eukaryota; kingdom Metazoa; phylum Arthropoda; class Malacostraca; order Decapoda; family Palaemonidae; genus Macrobrachium; species Macrobrachium nipponense. Next base: position 84,369,105 of record NC_061087.1, read on the forward strand.
AAATATATACATTACATCGATTTACGTATCCAACTTACCAGAATCCAACTTAATACGGTTGGCAATGTTTTGGGCATCGCACACGGCCCTGACCTCCTGCCCACCGGCCGCAAGTCCCATCATGAGTTCGAAGCCCAAACAGGTACCCCACAGCGGGAACACATCCCCTCTGTCATTCATGTCCTTTGCGATCTGCAGGAGGTTAAACGAAAATTGTGAATGGGAGCAGGAGAAAATACGGTGTGCAGTCGGGAGAAGAGAGAGTTGAAAAACATTTCAAATATGAAAACACTAGGAACTGACATTAGAGAAAGGTTAAAAAGAACTGAACTCTTTGGCAGTTTTAATGTTTTCTAGTTATACATTCATTCGGATGGAAGTTATCAGTTCAATGGTAAAAAAATCGCGATAAACCTCAATATTGGCTACGAATACGAGTGGCATACACTGCATGCACCAGCAACACGCGGCTTAAATCTCCTGTGTGGAATTTATTACAATTATGATGATTTCTAACAAAGCGCCGACTGCATTCATAATTAATAGAATATCCAACTTAAAATAGAGGTTCGAATTACAATATTCTATCGCTTCGCCGAAGCCTACACTACACTCTTGATCTTGTGGAATAATGGGTGTACAGTCCAAACAATGGCAATTAAAACGTTGACATGTCGGTCTGAAATTACTTACTATATTTGCATAATAACTCGTCCTTCTAATTATTGGTTATGCTGATACCCTAAAACTATTGAGTTAATATCGAAGACTACTGACTATAATAATATACAGCCACCCATCTCCTATAAATATGGACACTATTATAATGCCTTTCTTACAAATAGTACTATGGTACTTCTATTAACCTCACATTCTCTTGTTGAATGCAGTGCAGTATTCATTACAAGTTTGGTAACAAGGCTTTGAGATTCAAAAGAAAGGAAATTACATATTAGTCACCAAAAACACTACACAAATATTACCTTCATAAAAGATAAACATTTTCATTGAAAATACAGTAATGTATATATAACTGTTCCAAATATCACTTATAAAAAACTTAAGCGATTCCTAGGCAGAACGGTGTTAGTCGTTTCCTTCAATTAATTGATCGAATTAATTCCCGAGAAAAACTGTTGGACAACAACAGAAAGGACTTGTTACCAGTGGAAGGCATTTCAGCTAAGAAAATGTTATCTGATAATACTGGGTATGTGAACTATAGAGAAGAAAGAGGGCGTCGACGACCGCGGTCATTGTAACGCCTGATAAATACCCACCTCATAGATGATCTTCCCAGCTCTTCCAAATGCACTGGTTTCATCAATAGCCACGGCACCTCCAGGAAACAACAAACTGTATTGAAAATAAAAGCAATCCGTCCGTCATCACAAACTACCATCAAGTACAAAACCTCAGACTGGACAAACAACAAAATATTCTGGCATGGCTAGACAGGAAGAACCATCTTGACTGGTATGGGACAAAGCCCTTTACGTTGTTTTCACTTTTGATGGTTCCAAATTCCCGAGGCGTATTTACAATTTCAAAATGAGTAACACTCAAAGCAGATTTCATTCTATATTCACTTGAAGTACAGACTCTATAAGGTTACTTAACTAGAAACAGTACCTCATTAAATAAATGACACAATTTGACCCAAATGTAAGTCAGACTTTAACTTTGAACATGAGAATTCATACTCAATACAGTTACTAATGTAAAAGAAATATACTCATTTTTTAACTGATGTTCAAGGTAAGGAGAATCGAGCAGGTTCTCGAAAGTTCTTGTTGCATAATTATTCTTACATCAGCGTTGATTCTTTCAACATTTTAGTGACTGGTGAGATTATGAGATTTTTATCAATTATATTCCCATGTATGTTTAACTATACGTAAACCAAAGTGATGTCAGTCTTCGACCACAGTCGTAAAACAAAGAATTTGGACACAACAAGAGTACTCAGGCTTAAGAAACTTACCCATTGATCGACTTCATCATGTGCTCATAGTACTCTCGATCTTTGTTGACACTGCGAATAGAATAAAGAACGTAGTTAAACATCTACAAAATAACGAAGAAAAACTTAAGTTCACATACAAGCGTCCTGTGTAACAAAGTGGGAGACGGATTGAGGATATGACATCACAAAAGAAGTCTCGGAGACAGTGTCAGACAAATCAAAACTACAAAGAATATCCTGTAGCAAGTTGAGTGTTAGTGGCATTAAATCTTATTAATTGGTTGTTTCTAAGAACCGTTTGTAATCTCCGGATGTAGTTATGCCTTTTTTGGGGGCATTTGCGTACGCAACTAGACACGGTTTTAAAAAAGAATAGTGTCAACAACAGCTATAACAATAATAAAGAAGAAGAAGAAGAGAGCAACAGCATTTTGGAGACATCCCTTAAATACCGATGATGCATTACATTAGAACTTAAACCTAATTCACACAAGCATATTTAATTAGCAGGCTTCTGCCTGGAACCCCAATTACCCGCCGGTCTTGTTATGTTGTGGATTAAGCCAGTCAAGGGCCCATGCTCCTAGAGCATCCCAAAATATACCTGGCCCGACTGCTGGTTTGTTTCCCCAAAATTGAACCGGCAAGTTACGTTATATAACCGAAATTAATATTCAAGTTTTTCACCTAAAATAAGAATATTTGTATCTTGAAACTACGTAGATACAAACAGGTTAAATGAATAAATAATGATCAGCATAAAATAGTAATAACAGCATAAAATGGTAAAACACTCACAAAACGGGAACAACTCTGGCCCCTCCAGCTTCAATGAACTTGACGTAAGAAGCAGCGATGTAAGTGGCATTCTTGGGTACGGGTGGCCGGGGAGACGGGGTGGTGGGGGGTACAACGGCTCCTCCCGTTCCGCTGTCACTTTGTCCTAATGAGACCTCCGGCTGAGATCCCGCGTTTCCAGCGGTGGTGTCCTTCGCTTCGTCCGTTGCCTCTGGATGAGGCTCCAAGTAGTACTCGGGACTGGCCACTGTGCTGGGGTTTTCCAGGTCTAGACCGTGAACTTCTACCGTTTCCTCGGTGGAGAGAATCTTGCCCAGAATATCGGCCAAGGACCCGGAGACCTCCTGGGCCAATATGCCTAATAATAATAATGATACATCCTGATTACTGTACATTAAACGAAAAATAAATATATTAAAAAACAGAATCACAACATACACTGAAAATATAAAATCGATAATACAAAATATTCAAGACATAAAAATGCAAAAAAATTGAAAGGGCTGGTTCCCGAGATCAAGCAGATGCTTGTGAAGCTACTAATCTGTCAAGTGCTACCCATGAAAGGAGGGTTTGTTACCAAGGATCTTGGTTCATGTGTGAAAAGACTGAAAAAAACTCTCTCTCTCTCTCTCTCTCTCTCTCTCATCTCTCTATCTCTCTGCGTCTCTCTCGTATCTCTCGATGATAATAGCTATATAATATATAAATATCCCCATATATTATAATATATATATATATATATATATATATATATATATGATATATATAATATATATCATATAATATATATATATATAGATATATATATATATAATATAATAATATATATATAGTATATATAGATATAAATAATATATATATATATATATATATACCAGTAATATATATATATATATATATATATATATATATATATATATATATATATATATAGATATACATATATATATATATATATATATAGTATACAGACTATACGCATATAAAATATATATATATATATATATATATATATATATATATATATATATATATTAATGCGGAATAAAACACCTCTCATAAACAAACATGCTCTTAACACATACATTCATCATTCCCTTCGAGAATATATATATATATATATATATATATATATATACTATATATATATATATATATATATATATATATATATATATATATATATATATTATACGCACCTCAGCTTCGTAATGATCTCTTCAGCGGATAATCATTTCAATAAGTAGCCCTTCCTCTCCACCTGCAAATAATAGACCTGCTTCCTGCGCCTGAGCCTCGGTAATTCGTTAACTTTACTTCTTTTATTGGTCTGTTTATTATGCTCTTACAAGCGACTAACTGACAATTACAAAGCACAAAACAGAGATATATATATATTAATTATATATATATATATAAATAAATATATATATAGATATAGATATATATATATTATATATATATATATATATATATATATATATATATATATATATATATATATATGTGGAGCAGTAAATCTATTTGATCTGAAATCTTTATCGGCAGACGCGCATCAATTGATATTACCGCTATTGCCCTTTTATTACAATTTCTGTAGTCCTCTCTCTCTCTCTCGATAATCAGTATAATTATATAATTATCGAGAGAGAGAGAGAGAGAGAGAGAGAGAGAGAGAGAGAGAGAGAGAGAGAGAGAGAGAGAGAGAGAGAGAGAGAGAGTACGGCACCAGCATTAATGCCAATTAATAGGTATCTGGCGATATAAATTTCACATCAATTAGACTTATTGCTCCTCCCAGCGATGCGCTTCAACCTCTGTTCTCCTTCAGTCAGGACAACGACATAATTACTGACATCCTTATTCAATGCTTCGAAACAGAGTCTGCAAGGATAATCTTAAAAAGGCTTCTTCGCTACTTCATCACGAGTGACAGATCAATTCTACTGTGTACATACACATTCTGTCTGGTATATAAGACGTGCAAGAGTTGAAACCAGTTTATCTGTAACCATGAAGACGTAATAGCTCATTTTTACCAACAATAGCTAATATGAACGGAATGACCATGAAAAGTTCCTAAGCTTTTCATGAATACATCTAATGCCGCAAAAGATGATAATCCAGGTCATTCTATATATCTCGAGGCATGACCACTCCCCTCAAAACCAGGTCAACTGAATTTTGCTGCGTATTTTCTGTCCGCTCAGATCTACACTATTACATCCTTTCAACTGCGTCATTTTGGTGGCGATAGATTAGCCTAAGCCCTTACACAAGCCCTGGACAACTCGACGGGAATACAGGATGTATGAATGATTAGACATTATTCTCTATCGCTCTTGACTGGCCGGGGGAAAAAGTCACTTGCAATTCTTGTGTCCATCTTTTTTTTTTTTTTTTTTTTTTTTTTAGTGCTGGGAACTATGTATTCTACTTTGGTTTGATTGAGTTGCTATGCGAAGCCAGATTACCAAAACAAGCTAATTAAAAACCTTGGATTCTAGTAGTGTGTGTGATTAGTATATGAGATTAAAGGTTATTTAAAAATTCCCTTTACACAGAAGCTAGTTGGTGCAGGTTTTATGCACAGTGTCACAGATTATAAGTATCAAAAGCCTACTAACTTAATCTCTCCATATAACTAATCATACATGCATATACATATGCTTCCAGATACACACACTACGTATCATGTATACATATATTATATATATATATATATATATATATATATATATATATATATATATATATATGGATGAGAGAGAGAGAGAGAGAGAGAGAGAGAGAGAGAGAGAGATGCAAATGCAGAACCAATGTGACACGGTTTTCTAAAATCAGGAAATCTGCATCACACAACTGTAACCAAAAGTGCATTTGCTACAACCCCAAACCGGAAACATGCAGTAATTTTCCTTGTGACAAACTGCTCAATGGAATCATTCCCGTTTGATTGCACGCATTTCGTGTTCCAAAAGGGCGGGCGGGTAGGGGGGTGGGGGGGGGGGGGGGGCGGCGGCTGGACTGGATTGGATTTTCACTTTTATTTTCATTGGGAATTACCGAACACTTTGCTTTCGCGGTTGCGTTGTTTCCCCTCACCCCCGCCCCCTTCTTTTTTACTAAATTCTGTTTATTATAAATATGCAGAATTGTAAGTATTGACAAAACTCAAATCTTTTAACAAAATAATTCTTAAAATACAAAACTTCAGGTGGTAATGATAAATATAATACATTACATATTGTAATGAACTTTTAGTACTATACAACTAGTAACTGATACAGTATACAGTAATCGATACAGGAATTACCTGTAATTAAGTCAGCTATCATGACGTTTTGAAATATTAAGTGTTACAGATTCTGATCAAGGATATATCTTCCAAAAGCAAATGAGAACATTTACATAATTCTTAATTGGTGAAAGATGCAAGACAGAGAAACTGATACCTTGAAATACTAAACCCAAGCCAGATTTTTAAAATTTACATAACAGTGAACTTTTATCTATTGTAAACGGTATATTTTGTTATATCAAGCTACATGAAAAATATAAATGAAATTTTGATGCAATGAACTTCCTGTTAAGCAAAGCCCCAGCATCGGGACAAATCCTACATTCCCTTATTCATAACGTAAACGCAGAGAAGAAGAACAAGCCTCCCATACATACATATACGTATGCATGAAGAATGCAACAAGCATGCACACTCCACAATTGCAGAAGCTGTTTTCTCACAGGACTGCGCTGAGCGGAAGTGGAATGTGAGGATGCTGAGAGACAGGGAAAGAAAGTCGCGACAGCAATTAAATTGTTGAGATTCGCAAAAAGTTACAAGGTGGAGAACAGCGTCAATCATGGACAGTTCGCAGTTTTCAATTACAAAGTTGCCCGTTTCATTGGTGAGAGAGAGAGAGAGAGAGAGAGAGAGAGAGAGAGAGAGAGAGAGAGAGAGAGAGAGAGAGAGAGAGAGAGAGAGGCTTTGAGGGTTAAAAGGTAAAATTTATTTGAGTTACCGGCGAAATCATGAAAAGTGAACATTTAATTCACAGTTACCATTACAAAACCTTTCATTAACCTTATTACTTTATTCAGCATCAATGTGAAGATTTTATCACGTTTAAGAATCCAAGAGCCTAGCATCCACATGCAACTGGATATCGAAACACACACTCAAACAAAAAAACAATAAATAAATGAAGTAGAATAAAAATCACTGCCTTATCGTTGCATTAGATAACGCCAAACTCTCTGTAAAAGAATAGAAAATGGGGGTCATCCCAGAGGTCGAATTACGTACCCCCTTTTTTCGGGCAGATGCTTAACCCGGTCATCAACACGCCCACCCCTCAAGAGTGCTAAAAATGATTACCACTATCGTCAATGTACTTACCGATGATCGGCCGGTCATTGGAAGAGGAGGCGGTAGGGAGCGCCGTCCCTCCCCGGGCCAGCAGCCCTACCAGCACCACCGCCAACGTCGTCATCATCACACGCCACGCCCACATCCTATGGGATCAAAGGGCGGAGCTTAGACAGTGAAAAATGAGAGAGAGGGAGAGAGTTACTAGGAGCAAACTTTCACATGAGGTCCCCTGAAGGTCACTCTGTTACTAGGAATAAAAAAAAAAAAAAAAAGAAAAAAAAATCAAATAGCAGCGATGGTCAGGGTCAAAGGGTTTTGCAGAAGTGTACATCCGGACACGATATGCCTCTTACGTGAGTATTATTAGCTAATATTATATATATATCTATATATATATATAATTATATAATAATATATATATATATATATATATATATAGATATAGATAGATAGATAGATAGATAGATAATTACATATTGCTTACTTCTAGCCATTAACTTTTCGATTTGAATAAAAAAAATTTTGCTGTTATATTATAGTAACGGCGTATTCATAATTTCAAAAATGTTTCGACTTAGCTCTAACACCAATAAATCACCAAAACGAAAAGAAATACTATATTTATTTCTGTTCCTTCAGTTCATAAGAAAGAAACGGCTATATTCGTAGGTTTTCTTGCAGTAATAGAGCATAATTTCGGTAGCCAAGCTTTTTGAAGTAGTATGTCAAGTGTGCTTTTTTAATGTTTAATAACCTCTACGAATAATGCCTTGGAACAACCTGTTACTACGGGCGAAGTGGGTTGTTACCACCCTGTTCTGTATGATTTTCTTCTTCTTTTTGACGGCAAATACCAGGAGTCATTCATTCGTTCTTCCCGTTTCCCTTTGATAGCTAGGAACTGTTAACGAAAAGTGGATTTCATTCAAGGCGGAAAACTTCACATGACAGGTTTATAAAAGCACTTTGTTTCTTACGGTCTAGGCAGAAAGCTCCTCAGTATGTCTGGTATGGTTCAGATCCAATTGTTAAGCCTTTTGTAAATTAAGTGAGAAACTAGTACACAAAGGTGAAAGTAGGAACAATCCACAACTCGCAGAATATTTAGAACAATGAAATGCTGTTCAATTTCACTCGAAAAAAGTTAACTCTTGCAATGCAATAGAATAGCTCATAATTTTATTAATGTAAACAAGCCATTTACCAATAACCAAACACGAACGCATTTGTTTTCGTATGCGAAGAGAGAGAGAGACCTTACCTTACAGACCTTACATCTTGTTCGGGTTGCCCCAGGTCCCTCAGTGTGAGGCACCTCTAATGTCTACCAGAGAGTTGCTAGTACATCTTCCGGTATATTTTGCATCTTCCAATCTTGGATGGTCTGGGATGCAGTTTAGATATTTGTCGAGCTTATTCTTAAACACATCTACGCTCACTCCTGATATATTCCTCAGATGAGCTGGCAACGCATTGAATAGACGCTGCATTATCGATGCTGGTGCGTAGTGGATTAATGTCCTGTGTGCTTTCCTATTTTTCCTGGTATAGTTTTGGGCACTATTAATCTACCTCTGCTTGCTCTTTCTGATATTTTTAGTTCCATGATATTTTCTGCCATTCCTTCTATCTGTTTCCATGCCTGAATTATCATGTAGCGTTCTCTTCTCCTTTCTAAACTATATAATTTTAAAGAATTGTAGTCTTTCCCAGTAGTCTAGGTCCTTAACTTCTTCTATTCTAGCTGTAAAAGACTTTTGTACACTCTCTATTTGTGCAATATATCCTTTTGATAGTGTGGGTACCATATCATATTGCAATATTCAAGTGGACTACGAACATATGTTTTATAAAGCATAATCATGTGTTCAGCTTTTCTTGTTTTGAAGTGCCGTAACAACATTCCCATTTTTGCTTTACATTTTGCCAACAGAGTTGCTATTTGATCATTGCATAACATGTTCCTATTCATCATCACACCAAGGTCTTTAACTGCTTCCTTATTTGTGATGGTCTCATTATTAGGTCCCTTATATGCATATAGCTTTCTTTCTCTGTCTCCATAATTTATCGAGTTCAAATTTATCAGAGTTAAATAAACCACCATCCTATTTACCTCTGCCCAATCATATACTTTGTTAAGGTCTCTTTGTAGAGCGTTCCTATCTTCATCACAAAGTAATTTTCTCTACTTATTCTTGTGTCATCTGCGAAACTACTCACTGACCGAATCCTTCACATTATTGTCTATGTCTTCAATCATAATAACAAACAGTATTGCAGCTAACACCGTACCTTGCGGCACACCGGATATTACCTTGACTTCATCCGATTTTCTCGTCGTTTGCAATAACTATCTGTTTTCTGTTGTGTAAAAATTCTTTTAACCATCTCTTACCTACTTTATCCACGATATTGTGTTTTTCTAATTTTCTTCGCTAATATATTATGGTCTACTTTATCAAAAGCTTTTGCAAAGTCTAAATAAACCACATCTGTTTCATTTCCGCTTTTCATATTTTTGAATATGTTCTCACGGTGGACTAACAGTTGGGTTTGTGTACTTTTTCCGGGTACGAAACCATGTTGTCCTTTATTAAACAAATTATTTTTTATTAAATGTTTCATAATATTTTTCTTCATTACCCTTTCATACACTTTCATAATATGTGATGTTAGACTCACAGGCCTATAATTACTTGCCTCTAGTCTTGATCCACTTTTGAAAGTAGGGGTAATATATGCTAATTTGTGCTCATCATAAATCTTGCCTGTATCTACACTTTGTCTTAATAATATTGCAAGTGGCTTTGCGATAGAATGAACTACTTTCTTTAACAAAATAGCAGGAATTCCATCAGGCCCTGCAGAGAGAGAGAGAGAGAGAGAGAGAGAGAGAGAGAGAGAGAGAGAAGTTTTTAAACAAACGAAAATTCTGACACAAGACAAACTGATTATTAAGATAAGACAATGCATCCAACATTTAAAAGTCCTCCAAGTGCGGTGGGGGGTGGAAGAGGCATCTAGTAATATGGGAAATGTACTAGAAGAAAAAAAAGGCTAATACACAATGCTTTGCTATATATAAAATTTTTTTAAATTGTCCATTACCAGTTAGTTTATCTTTCGTGCTACTTAAGAGGTTTTCAGCTGTCAACAAATAAAATACAAAATAGACAGATAAATATATAAATAATTCTCTTTTCATTCTCGTATAAAATCATGTCTAAAATTCCCTCCCAAAAGAAGTAATGCCCTAATCTATATGCAAATGAAGCAATCTCCAATTATCTCCTCAGCACCTTACCTGGTACTTTTTGAGCAATATCAGCAAGTTAAAAGGGTACAGATGCTAGCATAGCTCTATCTTCATCACTACGTCAGCAATTTTTTTTTTTCTAAGTTAAACTTTTTCGCGCTGAAGAGTAAGGTCTGCAATATCGCAATCATTACATTTAACCAAAAATATCTGCAGCATAGTCTCTGGATTTCCCATCCTCTGATCATGAGTTGCATAGGGACTAGATCCCTTCAGGTCTACCTTTAGCATTTATGATACTAAGGAAATGCTTCAGTATTCTGTACAATATGAACTGTCAAAACAGACTAGTCGTTGTACTTCTGTTAAGCTTTCAATTGCGTATTGTAAAATGATAAACAGAACCAAGTAAAACACAAGTTTATTCCATATCACGAAGTTAGGTATAGCAGGGAAATTAAACAAATTTGATCTAAAATAGCATTAGGCTTATTCCACTGATGATGCCTTTTCGGAAACCTGACTGCCTTGTGTAAAGCACTCCGCTTTATTTAAAAGGCTTTCCTACTTCCAATTGACAACAATTAACACGAGGAAGATGCTTGCCCTGACATCTTATCCCACTCTTGAATCTTACTCACTCAAATGTTGACATTTTGACCTCGTCATAGCTGTTAGTTAACGCTCACACAAAACTTCGAAGATTTGCTGCGAATCCCCATAAAAATTGTGCTCTTTTACAAGTTCAGGGGTGTTGGTTCTAAGTTCAGCCCTCAGTCTAATCCAGACATTGGTCTTTCATGCATGTTTAACTCTCATGGCCGTGGTTTATACCTTCTCATTCTAAATCAATTCTTTTTTCTCCGCATAGTTTTTCAAGACAAAGTTATGTACTTTCTAGCTTTGGTTTACAAGTGTTGCTCATCGTTTACCACTTCGATATCACAGCTTTCAAAAAAATAATAAAAAATAAAATAAAGAGGAAAGCCATGACAACTAGATATGAACAATTATTAATACATTCCTAATGGAACGTTATCGGGTAAGGAGACTTCCGATTAATGCGGAGGCCATGGCAAGGTGGAAGGAAGGCTCGTGTCAGGGCCTGGCAACCAAAGGTACTCAACCTTTTCAAGGTTGCCGGAGTATCCAGTAGCTTGACAAATTATCTATGCTACAGCCATGGCATATTTAAACAACCAGTGATTGGTAAAGCCAACTGAACAATGGCTTTTACTTATGAAGGCATCTTTCCTAAATGCAAGGTAATAAACCGAAATAATAAAACCTATACAAGGATAATGTACCTCAAGATAATTAAATCATCAGAGCTACTACCGATATAAACAAATAGAAGGAAGCAGTAGTAAGTGCCTAGTACACTTAATATGGGGTGACCGGAAGTGACGATAAGATTGTTGCAAGGTGATAAACAACTAGATGGTTGCAACACCATCTGGAATGCGTAATAGTACGTCGTGACTCGTGAACCGAGTCAACTTTGGTACTAATAACTATTTTGGTCCTGTGGTTACCAGCATCGCCTTATACGTGAGAGAACCAAGTGGGTCCTGGGAAAATCGATGACCTAAGCAGTGAATCAAGTACCTGGTAGTATGCCTATTAACGTTGAGGAATTCTACAGACCCTTCCTCAAAGTTTATAGAGAAAGAAAGGCGTATGGTGACAAAATTTCAGCTACAAATAAAGCAATAGCTGATATATATGGTAGTATGACAATAGCTTTGTACGATTCCATATGTTTTATTATTTTCAAATGTTAAATTTTTGTCTTAATCAGATATAGTACCTTGACGCTTTACGGCGATGGGACACGCAATCAAAATTCCTTACTTAATTACCGTAAGCCTAATAGAAAGCACAAAAAAGGGAGAAAACCCGGGGAAGGCTTAGTCCCAAAATACCACCAATTTCTACCTCTATTGTAAAAAGTGGCATGGAAGGATCTGGAGGTAGCGACAATGGCCCTAGAACCAACGGAGTAAGCACATCCGTATACAAAAAAAAAAAAAATTAAAAATAAATTAAAATAAAAAGGAGAGAGAGAGAGAGAGAGAGAGAGAGAGAGAGAGAGAGAGAGAGAGAGGATGAGGACCAGCGGTCAATGGTTGTGGCGGTTAATAATGGCCTGGGAAGTTCGACGCCTGGCCGTTTGTCATTGGGATTTTGGCAACGATTTCGGCTCTTGTCTCGTCATCGCTTTGTTGTTTGTAGTGTGTTTGGCTGTTTTGTTTGTCTTCACTTGCCACTAAAGGTTTCGATGATGAAGCCGTAGCTCTCTTTGCTTGTTTCTTGACTTTGAGGGTTTTGATGGCCTAATACTCTGGTGTAACCCATTATTTACGATAATAATACGAATACTTGTAGTACACTCCACGAATTTCTCAAAAATGTATAAGTATTTACAAAAATGGGAAGAGAAACTTTATACAATGTAAAGCGTTAAACTTGGTAAGGAGAGAGAGAGAGAGAGAGAGAGAGAGAGAGAGAGAGAGAGAGAGAGAGAGAGAGAGAGAAGATGCATTAACAGTGGTAGAATGTAAAAGGCTTAATTATGGTGGTTTGGGCTGCATGAACAAAGTCGTGCAACAGTAGCAATAATGGCGAGTTCAAAAATTCTGAGTAGAGTTTAATGTTCTTTCACAAACAAACTCCCTAAACTAACTGGTCAGGGATAGAATTATTGAGGGTAATGAGCATCTAAAAAGGTAACATCGCTAAGAACACCAGCACTCGGTAGCATTCACATTCGAAGGAATGAATAACTTTGCAATGTAGTACTTTCTGGGTGATACTTTAATGTGCAACTTTGTTCACACTTTACCCTGCACTCGTTAGCCATTGACTGAGCAAAGAAAAATAAAAGAATAACGATCTCCAAGTTAATTTTATCCCAAATCCATGAATTACAATCGCAATGAGTTTACCAGCTAAAATTATTGTCCATGCTAACACTCCCTCCTTACTTTATTAAAAAAAACTATAACTACAATAAAATAGCAGCATGGCCTATTGAACTCCTTGTTCTTCTGCTAAACAATTATTTTTCCCCCTCTTTGCAACCTACCTATATCTGAGAAGTAACTTTAGTCAAACGGACCAGTGGTTTTAAACTATCTCAAGAACATCTATGGAATGTAGTCACATAACCAAATTTTACCAAAATTAACAAGACGTTAACTCACTACCACATTCGTGAGTTGACCTTATTCTGCTAGTGTTAGGAACCCTATCATCACCCAAAATTTAGTCAGAACTGGGTAATATTAGGACCGGCATCGTGAGATGACGAGAACAGAACTAATGATAGCACTTCGGTGCATAATAGAAATAAAACTCGTACCATCAGGGTTTCAGTTACTATGTTCACTTACTGATGGAGGGATTGTATTAATGACCATAAGCAGAACCCACGAACAACGAGAAGGCCTATATGTAATAAAAAAAAATATAAGTAATCACCACGAAAACTTACGAAAATTTAGTTAGGCTACACATCTTGATAATGTTTCAAAACCTAACAATCATGTCTTTGGTATAACGATATTTTCACGTCATGTGGAATTCGTATCATATTTTCATTTTTAATACTTCTACTCTTCACGATAACTCCTACATTTTCTGCAAGTTAGTATAGGTATTTCGCCAAAAGGCTGTATGAAAGGATCTACTCTGAATCGTTTCTACTGTCTAAATCTTTTCACGTTCTTCATTACCATACACCTTTTTGCACTGATATAGACTATTAAAGGAAGTTAAAAGTATTACTATCTGACGCTCCTTACCGATAATGGGGGTTTTTCTGTAAATTTATGCAGGTAAAGTTTGTTCATGTATATGTATTTGTCCAGATTAGGTTCTCTATATATAAATATATATAATATATATATATATATATATATATATATATATATATGTATATATATATATATATATATACATATATATATATATATATATATATACATATATATATATATATATATATATATATTATATATATATATATACAATATATAATACAAATATATATATAGACTCTATATATATATATATCTATATATATGTACATACATATATAGGTGTGTATATATTATATATATATAATATAATATATATATATATATATATCATATACATATATAGTATATATATACGGTTAATCTAGGTAATAACTCCGCGTCGGAAATTTGAAAAATTTCAGTTTCCTATAGTATTTGGGTTGCTTATTAAGAATTTACCGTTATTTTTGGGGGTCTACTGTAATTACCCCTCAGGAGCCAGTACTAAACACGGCACGGCAAAATAATTTGACGCCTCAATCCCTAATGGCTGTCGTACTCGCGAGACCGTTCCTTGCAGTTCGTGCGGAGTTATTGCCTAGAACTACCATATATATATATATATATATATATATATATATATATATATATATATATATATATATATATATATATATATATATATATATATATAGATATATATAATATATATATATATATATATATATATATATATATATATATATATATATATATATATATATATATATATATATATATATATATATATATATATATATTTACAGGCGTTCGTTGAATTCACATGTTTTCCCTCGTGCACATCAGTTGGACGTGAGCCTCCCCACCCCTCCCTCAATCAGCTTTAGGTTTAACCACGGTGTTTACCAGGAGTCCACTGGGTAACCTTTACTACCAGCTACAAACTTGTCTTTGGTATAGTAACGATATTTTCACATCATGTGGAATTCGTAACATATTTTCATTTTTAATACGCCTACTCTTCATTTTCTGCAAGTTATACGTTGGTGCTATTTCGCCAAAAGGCTGTATGAAAGGATCTATTCTGAATCGTGTCTACTGTCTACCTAAATCGTTTCACGTTCTTCATTACCATACACCGTGTTTGCATTTATATGGACTATAAAAGGAAGCTAAAAGTACTACTGTCTGACGCTCCTTACCGATAATATACTGAGATAAAGCCCTGTGATCAGCGATCACACCAAGTACCACAAGAGAGATTAGTAAACAAACTCACGGAATCTTTAACAACACGACGTCACCTCCGCTGACTAACGCCGCTTCTACTTCTTCCTTTGCAGCTAGCAAAACTCCAAGACTGCTGTCACATATCCTGCGTTTCAGTGCAGCAGTAATTAATAGGTGGTGTTCAGATTAAAATTTGCTTGTGATCTCATGTGATTTGCTTAAACATCTGAATGTCACCACATTTACATTGCTTTAATATTTTGATACTAATGCGAACGTTTTAGGAACATGTAATCTCTCTCCCTGCGAGGATATTCCAGATTGAATAGAATAAAATAGTCAAATTATAATAGCTCGGCATGCTGTTGCAAAAAATTATACTTTGAGGAATCGGTGTTCCTAACGTCTTTGCTAGCTTATCAGAATCCAGAGGGCCAGACCAGGCCTCTCCTAATCTTAACACATTTAGCTTAACTGTTGTGCTGGCATAAGCCAGCCTAATCTAAAGCAACCAACAACCAGAACGTTTAAGGTTGTAATATTTAGTACTTTTACGTATGGACTGAAATATTCCTTTCAGTAAGCTGTCAACTTGTATACCAAATCCCTGAGGTTATAGCATGTATTTCGATCTGCCTAGTTTCAATATCTTATACATTATTTTAGCTTTGACAAGATCAAAACATGCCAATAAAATAAAGCCACATTTTCATGTCTGAAAACTGCAAGTACGTGAAACTTAACAAGTGATCAAGACTTGCTAACCCTGTCCGTGATGACTAGTCGATGCGGGTCAGCATGCATAATACGTATAAGATATGTGCTTCAGTTCGATGTTAACAAGTCAACATTTTTTGTGAAAAAAAAAAAAATCAAAATAAAGTTGTAACCAAAATCAACACAGTACCCTGAATACAGAAACGACAATGTTATAAGAGGCAATTGATGGCACACAAGAACTATGTATAAAGCTTTCTCATGTGAAAGTGTTCACATTACCTGAGACAAGATGAGCTGTGTAGAGCTTATGTGATGACAAAAACGAAGAAAAAATGAGCTGGAATGCTGGGCTGCTCTTCCACTCGCCTCGTTCTCGGGTCACCAAGGAAATGGGCAGAGTTACGGTGGACCCTCGTCATTTAAGAGCAGCTACAGCTACTGGGATTGGATGGGCGTTCCAAACAATGGGTTGCCTATTTGTTTGTTCCTTTCATCTAGCTGGCAAACAACTGCATGCAATAGAAAAAAATTACAAGGGATTTAAAGTATGGGAATGTTTTCAATACAATTAAAAATAATGTGATTGGATGGATATCGCAAACAGTGATTTATCACTTAATCGCTCTAAGGACTGGCATAATCAAGGATATGGATTTAAAGTATGAACAGAAATACTATTTGTACACTGACACGTAACTTCTCTTTGTTTCTTTATTGGATGGGTGTTGCACACAATTGTTGTTTGCTTGCTTTTCCCCTCCCGTGAATGTATGTCCACAAAATTGAAACAAATGCATTCGGTGTTGTTTTTTAAAGCATGAACAAATACTTCCAGCCTCTTTGCACTAACTAATTGTATTACCCGTTTTATTGGATAAGTATTGAAAAGAATTGGTTGCCTGTCTGTGTGTTTTCCCCTCCAGTTTACAAGCGTCAATACATAACCGAGGAAATATATTTTGAATGGTGTAACGTATGAACAAGTGTTTCCTGAATATTGACACGCAACATTTTTTCCTTTTTCACTTTCTTCTTTATCAGATTTCTCTAGCCGTATACTTTCCCTCTGCACTAGATGGTTGCTGTTAATATCTATTACATCTCAATCAGAAGGATCATTGCAAAATGGAAAACCAATTTCAACAACAGCTTTGGGAAAGCACTAGAGCATCTCAACGGAAGTGACGCAGTTTCCCAGAGTTCATCCACGCTTTATCTTACTGGGTCATTACAGTATATTATTTTCGTCCCAGATTCTAATTTGTTGTTACTGCTCACGGACAGTAAATGTATACGTGCAGTCTTTTGAAGTTCGGTGTCAGTTACAAGACTTCCGTGATAAGAAACAAGCTGAGGAAGCACAACAACAATTTGTCACTAAGCCACATCATACACATAAATATATAGCCTCTTAGTATTCTGTGGCACCCTACATGTACTGTCACCTATGTTTTACACATCCCCGCTTCAGGGATGGATATGTATGCTGCCATTTCGTCACCTGTGGCTGTGCCAGCACTTCCTAGATACCAATCTTTTTCTTCTTTCCAAAATTTCTTAATAAGAGACACGGTTCAGCTTCTTTCCATCCACATGAACGTATCGCCTCAAAACCGTCTAATCCATTTGGATAATCAATCTTGTTAAGTATACTATTTTTTTTTTTACCACATCATTGTATCTATATATTCCTCACCCTTTGAACCCTTCTTACCTACGTATAGACTACAGTCAAATAATTCATCCCAACGGCTTCCACTTTCCCCCTTTCATTTGCAGCCAACATCCACACTTCATTCTCAATAAGAATTGGCCTCACTGACCCTTAGGACATTCAGATATTTGCTTCCATGAACGCTGTTCCAACCACTTTACAGAGCTTGGTTCCTCCATCATTTCATAATGTTATGAAATCCACTCTTCTGATTTTTTTCTTTTACATTTATTCGTAAATAACCACACGCTTCATCCATTTTCATTGTGTGTGTGTGTGTGTGGGCACGCACGCGCGAAAGT
>NC_061087.1:84392271-84479771 GCF_015104395.2 Macrobrachium nipponense
GAGCTGATTAATAGCTCTCCTAGGGCTGGCTCAAAGGATTATTTTTTTATCTACATGGCTAGGAACCACTTGGTTACTTAGCGACAGGACCTACAGCTTACTGTGGGATCCGAACCACATTATATCGAGAAATTAATTTCTAATCACCAGAAATAAATTCCTCTAGTTCCTCACTGGCAGCAAGGGGAAGCACTCGGGCTACCAGTCTGATAGGCTAGTACGCAAGCATCTCGTCCGCTGAGGAACTACAGGACTTTTATCACTCTTGCATCTCTACTCTCCACATTACATTTAACAGACTAGTAGTCTATCACTCGCTTGTTCATCCATGGTAAATCTACCCTTCCTATTCTTGCAGGCAATTGTGCAGTTTTTGGACTTAGCTGTATCAAATCTACTTTGTTTTTGAACATTTTTATTCTAAGATATACCTAATGAACTGTATTGCCATTATAAACAATCAACCAAAATAATTTTATTCTTGTGGGAGATTAGTGTCTCCCAACTTCTCACGATATAAATTAACAGCTAAAAAGCTTCTAAAACTTTTTCCCTGGGACTTAAAACTATACACTTTGTTTGCTATCAAGTTTTGGTTCTTCCATGATGACCGAAATAAGATCTTGGCGTAATTATCAACAGACAAAAATAATGTTTATGTTGATGCTTGTACAAACCAGAAAATAATGGAGTCTTGCAAAGATACGTGATTGACACTGGTGACCTACGTAAGATGTACTACTGCCACAATCTTGCAGGTTGACAATAAGATTGGAATCGAGGTAGTTGCTGTAGATGAGAGAAAGAGCCCTCATTTTGAGTCCTATTTTCTGTGTCAATGTGCACTATGTACTGGCCGAGACCGACTAAAAGAGAATTCTTGGATATTAGTTGGTCTACCATATGGAATCTCTAATGGACCCATGACAGTAACTCCTTTGAGGACAAACAGTGGCTACACTATCAAAACAATGTTATTATAAGAGTCATCATTTTGTAAAAAGAATGAACATTTTTTCTCTAACTTTATTCTTTAGGCCTTGGTTAGAGTTTGTGCACTGGAGGAATTTGCTCAGTAGGAAGGTCATTTGCTCTTTATGGAATCAAAGCTCCTGAAGACCTTTCATATGTTAATCCATTCATGAATCTAGTTTATTTTTTTCATAAAAAAAGGAACTGCTTCACTTGACAACTAAGCTACCCGCAAATACTAGATATATGGCATAGTTTTTCTTATGGAGTTTTCATATTTAAATTTGCTTTTATACATGTTTATAATTTATTTCAGTTAATGTTACCACCTACAGTGTGCAATGAGCAGCCTGTTGTAAAGGTTTAACCCTGATTTCTGAAAGGCTACATTGATATTTTGCTAGTGGTAGACAGATAGCCACGATCCCGGTTTTTCTGACTGGTCACATGCATTTATTTGGGAAATCTTGGTGGCCTAGCCATGTCACAGAATTGGTGCCATTTTATTGATCAAGATTTCACTTTGAAAAATAGAAGTCAAACAAAACTTTAATTTCTGCTGTAGCTTTGAATGACACGATCTGATCTGTCCCGTTCATCCATTTGCTGTTATCAGAAAACTAACTTTGAATTATATTGGGAAGCTCTAAACATCAGCTTTCTAATATGTAATTTTGCATACTTCTGACAAATCTAAGTTGTCTGAACATACAATAAAAAACCTATACTGTATCACCAATCACTACTGAAGCCATATTTTCTGTTTCATTATTGCTACTAAATTTCATATCATAGTATAAACAATAAAGGCTGCTCATAAGCAGCAGGGGCATGAGACAAGTAACTATGCTGCTGTCCAATGTCCTGGAGACTGAACATAAATTGTATATTAATAATCAGTGCCCAATGCTTCTCTCCCCCAACCAAGGACCAAGGGGAACCAAGCAGAGACTACTGATGGTTCACCAGGTAGACCTATGGCTGCCATGGCCACCACAAACACTTAGACTTCTGTCTTTTACAGCATACTAAATTCACAAGGCTATTTATCTATTACCAATCTTATTTCTGTTCCTTCTTGCAAATAACTAAAATAACTTGTTAGATACTGACTAATTTTTTTCCATCTGAATTCATCATTGAATTACAAAACTTTAGAAACACTGATACACTTTCAATACATCTTTGAGGTTGAGTTGAGTTGAATATAGAATTTACGCCAAAGGTTAAGCACTGAGACCAATGAGGCCATTAAGAGCTGAACGGAAATTGACAGTAAAAGCCTGAAAGGTGGAAAACCTCGTAGTTGCACTATTAATAAATTGTTAGGAGAGGGCGGAAAGTAAGATGGAAGAGAATATGAAAGGAGATACAGGAAAAGAAACAAAAAGGGTTGCAGCTAGGAGCCGAAGATAAACTGCAAAGAACCCCAAATAATGCCTACAGTGCACTGCAAGAAGTGCACCGATGGCACTACCCCTCTACGAGGTCTTGGAAGTTGAAAGGTCACTAATGAGCAGCAGAAGAAAGGAAAAGGTCATTGCAGCCCTACAGATGTCACACAGATAAACATGCACACATACGATCAGTGCCCAAGACCCCTCTCCATCCACATCAAACCTGGGGGAACCAGGCGACTGGTTATTGGTGGCTCGATGAGCAAACCAATTTGGAACCCCCACCTCCTGCTCAGTTATGCAGAAAGGTCATGTCCTAGTGAAAATTGAACCCATCCTAATTAAGGTATACATTCCTCATACATAGATACATTATCTCCTTGACTAATATTCTAGGATTTGGTCAGTCTGAGGAGTCAACTATCCATGTCATTTAACACTTTATATTTGAAGACAGAAAACCACAACTCTTAAGACATTTTTGATGAGTAACATGAAGAGCACTGAATCAAAGAAAGAACAATCTTAAAACAAATAAATGCCTTTATGCAGAGAAATATTTAAAAGGTAATACAAAGAACACATCAGATCAAATGTTTTTATCATATAGTAACATCCGGTTATAAGGAGCAACAATAAATAATGACAAATACGATAAACTTGTTATTTACAATATCATTCAACAAAAACAAAAGATCTTCTGCCTGTATTTTACAATGACACTTTGTCATGACAAAGCAGATATATAATCTTCAACAATGGCAGGTTACCAGCAAACAGTAAATAGTTGAACCACTTACACAAAAACGTTAACCTGGCAATGAAATCAATACTGTCTTAATCTTTACATACACAATCTCAAAATTTCTTTAAAAATCACATTAAAGTGTACCATTTCATAAATAGTGATGTGGTGTACATACAAGTTGTAATTGGTATAAGCAGAACTTGCATACCAAACCTTTACAGTACCTATTCAAATTGCATAAATAATTAGGACTTCAGAACACACGACTGCAAAGCACCAATTTGAAATTTACCAGTATTTTTAAGGGTAAAAAGTTTAGGACAGATGATACTGATCAATAAAAAGTAGTATACGACACATATTACACAACCCATTAAAAAGTTATGTGCATCACAAAAATTCTCATCAAATATCAATCTGCAAATCAATCACAAAAGTGTCTAAAGACCATGCAGATCAAAAATGGTGCAGTGAATACAGAATGAAACTGTACAGTAAGGAGTGGGAGATTGCACTTTATACTTGGGATATTTATAACAGCTAGTGCCTCCATAGGTAAAAGGTGCAAGGTTAAAAAAAAAAAAAAAAAAAAAAAAAAAAAAAAAAAAAAAATCATTACATCAAGTCATTTCTATAAATGGCAAGATTATTGTTTTATACAATGAAGGTTTTTAGTTTTAAAAAACACTTACCTGTCCCTAATCAGTGCAGTCTGTTTCTTCTGAAGTCTCATAATAATAATAATAATAATAATAATAATAATAATAATAATAATAATAATAATAATAATAATAATAATGTGCTGAACAATACCACACCTAAAACAGCTGACATGGCATGTATAACTGTGAAATTAATTATTCTGTGTTCACTTACACAAATAATGAAATTTTGCTCATGTGTTTACTCATAATTGATGCATACTCTTATGCTAAGATATAACTCGTTCCGTAATTTCAGTGCACAATGTAAGATGATTCCCATTTCAAAACAGACCTTAACCAATGATTGATAAGTGGTCTTGACAGTCTTTTTAATATATACATAACACTTAAAACTTCTAGAAAATTTATTTGCATTACAAGAATAGAATGGGAATAGCATTGAGAACAACAATGGAGACTATATACATATGAAAGAAGTGAAAATGGGACTAGAAAGTACAGCAACAACCCATAAAACTAATGACCATTTTGCAAGCTATACAAAGACAGATATGGAGTTAAGCAAGAAAAACAGTGTAGGTATAGGGGACTTACGTCACTAAGAATAGTAACAGATAAGTACTGTTTACTTGAATAATTACAACTACATTGAGATCAAAATCACTGAAGAAACTAATGTCTTTGGTCAGCTTCCTATTATATCTGAATGGGATTAAGAGAAAAGGGGGAAATGAAGAGATCCTATGTAGTATAGCTCAATTAATGTCAATTTCTTAAATATTTGCTCCCAAACTAGTCTTGTTAGTGACAATAATAGTTAACTAAAAGAAATACTGTTGTAACAACTAACATCAATACAAAGCAAATCCTGTCTTCAACATTCGGTCTTATAACCAGTTTGAACTGTCACCAGTATACCTTGGTTAAAAAGAAATATTACAACCTTGAAGAGATGCGAGACAAAGGTACCCAGAATTATGAAAGTGCATGAGCAACCCATAGTAACAATCTCATTAAAAACATTTCATAGTACCAAAAGAAAGTAACAACAAATAACCTCTTAGTAAAAGAAGATTATGATTGCTAATGCACCTTACTACTGTACCTATGATCCTTAAGCAAATAATGTACACCCCTCCCACTAATAAACAACATATACAGTATTTCATATGGATTTATGATTTCCTACAATATGGTATATAGTTGCACTGAAACCTTAATTTTATATTATTCAAAAAAGGAAATACAGCCTAAGAACTAACTAATCATACTTCTCCTCTAGCAAAGCCAAGCAGAGTAGCCTAGCAAGTCTTGTAAACCTAGCAAGCCAGGTTGTAACAAAGCACAATCCATCTTTTGTAAAAGACAAAACCTTACCATACATCTACATCTGCTTAAAGCTAGAAGATCTCCTTCAAGTTCTTCAGATGTTCTCCACAGCAACAAGATTCTTTTGGATTCTACGTTGAAGAACTAGTAAACTAATAAACCTTATTCTTTCCAGTACCTAATAAATGGTTAGGATTCATCATTTCAGGTTATGTTGAGTGATGAAGCCTGATAAACCTTATGTTTTGATGAATGAAAAGACCTTCACCATTCCAGACTGCATGACAAGCAAAAGGCCCTTCATCAACTCATAGGATTTTTTTCAGTGTTACAAAACCTGGTTATCAAAAAATAATTCTTAAGGGGTAAAAAATAAATCATTTTAGAAGTGATTCTTGTAATAAGATGAAAGTGACACCATTTGAAATAAAAAATTACCCTCACAAAATTACTAGTAATCTTTGAAACACCACTTATACTAACTAACAAACTT
The DNA here is from genome assembly GCF_015104395.2 of Macrobrachium nipponense. NCBI lineage: Eukaryota > Metazoa > Arthropoda > Malacostraca > Decapoda > Palaemonidae > Macrobrachium > Macrobrachium nipponense. The sequence continues at coordinate 84,397,876 of NC_061087.1, forward strand.
ACACGACCACCCACAGAATTCAACTGACTTCTTATTTCCAAGATGAAATTTCATGATAATTATAGACCAAGCAAGAGCAGTTGTATGAGAAAAAGTTTCTACTTTTGTTTCAATTAAATTTATCTTTCACCAACATAAATTTCATTCACTTTCACCTTAATCACAACAAAGCACGAGGATAAAATATTTGTATCGAGTTCAGTACCTTCCTTCTCTAATCACCGAATCTAGTACCAAAAGAGAAACAAAGATCAATAAAAATGAGGTAAGTGTGTGAATAAACAGCTAGGTTTATTCTACACAGTCCAAAAGGAAAATAATCAAGATTACCTCGAGAATGGCTTCCAATCTCTACACCTGTACATGTAACTAAAATTCCATACCATGCAAATATAACACTTACGAACTTAAGGTCAAAAACACCATTACGTTGAAAATGGTAAACTACAGTATTTGAAAAGTTTATTGTGCTAGTTTAATGCTCTTGTAAGTGTTATTTTCACTTATTTCTAGCATTAAGATTCACCATAAAACACCATGAAGGAGTAAATGTTGAAATATCTTTATAGGTGAAATTTTAGTGGGACTTTTGTCACAAATTGCATCACTTGGAGTGTAATAATCATCACTGACTTTTGGTCATGTGGAGTCCATGGTCATATTACCAATGACAAAAAGGGATTGATCATACCATCAACCATCACATAGTAAATTTCTTTTACTAGTAGTAAGGCTACTTCAGTATCATCAGTAAAACCATAACAAAGAACACTTTAAAAAAAAGGATTTTGATCAAGAATTGTATCACTTAATACACTAGAGTTTCCAACTGGAACAACACAGCTTTGGGAAAGAAAAAAAAAATATAAACAAATAAAAATGGAAAACGTGCCACACTCTTCATTGCAAACTGGCACACAGTTATGTGCATCTGTCCATATGATGCTCTCAAGTCATGTTAAATGCACTCATCTCAACCGTTCTGTTATTTTACCACTTCAACAGCAGCATCAATACCAGTACTCAAATATTATGATAAAATGTGCCAGGGGTAACTCAAGCAGACTACGTCTAAAATCAAGAGGTAAACTTTAAATTTGTGACAAAATTCTTTGGTTTTTAAGGCTAGCTACTTTAATAATGCATGCGCCTACTTTTTCTTACTTAACGCTCTCAAATGAGAAAGGCGAAAATTATTAACTGATGTCTTGTAGCATTGCCTAGATCTCTACTTACTTCCTCCGCCGATCCTTCCCACTGTTTTTCCTGTGAATGATGCAAACTCAAGATATTAACAGCCCCGCACTCCCAGTGGAGTCATAAATCCAAAATTCTCCTTCACAGATCGTTGGTCCGAAAATAGAAAATTATAGTGACAAAAATAAAAACTCTATAAAATTACTAAAATTACCCACAAAAATAAAGATCAGCAACCCTCTCATGGAACTACAAAAGGTACTTCAATATTTCACAATTCCCTAGACTCACTGATCATTTCCTTGGTCAGTGTCAGACTCGTCAAATTCAGCCTTGGCGCGACGTTTCTCAAAGATGACAATGATGATGCCAAGAATCACCACTTCAATCACAATTCCAATGAATGGCCACAGGGCAGCATACACATCTGGAACAAAAAGGATAGCTTAGTTCCAAACCACAAGTAAGAAGATACAGATTAAAAAGTTGCAAATATATACAGGCAGTCCTTGGTTATTGGTGGGGTTTCTGGTCTCGGCAGGGTGCTGATAAGTGAAAACCACCATTAACTGAAACTTGGCAATTTAAGTGCCAAGTTTCGCTTAATGGCACCTCTGTTAGGTATGTTATGGCGCCATAACTCTATTATTGGCACTTTATGTTGCAGATAACCGAAACTCAGCCCGTTATGGTGTTAGATAAACACCATAAAACTGGATCGCCATTAACCGAGTCTGCCAATACAGTCGCGAATCAGTAACCGCGGGATCAGTTAACCATGAATTTTTCCTTGGACCACTCCTCAGCCTATATCGCTGGTATGAATCGCAGCATCGCGGGCTTGTCCATGGTAGGCTAAGCCTCGGCTGCAGTCCGTAACCACCAACAGGCATGAACAGATTCACATTATAATATTAATAGACATTAAAGGTAATAAAACCATTCTCACCTTGTATATCATTGACATATCTTCATAATAAATAGCCTATTCATGGAATAATTCCACATCATTGACATCAACTTGTACTTGGAGAAACCAGCAACGAAATGTAAACATTGAGTTACATTGCGTTCACAGCAACCCTCATCATTCGTTAACCTTTTAAAGTTAATAGTAGTGTAATTATGGTAGTAATAACATTTAGGAAAACATTAATTTTCGAACTCCATTATTATTTTGGTAGAACTTAATTAACTTCTCCGAACAATGCAGTCATAGTTGTCATAGATTATGTATTGTTTGCAATCGGCGACGAAGCGTGAAAATAATAAAACAATTTTTATCTTATATATTATCGGCATATCTTTATAATAAAATGCCTATCTTATACATTAATGGCATATCTTCATAATAAAAAGCTTCTTCAAGGTATAATTTCTTGGAGAGAGCATTTTCCAAAAGACAAAAATACATTTTTACAAGTTTACAGTATGCATTGATTACTTTATTTTGATGTGATTACATTAATATTATAGTGCGGTACTGTATTCAGTACAGTAACTAATATTTTTATCATAAATGTATATTCATTCACGAAAAAAATACGCATGATCATCGTGACGTCACCAGCCTACAGTCTCATTCGTACGTACGTCTTATTTTTACACAATGTGATAGTGGTTACACCATTCTACAAACTACCGATGTATTTTACATACTTATGCTCTAAACTCTATTATAAAACACTTTGCTTACTTTTTTGTGGATCCCAAATAGTACTATATCCCGGAAAATTAACAAAATCGCGAATTTTTTCATAGAGCAAGATTCACTAATTACTGTATTTTCATCTTATTTCCAGGACTAAATACATTTTTACGATAAAATGATTTACTAATTTTCAGATATTATTATGAATGTAAATAGCAAAATATCAATAAAATGCTACATTAAAATCCCACAAAATCACAACCCAGCCCCCCCCCTCTCTCTCTATCTGTATACTTCTCTTAATGAAAGAAAACAACAACTTTCAAAAAACCTTATTTCACTTACAGAATAAACTATAATACTGATCTATTATTATCGTAATAAAAAAAACAGATGGTCCCCGACATTAATAGGTACATAAGTGTTGCCATATTATAACATTATACAAGAGAATATTTTATTACTATCGATGTTTCATTTCTTAATCACCGTAAAAATATTTAAAATATGAATTTCATTATGTAAACAACACAATGTTGTAATTATTCTCGACCTAAGCTAGTCAACAGTTACTCTCGTCCTAGGCTTTCTCTCTCTCTCTCTCTCTCTCTCTCTCTCTCTCTCTCTCTCTCTCTCTCTCTCTCTCTCTCTCTCTCTATCTCCTCTCTCTCTCTCTCTCTCATCTTCTCTCTCTCTCATCTGAAACTCTCTCTCTCTCATTGAAATTACTGTAATACTATCAAAAAAATAATAATAATTCCATTAATAAATTCATTTCTTTTAGCAACTAAATTGTTTTCCAAAATAATTCTTTTGGTAATAAACGTCCATCAGCTAATTCTAAATGTAAACAAGACAAAAATAGATTTTTATTACTGTATTTTCCTGTTTATACATTAATACTATAGTTGGGTGCTGTAATTATTACAGTAATTCATGGTTTTTTTTATCATAATTATGTTCATTCACGAAATAGATATAGTATGTACTTTTTGTTTTGTGCAGTAGCCAAATCATGAAAATAAAGAGGAATTGTTAGCTGATATACTTTTGTTTGCTGATCTGATGACGGGGAAATTGAAGATAGGAAATAATTTATAAAAGATTTGTGACGTTATAGAGACATATAACAAACACAAACAAAGGAGCCATTTCAATGACAATACCCTTCTACTACTACTAATAGGAGCAGCCATTGATAGTTTAAAATGTTAAGTTGCAGAGAATACATGCGTATCTTCAACCTACATAGGATAACTTGGACCAATCAACAGTAAGTACCCATATGATAGTTTAAGGTATATTAGGTGTTTAAATTAGTATTAAAATAGGCAGTTAGCCTATAAGTTTTTTTATAAGTAGGACATCTTTGGTGTTTTTTAACTATTGAAGCAAGTAGTTGGCGTGGGTATAGTCTAGGGTTTTTTGAGGTCTGTGATAAAGCGGATATTTGCTTATCACGGATGGTTGTTTGTTTGTTTGTTTGTTTGTATGGTGTTTTTACATTGCATGGAACCAGTGGTTATTCAGCAACAGGACCAACCGCTTTACGTGACTTCCGAACCACGTTGAGAGAACTTCTATCACCAGAAATACACATCTCTCACACCTCAATGGAATGCCCGAGAATCGAACTTGTGGCCACTGAGGTGGCTGGTCAAGAACATACCGATCATACCACTGAGGCACTATCACGGGTGGTTGTGGCCCCCAACCCCCCCCCACAATTATCGAGGCCCCACTCTAACTGGGGACTGCCTGTACTGGGATTGTGTCCCTGGGCAGTTTCAAAAAGAAAACCATGCCACTCTTATATACCATAAGAATACCCATAGAGTTTATAGGAGTGACAAAAAGATTTGAAAAAAAAAAAAAAAAAAAAAAAAAAAAAAAAAAAAAAAAAAACAAAACAAAAAAAAAAAAAAAAAAAAAAAAAAAAAAAAAAAAAAAAAAAAATACTGCAAATGTTTTGGCCTAATGGAATGGCGTCAAAATTCAAGAATTACTTTAAGATTATTATTTACCAGAGGCCTGTGAGAAGCCTAGGCCTGATAAACAACAAATAAATTGCAAATCTTTTGGCCTGAGGGAATGGCATAACATTCAAAAATTACTTTAAAGGTAATTATTTACTGTCAACCTGCAAACAGCCTATGGCCAATAAACAAATCCTAAAAGCAAAGGTTTGACCTAAAGGAACAAAATAACATTCAAGAATTACTTTTAAGGTAATCACTTACCAGTGACTGGCATTGCCTATGGCCGGTAAGCAATTTCAAGGATGACTTTTGAGACCAAACTATTACTGGCAACTTGCAAGTAGCCGGCTTGTTGCTGAATCTGAATTAAGGTAATAACAAAAGAAGACAAGACTCATCCTGAAAGATTCATGCTCGAAGGCTATGAAATACACATTCTGGTGGTTGTGTAATACTACTACCGTAGTCCGGTGATACAGCCAGAAAATAAGACTAAGCTGCTGTAAGCACTCGATGTTTTGTCGACTACAGCAGAAAAGAGAATGAGGTGTTAGCCAAGTCGTTCCTAGTAATGCCATTAGGGAATGGTACTTTGCACCTACACCAAGTAATCAAAGTGCTACCTGTGAATTTTAAGCTGCCATACATGGAAAACTAGAATCTATGTAATTACTGAGTAAGTCAATTATATAAAACGTCCATTAACTTATGCCCTTAAACTGAAAAAAAATTTTCCCAAAAGAAATGGGAACTGGATCAATCTGCAAAGAGAATTAAATAATGCAATTTTTGTTCTCTCTTTACCTTTAATAAGGAGAGCTGATGGCATTCATGGGTAGGTAGTGGGAAAACTGATGAAGATGAGAGATGTCATTACTTTGAAGTGGTTGTTTCTGTTTACAGCCTCTTTTTACTGCTTTCTTCTTGAGACTCATTTTTCCTGTCTCACTAAAGAGCTATCTATGAAGTCTGTTGCTGCCAAAATTTTAAAATGTTCCTAAACGAGACATGGCACTGTCATTCAGCAGGTTTACAACATGGTTTATGGCAGCTGTGTCACGGTGATATTTTTAAAGGAAACTGTATTTAACCCTAATGGCAGACTTTTCTTAATGAACTAGGAGCATCCCATATCAATTTTCTATCTACTTTTCTTCTGGTTTGATGTCTTCTCTAACATTCTTAGGCCCCTCGATGACCTACCCTGTATTAGCACAAAAATCACCAACAATAACACATAGCATAAAACAGTTTAGTGTGAACTGCATATGTGGACATCTCTAATCCATACAAGCTATTTGTCCCTTAAACTGGGAAAAAGCATGCTAATAGAGTGAAATTTTTCTTACACAAAATACCAAATTTGTAACTAATTTGTATTTTTCATAACTAACAAACCTGAGGTCTTAACATTAGGATTTACTAGCGCCAAGCTGGAAACCAGGGACTATTGGCATCTATACCAGGTCACGGGGCATGTATACCCAGAATGCCCACGGCTACCTGTGACCCACCAGTTATATCTAACTCAGTTTAGACTGCTAGAGGGGTGGTTCGAGGTGGGCCTTTACCTGTTAAGACCTCAGGTTTGTTAGTTATGAAAAATACAAATTAGTTACAAATTTGGTATTTGTTCATATACGGAACAAACCTTCGGTCTTAACATTAGGATAGACTTACTTATTGGAGGGAGGTAAGTCTCTACAACTGACTGGGAGTTTGCCACCTTATCCATTTAAGAATATATAGGGAAATTCTAAGAGAATGGACAATGAACCTAGAACCAAAGATATAAGCGAATCTATTGGTTTCCCTCACTGGGTGTTGATACCATTCTATGGTTTACTCTTGTCCCTTGCAACTGGATCCACCTTCACCCCTCTCTTCCCTATTATCTAGAGGGGTGTGTTGCTACTGAAAAGTATATCATAACCTAAGATAGCTTCACAGTATGGCTGACCACCTCACCTGCATCTAGTCCGTTCCAGAACATGACAGTACTCTCCTTCATATTGCCCGTAGTTAAAGGAGTAGGAAGAAAGTAGTAAGAAAAAAGACCAGTCATCCCATTCATTCTACTTTCATACCTTCATCTTAGAATAGACGCAAACTGACCCGCCAGGGGTACTGGATGAGCTATATCACTTGTTGGGCCGCCACCACTGGACCCAAGGAAAGTGTCCAAGGATCTATGGGCAACGTCTTTCAAATAAAAAAAAAAAAAAAAAAAAAAAAAAAAAAAAAAAAAAAAAAAAAAAAAAAAACAAAAAAAAAAAAAAAAAAAAAAAAAAAAAAAAAAAAAAAAAAAAAGGAGGCGAAAGTTGTTTGGCGTTTCCACACACCAGCTTTCAGAATTCTATCCACAGACATGTTCTTCTTAAATGCCAGAGAAGCACTCAAGCCCCTGATGTCATGAGTTCTCGCTCCCACCTGGCTATCTGACCCTCTGTCTTCTGCCATATAAGCATCTCTGATCGTCTCCCTTAGCCAAAACGATATTGTATTCCTGGACACTTCCTTCTTGTTCCGTCCTGTACTTACAAACAACCTCCGGCACCCCAGCCTGAGGTGCCTTGTTCTTCTTAAGTACTCCCTAGTGCCCTGACGGGGCACAGAAGCATCTCATCTTTGTCATTATCTACAAAGTCTGCCAAGGAAGGTATGGTAAAGGAGTCGAATCTGCCGTCTACTATTGTTGGGTTTTGGGTCTTGGCCACGAATTCTGGGACAAACTCAAATACCATTGACCTCCAACCTCTCGAGTGCTTTATGAGATATGACAGGCCATGTAGCTCCCCCACCCTTTTGGTTGAAGCCAGGGCCAATAAGAAGACTGTCTTCAGGGTCAGGCTCCTATCCGTGGACTGCCTTAGTGGTTCGTAGGGGGGATTTGTCAGACTACTCAGTACCATGGTCAGATCCCTATCTGGGGCTTTTAGCTCCTTTGGTGGACATGACTGTTCAAAGCTCCTCATCAGCATGGCCAACTCCCATGAAGACGAAATCTCCACTCCTTTCATTCGTAAGACTGAGGCTAGAGCCGCCCTGTACCCCTTCACTGCAGATACAGACATATGCTTTTCTGTTCTGAGATATATCAGAAAGTCTGCTAACTGCTGAATAGTGGTACCGAGTGGAGACAAGTTCCCTCTACGACACCAATCACAGTATGCTGACCACTTTCCTTGGTATACTGTCGCAGATGATTTTCTGATATTTCCTGCCATCTGAGTTGCTGCTTTCTGCGAAAACCCTCTCGCTCGAAGGAGATACTTAACAGTCTCCACCCGTGAAGCGATAGGGACTTCACCGACTGGTGGTACCTCTCCATGTGCGGCTGACACAGTAGGTTGCTCCATGGGGGTAACTCTCTTGGCACATCTATTAGGAGTTCCAGTAGGTCTGGAAACCACTCTGCCTTTGGCCATAACGGAGCTACCGGGGTCACCTTGAGGTTCTGAGACCGCATTACCCTGTTCAGAACCTGACGGATTAGACAAAATGGAGGAAATTCGTATATGTCCAGATTGTCCCAAGGGTGTTGTAGCGCATCTTCTGCTACTGCCTCTGCGTCTGGGACTACCGAACAATACACTTCCAACTTTTTGTTGTACCTGGTTGCGAATAGGTCTATGATCGGTCCTTCCCACAACATGAGCATCCTGTCCACTACCTGTTGGTGCAGGGACCACTCCGTTCCCAGAATCTGATCCCTGCGGCTCAACTTGTCGGCCACTATGTTTCTTTTTCCCGGAATATACCTGGCCCTGATGTCTACCAGGTTCTCTACAGCCCACTGATAAAGTTGAACTGTCATCACATGTAACTGCCGAGATACTAGGCCTCCTTGTTTGTTTATATAAGCTACTACTGTGGTGTTGTCTGACATCAATACCACTGAGTGTCCCTTTACTCTCTCCCTGAATTCCTGTAGAGCTAGAAACGCTGCTTTTAACTCCAGCACGTTTATATGGAGTTCTCTGTCCTTGCAACTCCATTTTGCTGACACCATCAACTCCTCCATATGGGCTCCCCAGCCTTCTAGAGACGCATCCGAGAACAGCAAGAGGTCTGGAGAGGATTGTTGAAGGGGGACAACCACTGTCAGATTGTTGTTGTTCACCCACCACAGCAAGTCTTTCCTCACTTCTGCCGACAAGGAATTTGCTCGTACGGGTGATCTACTATTGGTGACCAAAACTCCTTCATCCTCCTTGTAGGGACCGAAGGTGTAGCCTTCCTTGTGGTACTAGCTTCTTCAGGGAGGTTAGGATTCCCAGCACCACCTGCCACTGTCTTGCTGGCTGTGTTTGTTTTCCCAGAAAGGCATTCACCACTTGTTTGCATTTCTCTATTCTTTGGTCTGTCGGGAACACTTTGGCTTCTGTTGTGTCTATAACCATTCCCAGATACACCAAACGTTGACTTGGATCCAACTGCGACTTCTCCTGATTTATCACAATACCTAGGCTGTGACAAAGGTGCAGGAGGGTCGCCCTGTCCCTGAGTAATTTCTCCCTGGACTTTGCTATCACCAGCCAATCGTCCAGATACCTTATTAGCCTGATCCCCTGAGCATGCTCCCTTGTCGACACGAGAGTGAACACTCTTGTAAAAACTTGAGGAGACGTTGTCAATCCGAAGCACAGGACCTTGAATTCGAAAGCTTTCCCTGCAAGACTAAAGCGGAGAAATTTCCTTGAAGACTGATGGACTGGTATCTGAAAGTATGTGTCCTTTAGATTGACTTTCAGCATAAAGTCCCCGATCCTGACTGCTTGTAGAACCGTTTTTGAAGTTTCCATCTTGAAACTGGTTTTCCTTATAAACAGATTCAGAGTTGACAGGTCTATTACTGTCCTCCATTCCCCGTTGGCTTTGGGTACCAGGAAAATCCTGCTGTAGAAGCCTTTCGAAGGACTGCATACTTGTTTCACAGCTCCTTTTTCCATCATCTTCTTCACTTCGTCCTGCAGAATAATTGCCTTCTGAGATTCGTGGGCATAAGCGACGTGGGGTAATGGCTGATCTGTCAGGTACGCAATCGCCTTGGAACCTGACTGTAGTAATCTAATGAACAATGATTCATCCACTACTTTTCTTGTCACTTCCGAGGATGCAGTCTTCGCCACTGCTGTTGACCAAAGATCTAACCAAGAAGCAGCCTGAAAGACAGAAGAAGCTGTTGCTTCTAACGTAGCAGCCTCTTGGTACGTCATCGAAGGGCACTCCATTTTAACCTGATCCAAGGTTAATCCAGGCCTTAATCTTACAACATTAGGGTTCACTTGTCTAGACAGCAAAGGGACCTTCGGTGTCGTATAATATTTCCTTTGCTTCATCATTGGAGGGGGAATAAATTTAAATGATCTATTAGATCTTAAGGAATTATCCCTTCCTGCAATCTTTGCGTTTACGTGTTGCAAGACAGAATCCGCATGACTTGAACAAGGCAATTCATACGACACCTTGGTATCCCTTTTTAATCCAAATGCCATGTCAATTCCAGGCGGAACCATACTGGCCGGTGTTTCTGTCTTCTCCGAAAGGTTATTGAATTGACAAATCAAATCAATCACCTCTGCATACGAGGCCAGAAACTTGGTTTTCTCCTTCCTCCGGCTCTAATGTACCATTCTCCGTCACAAGGGATGTTGTCTCGCCCCTATCTTCTGACAAACGGCCCGGAATTCCACGGCCACCTGCCCCTACGGCCGCGGTCTCTTTGATCTTTGCTGGCCGCCGTTGGCTTGATCCCGAATAGTCAGTAGGGGAACGAGAAAGCCTCACTCTTTCTCTGCTCACGGATCTAGAGCGAGAATCTCATCTAGATCTCCAAGATGAAGGCTCCCTTAAGACAGATATAACTTCGTCTCTATTAGTATTGGTATCGTTTACGAGCGTCGGAGAACTCGGCCTCGACCTTTCATCCAGATGGACACTGCCTTCCACGAACGTATCCGCCGAGGTTGCCAACTCCCTATTCTTCGTACTTTTAATAGGAGCCTTATCGCCCTTCGTACGTATTTTGAATGGCCTTACGGGCGAAACTGGGACCTGCATTCTATCCTCTGCTGCACCTTTCGCCGCCAACGTCGATTTTACCAGCGGTATCGTAGTTTTTGCGATCCGAACTGGCATCTCCGCATCGGCCACTAGTCCGTCGGCCGTCGCCTCTCTCGCTTGTTCAGATTCTTGCGAACGGCTTCGTCTGCTAGCCTTGTGCTTACTAGCCACTGACTTCCCGACCTTCCTGCTGACTTGGATACGACAGTCTTGGTCTGAAGATGAAGAAGAATTGATTCTTCTCCTCTTAGCCCGAGGATCAGTCGCAAACTCCCGAATCCTCCTCCAACGCTTGACTGGCGCTCGCCGTGACGTTATCGGACTTAGCGATGACGCCGAACTAGACGAAGAAGACGAAGGCGAATCACACTTTTTCTTTTTGCCTCTCTTATCCATTCTCTTCTCTATATCTTGTAATTTCTGCATTACAGTTTGCATTGTCGAGTCAGAAGGCGTATTAGAGTCTAGGTGCAGCGAAATAGGCCGAGAAGCAGTCTGTGACGTCATCACGCCTGCCATATCGGTGTGTGACGTATGTTGTGACGTCATCCCTCTCGTAGGGAGAGACTGTGAGGTTTCTGATGGCAACCGCACGTTTGCTGCCAAACTACCTCCCACGTTCTGCATCGCTGTAAATATAGAGTTTGATGGCGTATCCGCGGCATTAATTCCCATAAATTGCAAGCCAGGGGGATGAGGAACATTCAGCGCTGCCGGACCCTGCTGGAACCGTGACGCCATATAATGCGCAAGCAAACTATCCAAGGTTGGTACGCCTGGTAGGCTAGCATTGACCACGTACCATCCAACCTATGCGCTTCGGGAGCAGGAGCCTGGAACAAAGATGGCAGTGCTCCCCCTCTACTTGCTGGGAACAAAGGAGAGTGCATATTATTCATAAAATTACCCAAGGCTCCTCCTGACGTTTCCGATACTGAACCGCTAGGAGAAACCGAAGGGGTATGGGACAAATCAAAAGCAGGTGGAGAAACATATGGAGCAGCCTGGTTTATTGCCGACACAAAAGAAGCCGGTAAGGTTTGGTCATCCAAAGATGGCGTCATCACCTTCCTTTTGTATTGGCTTTTCTCATAGAACTTTTTCCACTGTTCCACCGACCAACCGCGACAAACAGAACATGGATTAGTAATCGTACATACGTCTTCCCTGCACCTACTACACGTTGGATGAGGATCCCTCGACACCGAAGTTAGAAATCTAGAACATGGAAAGCCACTGACTCCTGGGCATTTCCTTTGTCTCCTTTTCGAAACGGCAGACGATCCCGATGTTGAGGCAAAATTCTCCATCATACCACTTATACACTCTTCACTCACACTGAGCACACTCGGAGAAAGAAAAGGTAATAAGAAATGAAAAATGAAATGGATAAAAAACGGGCAAACTGAAAAACCGGCTTTAAATCAGATAGACAGTAACACGCCTTATCTTAAAGGCGGTAGGAAAATAACTGGTGGGTCACAGGTAGCCGTGGGCATTCTGGGTATACATGCCCCGTGACCTGGTATAGATGCCTATAGTCCCTGGATCTCACAAGTGTAATTTTAATTCTACTGGTTTCCAGCTTGGCGCTAGTAAATCCTAATGTTAAGACCAAAGGTTTGTTCCGTATATGAACAAACATAAATTAACTGAATTTTCTGGTTGACTGAGATGTCCATTAACAACTGTACTGTATATACTTGTCCCATTTGCAGAGAATATGCCTGCTGCATTATACCTGGATGAATGGCCAGTTTTAGCATCCCAAGATGCAGTTGCTCTGAAACAAAGAATGCTCTCTGTCACAAACTGAGTATCATGATAAACTGGGAAAGACAAATCTCATACTCAAGCAATAGGCAAAGCAACTGGGCATGCTCATAGACATGAGGATGGCAAGTCTTTCCCTTTGACTCTCATGTGAGCAAGCTCGGAGGTAACCGCACAGTTCCTATATTGGCAGGAACAACAAGCTCAGGTTTAGCATGTCATCCTCAGTCACCTGTCATTTCTGAAGATGGTCATTTTGCATGAGTAACTCACCTGCACTCACTTCACCATCAGCTGAAGCAGTAATGGTCAGCACCAAACAATCCTCCCTGCCAGGTTGTGAAACTGAGCATGATCAGAGAAATCTCTCTAGGTGGTTGGATGACAGGACCCTCCTTTTGGGAATTCCTCCTCCCAAGATCCTGCTGTTCACTGATGCATTGAAGGATGGTTGAGATACCTGGCTACCTCCCCTGTTTCTTAGTGATCTCCTGTGGCTAGTTTTGTGGAGGGGGTCCCTCCAGTCAGAGTGTATGTTTGACAGTTCAGACACGTCTTAAGTATATAGTATATTTGTCAGAACAAGCTCCTGTCAGAATTCATAGTGAAAGGCTATCACTCAGCCCTTATCCAGGTGTTTACACAGGAAGAGATGGCTTTATTTTTCACCAACAATTATCCATGCTCATGAGGAGTTTTGAGCAGTCTTGTTCTCCTCATGAACTTTGTCCTCGCAACTAGGGTTAGAATCACTCTTGCAGCACATCCCAAGTGCTGTATGAGTTCTTGGAGGAAGCCTTGGACCAGCAGCTGGCACATAAGACTGAATTTCTGTTAGCCTTAGCTTTGGCAAAGTGTATTGGGGAGTTACACAGCTTATCCTTTCTATTCCAGCGGTCAGAGAGTTGGGGTTCTGTCTCATTCTTGGATATTCCTGAGTATGTAGCACAACTTCAGAACCCATTGGCCTCTGTTGAGAGATTAAAGTTTCTTGATCCTTTCCCTGAGGAACCTTGTTGTTGGCGACCTGGAAAAGATCCTCTTAAGAGGACCTGTCATTTTAGGCAAGTGTCAGATAACCCACAAGTTCCTGGACACCTTCTCCTTGGGACCTGAAGTTATCACTCATCAGGCTGGGATACCCAGCTCCATTTCAACAGAGTATGACTCACCCAGTTGGAAGTTTATTGAGCATAAGTCTGAGGAACAGTGCTTGACTAAGCATGTCTGAGGATAAATGTCAAGAGACTGGTCTCTTTCTTCTTCCACTCTATGCAGAGCAGCAACTCGGGCCATGATATGGATATGTATGCACAACTGAGCATCCTTAAGAAGGGTAGGGGAAGCTGAGCTATGCTCCAAACTCAACAATTAAATTACCCAGCTATGGCTGTCTTCTGACTTGTATAACCCTCACTGGGGTTGCATACAGTACTCCAAAGATTCTCTTACTTGACTGAGACTAGGCACACTTGCTCAGACTAACTGCCCTACCACCCTGACATATTCATGACAGACCAAGTAGGAAATTACAAGTCACTGCTCCCCTTGTTTACATTTGTGACCTTGATTCTGACATTTCTGGGTTGGTTTCAACTTCCAGTCAGTTGAGGACAACCTCCCAATTAAGGAGTGAGTCTCCCACATAAATGGCAAAGGTTTGTTTTTATGCGGGAAAACCTAATACATTTTATAGGTAAATTATATTTTTCACAGGTTAACAAACCAAAGCCTTTTATTATATTGCCATTTTGTCCCTGATGCCAAAGGAAAAAGTGCTCAGTGAGGGGCAGGTGAGTGAGGGGTACTACTCCACTTATCCCTTTCAACTACTAGTTAACTACTTTGTTACAGAGATCCAACAATCAATTTTAGGTGATGCTGTCAAATGTTATTATATATAAATGGAAGTGTATCTACAGAAAATGATATTGTCATGATACAATAAAGTTTGTTCATACTTACCTGACAGATATATATATAGCTGTATTCTCTGACGACCGACAGAATTTCGAAACTCCCGGCAAACGCAGTGGTCGGCTAGGTGGTTAGTACCCATTCCCGCCGCTGGGAGGCGGATACCGGGAACCACTCCCATTTTCTATTCAGATTTTCTTTACCACTGTCCCCTGAGGGGAGGTGGGTGGGTACTTGATTATATATATCTGTCAGGTAAGTATGAACAAACTTTATTGTATCATGACAATATCATTTTGTTCATGACACTTACCTGCCAGATATATATATAGCTGAATCCCACCATTGGAGGTGGGAAGGGACAGAATAGAAGGATTTTGGAAACATTTCACATGCAGATGATTGACATCTTGGTTCCCTACCTGTTAGCATAGCTGACTTCGTGATTACTGTCACCCAGCCTGCTTCTGCTTAACTAGAATTTCCAGCAAGGTAGTGACCTGTATAGCTGGATAGTTCTAGATGATCTGTCAACGGGAGCGTGACCACAATGTGACTAGACCATATTGACCATACTGAAGACAACGAAGCATAATAAATACCACCTAACTTAGCCTCACTAAAGTTAGTCCCATAACTTTCAGGCTAATTAAAGGGAAGACCGCCTCAAGCGGCCAACCCTACGACCGTAAAAAAACAAACCCATAATTAAAATCACACACATTCATTTTCTAAAGGATGGGGTTCGTATTGCTTCTCGTCCCCAATACTGTATCCGCGGAAATGTATGGTCCAAGCGAGTAGCAATTCTCATATGTCGCCTTCACATCTCTGAGGTAGTGTGAAGCAAACACAGAGTTGCTTCGCCAAAATGTGGCACCCAGGATATCACTGAGGTGCCATATTTTTCTGAAAAGCCACCGAAGTAGCTACCGCTCTAACCTCGTGAGCATTAACTTTTAGCAGTTTAAGATCACCATCCGTGCAGGACGAATGAGCTTCCCTGATGGTGTTTCTCAAGAAGAACGCCAGTGCGTTTTTAGACATTGGTAATTCCGGCCTCTTGACCGAACACCACAGGTTGTCTGACGGGCCTCTACATTGTTTGGTCTTTTCCAGATAAAATTTGAGATCTCTGACAGGGCACAAAACTCTCTCCGGCTCTCGTCCGACGAACTCTGATAACCCCTTGATATCAAAGCTTTTAGGCCAGGGGTTGGATGGGTTTTCGTTCTTCGCTAAGAACGAGGGGCTCAGCGAACACACCGCATTGTGTTCTCTGAAACCCACATGTCTACTCATAGCTTGGATTTCGCTAACCCTCTTAGCCTTCCTAGTTACATCTTTCAAAGAGGCAGCGTGCATAGGCTCAAATGGGGCTGACATTAAAAACTTTAAGACAACATCTAAATTCCATGAGGGAATCTTGTCTCGTGGAGCTTTTGATGTTTCAAAGGACCTCAATAGATCGTGAAGATCTTTATCATTTGATAAATCCAAGCCTCTGTGTCGAAAGACCGTTGACAGCATACTTTTGTAGCCTTTAATCGTTGACACAAAGTTTGTCTATATCTCTAAGATGTAAGAGAAAATCAGCAATCTGGCTCACAGAGGTCGTGGAGGAGGAAATATTTTGCCTTCTACACCAACTTCTGAAGACAGCCCACTTCGATTGGTAGACAGCTTGGGAAGATGTTCTTCTAGCGCTGGCAATAGCTCTTGCCACCGATCTTGAAAAACCTCTCGCTCTGGCCAACTTTTGGATAGTCTGAATGCAGTCAGACTCAGAGCGGAGAGGTTTCCATGATACCTCTCGAAGTAGGGCTGTCTGAGTAGATCGATTTTTTCTGGAAGTGTCCTTGGGAAATCTACCAGAAATGACATGGCCTCTGTGAACCAGTCGCTTGCAGGCCAACGTCATTCTTGTTCCTTCCGACGCCGCAAACTTCCAGGAGTTTGAATGGAGGAAAGGCGTAGAGATCCATCCCCTTCCAATTCCAAAGCATGGCGTCTATTGCTATAGCTCCTGGGTCTAGAACCGGAGAGCAGTAAATAGGAAGCCTCTTCGTTTTTGCTGTCGCGAAGAGGTCTACCAGTGGGCGTCCCCAAAGTTTCCATAACTCCTTGCAAATCTCTGGATGGAGAGTCCATTCGTTTGGAAGCATTTGATGTTGACGGCTGAGGAGATCCGCACGAACGTTCTGCTGTCCTGAAACGAACCTCGTTAGAATCGTTACATTTCTCAGCTTCGCCCAAAGTAAGATTTCCCTCGTATCCTGAAACAGGGAGCGAGATAGAGTTCCTCCCTGTTTTTTGAGATATGCGAGCGCCGTGGTGTTGTCCGAGTTGACTTGTACAATTCGTCCCACAATCCTTGACTTGAAGCATTGAAGTGCCAAACGAATCGCCTCTAGCTCCTTGAGGTTTATGTGCCAGGACCTCTGTTCCCCTCTCCAGAAGCCTGACACTTCTTCCTCCCCCAGTGTTGCTCCCCAGCCCGTCATGGACGCGTCTGAGAACAACACTAGGTCTGGGCTCAGAACTTTGAGGGACATCCCTTCCGATAGCTTGACGGGATCGGACCACCACTTCAAATGCTCTTTGATCGATTGAGGGATTCTCAAAATCTCGTCTAGGTCTTTCTTGTTCTCCCAGTTGTCTGCTAGGAAAAACTGAAGCTGTCTGAGGTGTAGCCTTCCCAGAGAAAAAATTTCTCCAGCGAGGAAATGGTCCCCAGCAGACTCATCCATTCCCTCGCCGAGCATATTTCCTTCTCTAAGAAGACCGATACTTTCTCTAAGCATTTTAGCTGACGTTCTATGGATGGAAATGCTTGAAAAGCCACTGAATCCATCTGAATCCCCAGATACACGATGGACTGTGTGGGAATCAGATGGGACTTCTCGAAGTTGACCAGAAGGCCCAGGTCCTTCGTCAGCTGTAATGTCGTATGTATGGTCCTCCAGACACTGTTACCTTTTGACGTGGACCGGATCAGCCAATCGTCAAATAAAAGAGTGAGGACTCTTATCTTTGAGAGATGGAGCCATCTTGCTACATTTCGCATCAGAAGCGTGAATTCATAGGGGCTGTACTCAGCCCGAAACAGAGAGCTCTGAATTGGAAGACCTGTCCTTTCAGAACGAATCTGAGGAACTTCCTGGACCGAGGATGTATCGGAACATGGAAATAGGCATCTTGGAGATCCAAGGACACCATCCAATCTCCTGGTCTCAGGGAAGCTAAAACAGACTGTGCAGTTTCCATCTTGAATTTTATTTTCCTTACAAAAAGATTCAGCCTGCTTACATCTAGGACAGGTCTCCATCCTCCCGAGTGCTTCAGAACAAGGAAAAGCCTGTTGTAGAAGCCTGGAGAGTTCCGTGACACAACTCTTTCTACTGCTCTCTTTTCCAACATCTGATCCAAAAGGTCTAATAAGATCTGTTGCTTTGAATCCTGATAAGAGGGCGAAAGGTCTATTGGTTCTATGCTTAATGGTGGTTTCGATAGAAACGGGATTTTGTAACCTTTCTTGATCACTTCGAGTGACCAAGAGTTCGCCCCTCTTATCCTCCCATGCTCGAAGAGAGCGAGGCTCGCCCCGACTGGTGTCTGGAGGGCCGAAAAGTCATTTCTTTCCCCTGGTTTTTGAGGGGGCTTTGCCCCTAGGGAAACTCCTCCCTCGAGCAGCAGCTCTTGAAGAGGCTCTTCCACGAAAGGGCTTATAATTCTTCCTAGAAGCTTGCGTGGTTCTTAAAGACATCTGATCAGCAGGACGTTTCGAAGACCGAGACAATAAGTCCTGCGTCGCTCGTTCCTGGAGATTTACTGATAAATCCTTTACCATCGATTGTGGAAAAAGATGAGCAGAAAAGGGAGCGAACAACAATTCTGCTTTTTGCGCTGGCGACACTGACTTAGCTGTAAAGCTACAGAAGAGTGCGCGTTTCTTCAGGACTCCCGACGCAAAATGTGATGCCAGTTCGTCGGAGCCATCTCTTACTGCTCTGTCCATGCATGACAAAATACTCGCTAAGTCCTCCAATGAGATAGAATCTGGGCTTCTAGACTGAACATCCAAGACGCCCAAACACCAATCTAGAAAGTTAAAAACCTCCAAAGTTTTATAAAGGCCTTTGAGATGGTGATCTATCTCCGACATTGTCCACGAAACTTTCGCTGATGCCAGGTAAGATCTTCTAGGAGCTTCCACTAAGTTGGCGAAATCCCCTTGTGCGGAAGCGGGGATTCTCAAACCTGCTTCCTCTTCTGTCTCGTACGACTTCCCCGATCTTCCACTAAGCCTTGTGGGGGGAAGTGCAAAAGAAGTCTTGCCCTTTGTCTTTTTGGATTCCATCCAATCATGGATTCTTTTAAAAGCCCTTTTAGTCGAGAGCGAGGTGGCCATTTTGACAAAATTTGGAGTCTTCCTTGCCTTCGAAGAGGTTAGTTGCAAAGGTGGAAAGAGAGGAACTGGAGCTCGGAACTTCTCGGGAAACAAATCTTTTAAAAGACGAGTCAAAGTCTTATAATCCACAGAGGATGAGGTTGTAGGATCCTCCTCCTCTTCCGAAACAGCCTCGCTTGACGATTTATCTTCTAATGGAGACATAGTCTTATTCTGAATCGAACGAGAAGAAACCAAAGTTTCACCTCCCTTTCGAACCGTAGGTCTTGTGTTTGAAATCAATTTTGAAGAGAAGAGTCTGCTATGTTCTCCTAACTTTGACTTTCTCTCCGAATTTTCCAAACTAACGTCATACGATTTCTCTTGACGAGCACTCATATTGTAGTTCCTACTACCTTGAAGCATATGGCGCTTAACCTTCTGACTAGCGACCTGTTCTTTTCTTCTCAGGGTGACTTTATGCATCGGACGCCTAGCGCCCTCAAAAGCGTCCTTATTTGCGTCCTGGAAAGCGTCCTCATTTGCGTCCGGAAAGCGTCCTCATTTGTGCGTCTGAACCGCGCGTACTGATATGAAGGACGACGAGCGTCCTTACTATGCCACTACGCCTCGCGTCCTCAAAAACGTCCTCATATTCATCTTCATATCCTTCTTCTGAACTAATATCGTGCGTCTGAAGTCTCTCCAGCCGACGTTTCCGACCCCGAGCGTCCTGAGAAGCGTCCTTACGAGCGTCCTGGTTAGCAAAGCGTTTCTTTTGTTGAATATTCTCTTCCTGTAAGCCAAGATCAATTCCTCCCAATTCTATTTCTGAGCGATCCTTCTGAACGTTCTTCGACTCTGGGAAAAGACGACGGCGGCCGCCTGTGCGGCACCTATTGTCTTTTTCTTTACCGCCAATACTTCTAGAGACTCTCTCAGCAGGACTGCTTGCGCGTTCCTGATTGAGTCGATGAGGTCTAGAAGGCGACGGATCAGAAGAAGACGAAGAACGAAGAGAAGCCGCAGGAGAACGTTTAGATTTCTTGACGGGTAGCCAAAGATCTTTTTTACAACTACGTGATCTTTCTTCTTTCTTGGCGAAAAACGTATCCAACTGTTGACGAATCCGCTTCGAGGGTCTTTTTTGATGGTGAAGAACCATATGATGGAATGAACCTTTGAGAAGAAGATGGGCGAGGGGACGCCTTCTTCCTTCTCTCCGGACTCGAATCAGGACGCTCAGAAAGCGTCCTAAATCTCTTGTGCGGGATACTGTCTTCGAAGTCTTCCGGAGAAGACCGAAGCGTAAATCGAGGCGGAGGACGCTCTCGATCTCCCGATGAAGCGTCCTCTTCCATCATACCTTTCCTAAGAGGGCGAGAAAGACGATGGCCGCCAGTGCGACGTCTTACGTCTTCCTTACCACTCTCACTTGGAGAGGCTGCGTACTCTTCGTACGACCTTTCCTAAGAGGGCGAGAAAGACGATGGCCGCCCGTGCGACACCTTACGTCTTCCTTACCACTCTCAGTCGGAGAGGTCTTCCGAGATTCCCACCCACGGTGAGGTGAGGTGAGGACGTCTCGGAGGAAGAGAAGCATTCCTTCAAGGTTCGAGCTTGCGCGCGATCTTTGGCAGCCTGGGATGCGTCTTCAGGATCTGCCGCCGAAGGGACGCCAGACCGGTGTTTAATTCCCGTAACCCTCCTTCGGCCTTCGACATGTCCATTCCCTGTGTTCTGGGAGTCCGACAGAGGTCTCAACCTGGAGGCATTATAGGACCGATCTGACGCCCCCTCCACTTCACTAGGGGCACTAACATCATCACTACACTTTTGCACATTAGATTGTAGCACTTTCATTTTCGATTCAAGGTTCCGAATCGATTCTAAAATGGTAGAAAGGGCATTCCCTTCGGTAACAATCACTTCCTTATCTGAAGGAGAAATTATAGGGTTATGCGTAACATGTTCTACATTTATGTTTGATTGAGCAACTTTACTTTGACTTTTAACAGAAGCACTCCTGGAGGAAGACCTCCTAATTCTGTCACGCTCAAGTCTACGAATGTAAGATTCATACGCCTTCCATTCGACATCAGTAACACTTCACATTCTTTGCACCTATCATCCAACAAGCAAACATGCCCTCTACAATTCACACACACTGTGTGAGGATCTACCGAGGCTTTTGGTAGCCTCACCTTACATTCTTCTACACCACACACTCTGAAACTAGTAGAACTAGATCCAGACATCTCAATTCTAAGAAAAATCAAAGCCAATTCCGAAACCAAAAGACAATCCAAATACTCAAGTGACAAATGAAGTTTTCGAAATCCTAAGCGGAGGTCTGTAAACAGATGTTTACCGACCGGCGACAGAAGAAAATCTGAATAGAAAATGGGAATGGTTCCCGGTATCCGCCTCCCAGCGGCGGGAATGGGTACTAACCACCTAGCCGACCACTGCGTTTGCCGGGAGTTTCGAAATTCTGTCGGTCGTCAGAGAATACAGCTATATATATATCTGGCAGGTAAGTGTCATGAACAAAATACAAATTACAGTAGACACCCCTATTTGCCCTTCCCGTGCGAATAGCTACAATCCGCAAATACTTACTTAAAATCCCTCTAGCTACAATCTGTAAATACTTACTTAAAATTCCTCTAAAAATGACAATTTGTCGAAAATTGCATTTTTCCTAACTATACAAACCTGAGGTCCTTTACATATAGTCCCACCTCATGCCACCCCTCACTCTGCAACTTTTTGCATGGGCCTAAAGCAAAAGTGATTCTTCACCTCTCGGGCGCGCGGGCGCGCGCACGATCGGACAAGCAGTTAACTACCGTTCTCCCCTTGTTCGAAGCTTACGACCGTCCCAGCTGCCGCTAGTTACCTTCCTATTGTTAAAGGACCGAGGGTTTGTATTACGTATCGGAACAAATGCTTAGAACTGCATATTTTGATAGTTAAAACAGAAAAAACTCAAAATCCTTATCAGAGTATTCTAAAAGTTTTATCACAAGAAAATACATTTAGTCATGAAAATATGAAAATACAGTAATTTGTGAATATTTCTCAGTGAAAAATAATTTGAACAGGTGAATTTCCTGTGAATAATGGATATATAGGGTCTACAGAAAAATCTGTGAATAGGCGAGTCCGTGAATTGTGAGTCCGCGAATCGAGAGTCCGCGAATTGTGAGTCCGTAAATTGTGAGTCCACGAATTGAGAGTCTGCGAATCGTGAGTCTGTGAATCGTGAGTCAGTGAATCGTGAGTCAGCGAATCGTGAGTCCGCATATAGCAGGGGTAGCGGGGGTTGACTGTACTTGAATGGATGCTATGTGCAAAACTCTAGTCAATGGGTATGTCAACACTGAATATTGCACATTATAAATTTCACAGCTCATAATATACTGAAGAGCAACATTGCCTATGCACACATCCACAGGAAGTTCCACATTGGCCGAGTGCATTTCGCACTCGGCTACCAATCCGGTGGTCCGAAGTTCAATTCTTGGCTCGGCCAACGCGGAACCAGAGGAATTTATTTCTGGTGATAGAAATTCATTTCTCGATACAATGTGGTTCGGATCCCACAATAAGCTGTAGGTCACATAAATATATCTAATCCTTCGGACCAGCCCTAAGAGAGCTGTTAATCAGCTCAGTGGTCTGGTAAAACTAAGATATGCTTAACTTAACACATTCACAGGATGAAAGAAACCCATGGGGACTGTTGCAACACAAGGATGCTGGGTTACTAAAAGGCAGGTCATGCGATGTTAATGCACCATTAAGTATAATTTTAATCTCCAACATGTTTACTTTCAAAAACTAGCTTCAAGAGCTTTTCTATCTAATCTCCAACATGTTTACCTTCAAAAACTAGCTTCAAGAGCTTATCCCTTAAAAGTCTTTCCCTAAGTACTATAATTTCTTTTCTTATGTAAGCAATACCAAATTACATTAAGGGGGGCCGGCCGGAACCCTTATATATGGGGGTATAGGGCAAAAAATGCAGTCGTGAAAAAATTCATGGAGCTTCATATGGCAATTGAGAATAGGTATACAAAATATTTTGTCAAAATTCCTCTTACTTTCGTAGTTACAGGGTAATTAGTTAACATAACTCAATAAGCCAAAAACATTGATCCGTACAAGAAAATGCAATATTTCTTCTGTTATCGTAAATTTTGATAATTGTTGTCAAAGAAATTGGGAGAAATGGCATCTGTAGACATTCCCCGAGTCGAGAAGGGAGACTTCAGTCAGCTACCAAGTTCAACCATGATTCAGTGCGAGCACAAACCTCAAGTAGTCTACATGTTCGAGTTTCACCTATGACATTCGCTTGCTTTTACGTATGTTTATCTATGTTCCGGCAAGAATTTCATCATGCCAATGAGGAAAAGACAAGGAAAACATCTCGCTAACATACAGACGAAGAAAAATCGCTCAAGTATTATTACAGAATATCATAATATATGTTTAGATAGTGAAGAGAGAGGGGAGGGTTGCGTAGTAACGGCCCCATCTTGCCTGACAGCACATGTCACACTGTGCCCAAGGCTACGATCTTTGAGCAAAGAGATCTTCATTTATGATAAATTTATGATAAATAAAATAGTTTTGGTTTATCAATACACAAAAAAGAAATATACATTCATAATAATCATTATTTATTAACATTTTCTTTATAGAAATACGAAGGAAAACTTTGAACGCCCGTATCTCAAAACTATACTTATTGACCTTCAAAATCTATCTTCTCACTTAGTTTTGAAGTTATAACATTGGAATTTGGTATATACCTCAGAATGACATTATAGAACAATCAAATCAAGCCCTTTTTTCCAATCTTTGTTTCATCTTTTTTTTTTTTATAAATTTTTTTCTGATTTAAAGGGTTTATTTTTTTACCATATTGAAAAACTCATATCTAGCAAAAAAAAAAAAAATGACTTTTAGAAAAAAAAACTCCTCATTCGAATTGGGAGGTCTTACATCAGGGTTCTTATATATGGTAGTAATCCTAGGTCTTAATATTAAATATCAAGGGAGGAGAGAGAATTTGAAAAATGGTTATTTTCGGGATAAATCGCCCTGGCGTCACAAAACCGAAGGTCAGGGGCGAAAATCATATGCGGTTTGGAGATGTCCCAAGTCACGTTATTAACCCGCTTACGCCGAAGCCCTAAAAATCAAAACCTCTCCTGTATGCCGGCGCCGGTTTAGAGTGAGCGCGGAACCGGAAAAAATAATTTTTTCAAAAAATCACAGCGCGCTTAGTTTTGAAGATTAAGAGTTCATTTTTGGCTCATTTTTTTTCATTGCCTGAAGTTTAGTATGCAATCATCAGAAATGAAAAATAATATCATTATCATATGTAAATAATGCGATATATGGTAACGAAAAAAAAAATTCATAGATAATTGTATTCAAATCACGCTGTGCAAAAAACGGTCAAAGCTAACGAGTTACTTTTTTTTTTGTTGTATTGTACACTAAATTGCAATCCTTTTGATATATAATACATAGTAAAACAATAAAAGCAACACCGGAAAAATATTATCACAAAATGATGTACGAATTCGTAACGCACGGACGTAAAAAAAATGTTATTTTCAAAAATTCACCGTAATTCTAAATAATGTTCTAGAGACTTCCAATTTGTTTCAAAATTAAGACAAATGATTGAATATTACGATACTGTAAGAGTTTTAGATTAGAATTGCAGATTTCGACCGTTTCGGACGAGTTAAATTTGACCGAATGTAGAAATTTTAATATATATATTTTTTTATATGCACATATTTCGAAGATGGAAAAAGCTACAACCTTCAATTATTTTTTATTGTATTCTTCATAAAATTGCGCACATTTTGATATATGAAACTCTATAAAAAGGCTAATATGAAAAGGAGCAAATATTAGGATAATGCGATGTACGTATTTCGGAGACTTGCGGCCGCGAATCGGCGCGCGGAGTGTAGGTAAATATATTTTTCAAAAATTCACCATAAATCACAATATTGTTTTAAAGACTTCAAATTTGTTTCAAAATGAAGAAAAATGACGGAATATTATTAGGCCGTAAGAGTTTTAGCTTACAATTGCGTTTTTCAACTATTTCGGTAGAGTCAAATTTGACCGAACGTGGTTTTTTTTCTATTTATCGTGATTTATATGCAAATATTTCGAGAGAAAAGCTACAACCTTCAATCATTTTTAGTTGTATTCTACATGAAATTGCGCACATTTTCATATATAAAACTTTATGTAACAGCTAATTTTAAATGGTGCAAACATTTCGACAATCGCACAAAAAAATTCTGATTTTTTCGGAAGAGTTACCGCGCGAACGTAATGTTTTTTTTTTTTTCATAAATTCACCATAAATCGAAATATTGTGCTAGAGACTTCCAAGTCGTTGCAAAATGAAGGTAAATGATTGAATATTACTAGAATATAAGAGTTTTAGCTTACAATTGCGTTTTTCGACCATTTCGGTAGAGTCAAAGTTGACCGAAAGTTGAAATTTTTGCACTTAACGTTATTTATATGAAAATATTTCAAAACTGATAAAAGCTACAACCATGGGTTGTTTTTGGTTGTATTGTGCATGAAATTGCACACATTTCCATATATAAAACTTTATGTAATGGCAAATTTAAAAGGGTGCAAACATGAGGACAATCGCACGAACAAATTTATCGGAAGAGTTATCGCACGAACGTAAGGAAAAAGTTTTTTCATAAATTCACCATAAATCGAAATATTGTGCTAGAGACGTCCAATTTGTTGCAAAATGAAGGCAAATGATTGAATATTACTATAATATAAGAATTTTAGCTTACAATTGCGTTTCTCGACCATTTCTGTAGAGTCAAAGTTGACCAAAGGTTGAAATTTTTGCACTTATTGTTATTTATATGAAAATATTTCAAAATTGATAAAAGCTACAATCATGAGTATTTTTTTGTTGTATTTTACATGAAATTGCGCACATTTTCATATATAATACTTCATGTAAAGGATAATTTAAAATGGTGCAAAAATTATGTCAAAGTGATGAAATAATTTCAGAGATGTGTCACTGATACTTTTTAGTGCGATAAGAAAGAAATTCGCGCTTGCGCGCCTGCGTAGCGATTGTAAACAAAACAACGCCTTGATCCGTGAACTCCCAGCATCCCCCAAGGCGCGTGATACAAAAGTTTTCGGCTGGTAGGCCTATAAGTATTTTTCCGCGAATTTTTAAAAAAACTTTTTTGAGCCGACGTATGATACGTCCAATCGGCATACGGGAGACATTTTGACTCGACGTTTAATACGTCCAATCGGCGTAAGAGGGTTAAGTGGTATGAATATCAAAGTCCTGTCCTTAAAAAATGGCATTAGCCGGCCGGCCCCTGAGTCTTCAATACTATACAATACTTGGGAACTGGCTTACCTTTGACCCTCAGGAAAGTCCACTTCTCAAAGTTGTAAGTAAAGCTTGTAATATTGCATGAGTAGTTGCCACGATCTCTCCACTCAGCACTAGAGATGATCAGTGTTCCATTGGTAATGTTTTTAGAATTGGGGGTCATGGAAATTCGACTGTCATTAGCCATCAGCTCATACATTGGTTTTTGATCTGAAACAATTTATTCTATTTTCAGATTTATTAAAATATAAAATGTATGTAGTATATATCACTGAACTCACATAATCTATACTTGTCTGAAAACTTGACTTAAAAAAATACTCAAAAGTGATTTGAAAGACTACCATACATACTTGCAAATCATGCTACTTTTGAAGACCTAACTTTGAAGCTAATTTTAAGGGGGGTCACATCATACAAGAGAAATAAAATTAGCATATGTAATATTCACATTAGTATCATAATATAAAATATAAACATAACAAATAGACATCTTTTCCATGGACTTTTTAAAAAGTTATGCTGTACTTCACTGTATCCCATAATATTGTATGTATTCTTATATTATGTATTACTGTATAACATATGAAATACAAACATAGCGATCAATGTTTTGGTTTGGAAATCTGCTGAGGGCAATTACAAAGTAGCTGTATTTAACTCAATTCAGAGCAATTTCCTTTCTTCTAGTTAGCATAAATGAATCTCTAGACACACTATTTATATGGGATAAGGCTATTTTTCATTATACAAAGTGTCCTTAAGTTGAAATATGACTTTATTACATCTCGTTGTGAACTAAATTTGGTTATATTTTTTTTTTAATAGATGGCAGTGGGCATGTTTTTTGTATAAAATAAATAAACAGATTCTGCAAACTATTTTCCCTTGATTTCATCATAATACAAGCTTTATATAGTTACCTTTTATCAGTGTGAAAACAACAGCAAAAGTTCTTTCATGCCCTGTAGTTTTTATTAAAATACTTTTCTCTTCAATTCTATTTACTGTCCAGTTTGGTGTTGCTGGTGCACGATAATTCATAGTCATTAGCATTTTGAACATTGTTTTCCCAGCTTCAGCTACAACTTATACCTTAAATTTAGGAGTATATTTCCTTGCTGATTTTTTTTTTCATAGTAAATAATGATATAATGTAAAAATATATCAGTCCTATTCTACTTAACATCATTTGCAACATAACCAAATATGATATTTTAATGATAAAATAAGGTTTCACATATACTTACCAAACAATTACATTAGCTGTACGCTTTCTTACCTGGCAGTCGAAAATTCAAATTCCTGGCGGCGGTAGCAGCGCTGCCATTGTTCGTGTAGGTGATACAGATCCCGCCCACTTTCAGGAATACCTGGTACTGCTGAGCTTTTAGACTTCAATTCGTTGAGCCGCAACGTCCATCTGTGGGGAGGAGGGAGGGCTCTGATTATGTAATTGTTTGGTAAGTATATGTGAAACCTTATTTTATCATTAAAATATCATTTTCACATAAGTGACTTACCAAACAATTACATTAGCGGACTCCACATTACCCGGAAGGTGGGTATATGGACAGCTTTCTGAATAAAAATAACATTCATATGCTAACATAATGTCTGCAGTACCTTACCTTGTGAGAGAGCAGCTACAGGTAGATAGATGCTGCCTCTGGTCGGCGCTCTCATGTAGGAGACGTGCCAGTAAAGGCCAGGGTCGTCCCTACTAATGGTGGGATTTTTGCAATCATGGAAGTTCACCAATGATTGACAAAAAAAAAACAACAATAATTTGCCCTTGCCCTGGGCGAAAAGACCAGATAAAAACCATACAAAAAACCATCACCTACACTAGAAACCATATGGTACCCTTAACCAGATATAAGGACTGGTGGGTACTTCAGGTACATGTACCCCCAGGCTTCCCACAAACTCAAAAAACCTCAAATTCAAGGCAAGGAGATAGTAGAGGGAAAAAACCAAGTCCCACTATGCTTTCTCTCCCAACACCATTCCCACTACTGACAACGGTCCCAATCTAAAGCAGTTTTCATAAGTAGTTTCCACCTCCTTCAAATAGTGCGATGCAAACACCGATTTCGACCTCCAGAATGTAGTTTGCATAATGGAGGATAGAGACATTCTGTCTGAAAGCCAATGACGTTGCTACTGCACGAATCTCATGCGTCTTAACTTTCAGCACCCTAAGAGCATGTTCCTGAGTTTGGGCATGCGCTTCTCGGATCAAACTCCTCTGGAAAAAGGACATTGCATTCTTTGAAAGAGGCCGAGACGGGTCTTTCACCGAGCACCAGAGTCGGCTCGACTCTCCTCTCACAGTTTCTGTCCTAGTCAGGTAGTGTCTGATGGCTCTGACCGGACATAATGTACGTTCCTCATCTTCCGACCCGACTAAGTCCGATTGGTTCTTTATCTTGAAAGAACGGGGCCAAGGATTCGAAGGATCCTCATTTTTAGCAAGAAAGTCTGTTACATAAGAGCAAACTGCAGTGCCCTGGGCGGAACCCACTTCCTTACTCATCGCCTGCAACTCGCTTACTCTTCCCGCTGTGGCTAAGGCGACTAGGAATAGTGTCTTCCTAGTTACGTCCCTCAAGGTTGCAGAATTCAACGGTTCGAATAGGGGGCCGTTGAGCCACCTTAAAACTACATCCAAGTTCCATTCCACTTCTTTAGGCTTGAAAGTCTTGGAGGAACTAAAAGATCTGATCAGGTCACTG
The DNA here is from genome assembly GCF_015104395.2 of Macrobrachium nipponense. NCBI lineage: Eukaryota > Metazoa > Arthropoda > Malacostraca > Decapoda > Palaemonidae > Macrobrachium > Macrobrachium nipponense. Next base: position 84,427,028 of record NC_061087.1, read on the forward strand.
ATGTCCTGATTTGACGAAATGTCGAGGCCTCTATGCTTGAAAACCGATGAAAGCATGGCCCTATATCCTTTAATAGTTGAAGTGGTCACTTCTTGGTGTCCCTCAGAAATAACAAAAATTCTGCAATTTCTGTTATAGATGTCTCAGAAGAAGAGATGCTATGTCGTCTGCACCATGACCTAAAAACTCTTCACTTGGACTGGTAGAGCTTGGCAGAAGAGCTTCTTCTGCAGCGAGCAATAGCCTCTGACACCCTTCGCGAAAACCCTTTTGCTCTGACCAGGTTCCTGACAGTCTGAATCCTGTCAGGGCCAGAGCGGACAACCCTTGGTGACATTGGTTGAAATGGGGTTGTCTGAGAAGCGATGGATTTTGTGGAAGTAGTCTGGGAAAATCCACCAGCAGATTGAGAAGGTCCGGGAACCACTCTTTCCTGGGCCAGAATGGCGCTACTAGGGTCATTGTCACATTCTGGTGAGATTGAAGCTTGTTTAAGACCTCTCTAATCATCCCAAAGGGAGGAAAAGCGTAATCGTCCAGTCCTATCCAATCTAGCAGCATCGCATCTGTTCTCCACGCTAGTGGTTCTGGAATCGGAGAACAAAAAATGGGAAGGCAATTGTTCCTTGATGTGGTGAACAGATCTATCGATGGTCTTCCCCAAAGCTTCCAAAGGTCCTGACACACACTCTCGTTCAGAGTCCATTCTGTTGGTTACACCTGATTTACCCGACTCAGTTCGTCTGCAAATACGTTCATCCAGGTGAGGAGATCTTCGGCTATCTTGTTGAAAGAGAATGAGTGGGTCCCTCCCTGCTTCCGTACATATGACCGCTGTGGTGTTTTCCGAGTAGACCGCTACGTTTCTTCCGGTGACTAAGTGGTCGAACGCTTGTAGCCCTAAGAGGATGACCTTCAATTCCTTCCCATTGATGTGCAAGGTCTTTTCTCGTTCTGTCCACAGACCTGACACTCTCTTGTCTCCTAGGAGGGCTCCCCATCCGCTGTGGCGTCTGAGAACTGCAGGTCGGGGTTCGACACGACTAGGGAGATTCCTACTTGTAATCTTTCCCTCGAATGCCACCAACGAAGATACATTTTTATCTCTTCCGTCAGGGGGAAAACTATTGAGTTTGACTGTGTCTTCCGAGACCAATTTGCTTTCAGGAAGAACTGAAGCGGCCTCATGTGTAGGTGTCCTAACCTGACAAAACTCTCCACTGAAGCCAGGGTCCCGAGTAGGCTCATCCATTCGAGCGCTGAGCAGGACGGGCGAACCAGAAATTGCTGGACTGTCGACAGGCAGGACTCTATCCTCTTCGGGGAGAGAAAAACCCGAAAAGCTAGAGAGTCTAGTATCATCCCTAAATAGAGAATCCTCTGAGTTGGAATCAATTGGGACTTCTCCGTGTTTACTATGATACCCAATTGTTGTGTCAAAGTAAGTGTCTTCTCCAAGTCCTTCACACACTGACGCCTGGATCTGGCTCTCAGTAGCCAGTCGTATAAGTAAAAAGCTGTGTTGATCCCCATCAAATGCAGCCACTTTCCCAGAGGAGCGAGAATCCGAGTAAATACTTGAGGGGCGGTTGACAGACCGAAGCAGAGGGTTCTGAACTGGAAGACTCTCTTCTTGAAGACAAATCTCAGGAACTTCCTGGAGTCCTGATGAATGGGGACAAGGAAGTATGCATCCTTCATGTCGAGAGATACCATCCAGTCGACCGGTTGGATGGCTGACATTACCGATCGACTAGTTTCCATTCGGAATTTCGTCTTCCGGACGAAGAGGTTCAGAGCGCTTACGTCCAACACAGGTCTCCATCCCCTTGATGCCTTGGGGACTACGAAGAGCCTGTTGTAAAACCCTGGGGCGTTTGTGTCTGTTGCTTCCTCTATGGCCTCTTTGTTGATGAGCTCTTCTACTTCTTTGGCTAAAGCCAAAGCTCTTGTTAATCCTGTCGAGTATGCTGTCAAACAGACAGGTGTATTGTACAGTGGTGGATCCTGTGTAAAAGGGATCACACATCCCTCTCGAAGTACCTGAATTACCCACTGTTCTGCTCCTCTTCGACTCCATTCCTCCCAGTAGTCGTGGAGTCTTGCCCCCACGGGTGTGTGAAGGACCTTCCGATCATTTCTCTGTCTTAAAGGGTTTCTTGGTAGACTTAGAGGTGGTTCGTAGATTTGTTCTCGGTCTCTGCTGCCACTTCAACTTACCTCCTCGAAAGGGATGTTTTTGTAGAGGAGAAGCTTTGGCTCCTGTCGCTGGAGGCTCTTTAGGTCTCCTCGCTGACTGAAAAAGATCATTGGTGGACTTTTTCTCGAGGTCCGACAGTACATGCTTAATGGTTTCTTCTGGAAACAGGTGAGATTTACTCAGGGGGGAGAACAACAAAGCCGATTTTTGGTTCGTGGTTACTCCTCGAGATGTGAAGGAGCAACACCATTCTCTCTTCTTTAGTACTCCCATAGCGAATAGGGCGGCCAATTCCCTTGAACCGTCTCTCACTGCCCTGTCCGCACAGGACAACACATTGAGCCAGTCGGCAGAAAAATCCTCATCAAGAGACTGGCAATCTTCAATTTTCCTGGCTAACGCTGCAATAGTCTAATCCAGAAAACTGAAGACTTCGATCAACTTGTATAAGTTCTTCACCAGGTGATCCAACTCGGGTGAAGAGAACAACACTTTCGCAGTCGAGAATGCTGCTCTTCTGTGAGAGCCCACAAGACCGGAGAAGTCTCCTTGGGAGGAGGCAGAAACTTCCAAAGAAGGAACTTCTGTCGCATAAAACCTGTAGGTTTTATTCTGCAGCTTTGACGGAGGAAAGGTGAACGAAGCCTTGCCTGACTCCTTCTTCTTAGCAAGCCACTCTTCTACTTCCTTCAGTGCTTTCTTCGAGGACTGAGAAAGAACTGGTTTCAGTAACCCCGAAGGCGCTGATCTCCAACCCTTCACAAACTACGACGGAGGTGAAGAAGGTGAAGCTGGTTCAAAGAAATTCGGATAAGTCTGCAAAAGAAACCTTAACAGACTAGAATAAGCAGAAGAGGGCTTCAAATCCTGGTCTTGAGTTTCCTCTTCCAACAGGACGGCCGATACCCTGTCTTCCTCTTCCGTCTGGCTCGTTGTCTTCTTCAAAAAGACCATCAATTCTTGAAGCTGATGTTTAAAGGGACCCAAAGCGGAATCCTCTAGCAAGGGTTTGGCCTCTTGTACGCTGGGCATGTCTCTTCAAAGGACGCGACACTAAATCACTCCACATTTTTTGCCTCGACACAGACGACTACACTTCTGAGTCGGACGACAACTGCACGTCACTCATATCTACACCTTTCCAGCGGCGTTTCCTGGGCACTCGCGAGTTGACTATGTCGACTGACCGTGGGCAAAATCCCACAATCTCCCTTCGACTTCCGGTATATCTTCTCCTGGGAGCTGGGGAGCGAGACAGTGACCTTCGTCTAGGAGAACAGGGGGAACGGACAGCTGCCTCCTCGGACACGACACTGACACTTGGCCTAACACTGGCCTTTTCACTTGACTTCTCTACGAACGCACGAAACAACATACCCAAATCCATAACGGATTTTGCCAAGAACTCAAATTTCTTGTCCATCTTGGACTCTAACAAGGAAATGGGGTTGGGATCAGAAACATGGGATACCTGGTCTGGAGTAATTGGTACTGAAGTTGGAGGGCTATCAATAGGTGAAATATTTGATAAAGGCGGAAGAGATAGTGACGGTTTGTTTGCCTCTAAAGGCACGCGAGTTGTCTCTACTCTAGTTTTACTACCCGCTCTAAGAGCTGCTTTCCTTTTCCTATCTTTGTCCATCTTATCCAAATGAGCTTGAAAAGTCTTCCAACCTTGTTCATCTAAACTACGGCACTCATCACAAGTTAATTCCTTGCTACAGCACTGACCCCTACATTTAACACATTTGGAGTGCGGATCGTAACATAGTTTAGCTAATCTAGTTTTGCAACCACTGCTACAAAACCTAACTGAAGAAGAACTAGCATCAGACATCTTCATAATAAATCGTTAATAACTAGGCAGCTAACTGATGAAACAAAAAAGCCAACCAAGAAATTGTACATAACCAAAAAGAAAAAATCCACAATGGCGACGAAAGTCGACTGCAACAACAAACCACCGGTGTTACCCCGTGGCCAGCAGAAAACGAGTTGAAATCTAAAAGCTCAGCAGTACCAGGTATTCCCGAAAGTGGGCGGGATCTGTATCGCCTACATGAACAATGGCAGTGCTGCTAACGCCGCCAGGAATTTGAATTTTCGACTGCCAGGTAAGAAAGCGTACAGCTAATGTAACTGTTTGGTAAGTCACTTATGTGAAATCATATTCTACTAACATATGATGGGTGAAATGCAAGCAAAACAGCTGTTGATTGTTCAGTTGTTTATGGCTGTACACAATTACGTAATGATTATAATGTTACTGATGACACTCCTATCATTCTCTTACTTTTTTAACATGTTTAACTATAAGATATGATAGACAGAGATGGAGGAAGAGGTTAGTGTAAGGTAATTTGGTCTCGCAAAACTTACAAATTTTTTAATCAATTTGTATTTTTCATATCTAACTAACCTGAAGTCTTAACAATAGGATCTTTCCAATTGCTAGATGGTAACTGGTTAAAAACAATCAAAATTTGTAAGCAAGCAATCTGTGAGACCTGGCAACTCCAGCGCGTATGAGGTGATAGCTGGTCAGAGACTGCGCAACCGCCTCGTGACGTATTTAGTATAGGAGATACATGATAAAATAAATTTTTATTGGTGAAAATCTGGGGGGTCACATGATATGTGAGATAGCATATCGCACGAGTATATACAGTGATTATCAAGTCTAAAGAGTGCAAAACTTACTTTTCATCCACATAACACTTGGCTCAGGTATACCATCAACAGGACATTCAATAACTAACTGCTGCTTCTCATCCACATTTTGGCTCTTATCCATCTTCCTTATTTCCAAAACTATGGGAAAACAGTATGAAGGTTAATCTCAGAAAGTTCTCATAAATGAAAAGTACTTACTTACAAAAGACTAGCTTCTCATTTAAAAAAAACTTTGAATTCCATAAAGGAAATGCATGAAGGGAGGTAACAATCATCCCTTCTTATGAAGTAAAGGACCCTTTCTTGCTGAAATGTTCAAGGAATGAAAAATAAGACTTTACTAATACTATCCTCAACAGGTGCAAGTTACAGGACCTTAGCAGCACCAGATGAAAGACTGAAAAAAATGGCATTTTGTTTCAATTTTACTTGTTGCTTCCTACAAGTCTTTTCACCAGATATCACATTTCTAAGATTACTGGCTTCTTTTCTATATTTTTTCCACACCCAACTGTAAAGAATGAAGCAACAAAATCTACAAATCTTACTTCCTAAAATAGAAATACACTATAATTTTTGCAGCTCAGAATACTGAAAACTGAACAACTAAAGTTTATACTTATTTTTTTACAGCATTTTAAAAGGTTCAATCCTTTAGCTTTATAGAATAATATAGTAATTAAAAAAAACTGCTACTTACATATAATTTTATGGTCTCTTGAAAGCTTAGTTTCAGCATTCAACTCACACCTGTAGTCCCCAGCATCCTTCTTCTGTGCATCCTCAATCACCAAAGTAAAGTTTTCCCGAAATATCTTGTACCTCTCACCTTCAAGGATTTTATTACCATCTTTGAACCTAAAATAAAATAAATTTTGGGGAAACCCTTCAACAGAAAATATATATTGATGCATGAATCCTTATTAGCTAGCTTTCTGTTATAATTTCCATATTTCAAGAAATCTATGATACACAATTATCTCATTTCATATATTGTAATCATCTTACACTACTCTTCTAAGAATGATTATCATATAAACACTCCCCTAGGAAGTAAGGTTGTTTATCCTATTAAAACAACAAATGTGAGCATATACCACTATAAGTCTGAGAACTACCTCATGTCATCACATACATTTTTTCATCAGCTTTTCCTTTCATAGGGTTAGATACTAAGTGAGATCTTGCCACTCTCCTCTGCCCATGCTCTTTCAGCCTTTCTCCATGGTTCCTGGAGTCTTCTTATCAGTCACTGCCCTGCTACTCTGACCAACTTTTACTACGTATCCCTTCTCATTACATTTCCAGTCAGTCTCAATCTTTAAGATTTGTTTCTTTCCTGTAGTACAGGACAATCTTCAAATCAAGCTATGGCCTTGACCCTCAACATTCTGTGGTCAAACTTTTTCAAAATCATCTATATGTATTTCCCTTGACAGTCGCTATGTTTCTCATGCAGACCCATCCTAAGTCTTTTCCATTTCTACTAACAAGATATCTTAATTTGGAGATAGCATAGCAATCTATTTCATCCTTGCTGCGGCTACTTTCTTACTACTCAACTCCTGCTTCAGTCAAGTGGGTCCTACAGGTAACAGAAATCACCTACCTATTTTACAACCTGACCATCTATTACACAAAGTTTCTCATTCCCAACTCTGGATACAACCTATAGTGGCCATAATACTTTCAGCTGCATCTTCATACCTTAGTGAAAAACTTTTTCTCCTTGCCCTCCACAATAACAAGCGTGTGTTCTGGTTAAACTACGATGACAATCTATGTTAACATCAAACAATATGCATCATCATTTCCTCCAACATATAGCATTTTGAAAAAATACATTGCAAAAAGCACCTGAACATGAATGATTTTCACTAATATATAAGTATTGACATTTTTTACCCTAGTTTGGTCATATCCAAACACTACACTCCATGTTACCCTGAAGGGGCACTGGATTGTAAGGCATAGTCATAAAAAATTCAAAAGTATTCTGCTCTCTCCAGTGGGTTTCTATGGACTAGAACCTAGAGAATTTTTTATTTTTATTTCTAGAAGGGAGGAATACAATAGTATAAAAAAAGGGTATTTGGAATTATAATTCTCTCATTATGGTCATTTAATATTATTGAGAAAATAGGTCAAAGTCTGGAGAAGAATAAGAATATTAGTTTTGTCTTTAAAAAAGACTTTATAATAAAATAAAGTTTTATATATATTTACCAAGTAATTATATAGCTATTAGCTTCAACTTGTACAGCAGCTTAAATTCAAAATTAATGGCTAATGCCACGATTGTTTGTGTAGGTTACCAGTGCCTGACACTAACAGCAATACCAGGAATGACTTAGCTGATAAGCTCATTCTGTTTATGCCTTATGTCCATCAGAAGGGAGGAGCATGAGCTTTGAATCTGTAATTACTTCTTAAGCAAATATATAAAACTTCATTTTATCAAAAAAATTTCATTTTTATATAAATAACTTCCCAAGTAATTACATAGCTGAATCCCACAATGACAGAAGGTGGGATACATGGACATATTCTACTCCAAAACATTAAATCATGTAATGAATTTGAAATAAATAAGTTGCTAGCATTGACTACAATGCTTGTTGTTTCCATACCAGTTGAGCGCCTAGAAAAAATGCCTCTGGTTGGCGCTCAACTTAAACTATAATGGTGTGGAAGTAAAGCCAAGGGGTTGCCTATGCTTAAGTGGGAACTTTGCAGTGAAGGAGTTATGCAGACAAGGAGTTGTCCGATGGCTATAAGGTGAAGAAATAGCAGGAGAAAATCCAATGCTTCCTCTTGCGATATAATGCCAATTACTATCCCATGGTACTGCAAAATTTCAAAAACTGGGCTCTAGGCGAGCTGCGGGGAGCTCGTGGATGCTGGCAGCTCTATAACTGGTGCCAAGCAAGCTGGATGCCATGCACACTAAAAGCTTTGGTATCACTTCATAAGACAGCGAATAGTGGAGGTCGATTAAATAAGGGCTGTAATGAGCCTGAAAGCTAATGAAGTACAGACTGCTCTGATGTCCTTAGCTCTCACCTATAAGGAAATCAACATGTTCTAAATCTGAGTGCTTCAGAAATAAAATCTCTTTAGGATGAAGGACAACATGATCTTAGTCAGAGGGCTACAGGGGTTCTTGACGGAATACTGTAGGACAAGAATGACCCTCTGATCTGCAATTCGTGTTCAAGTAATACTTAAAAACTCCCAATTCGACAAAGAGCTCACTCTTCTTCAGAGCTGGTGAGTACTCGTGGAAGTCAAGGAAGACTGTTAAGCTCATAAGGGAAAAAGAATGGATCCAGGTCTTGAATGGGTCTTCATTCTTTGCTAAAAATCCAGTGGTAGAAGAGCAAACAGCATCTCCATCCTTGCTTGGATGTGTAAAGGACTTGAGAGGTCGTTAAGATTAGGAGACAAAAGAACCAGGTCTCTCTGCTTAAACAAGAGATCAACATAGTTCAATATCCCTTAAGGGGGCCAGCCGGAACCCCTATATATGGGGGTATAGGGCGAAAAATGCAATCATGAAAAAATTCATGGAGCTTCATATGGCAATTGAGAATACGTATACGAAATATTTTGTCAAAATTCCTCTTACTTTCGTAGTTACAGGGTAATTAGTAAACATAACTCAATAAGCCTAAAACATTCACCCGTACAAGAAAATGGTAGTAATCCCAGGTCTTAATATTAAATATCAAAGGAGGAGATAGAATTTGAAAAATGGTTATTTTCGGGATAAATCGCTCTGGCGTCACAAAACCGAAGATCAGAGGCAAAAAGTCATATGCGGTTTGGAGATGTCCCAAGTCACCTTATTAAGGGTATGAATAACAAAGTCCTGTCCTTAAAGAATGGCATTAGCCGACCGGCCCCCTTAACGGGTCACATATCTCTGAAGATATAGAGTTGGGACACCAGCCTTGGAAAATTGACCCTTAAGTCTGGTAGAGGGAGCCTATCTGGGTAAGAACTAATTTTTGAGAAGACAAGGTTTTGGAGGAAAGCTCTTGCAGAGTCCATCCACAACTGTAGCAGGTTCAAGAACCATATACATGAGCGTGAGACTTGATTAGCACTTCCTTAGGTACCAGACTAATGTTCCTTGGGGTGGTAAACAAGTCGAAGGTTGGCCTGTCCCATAAACCAGAGAAATGAAAGTCACAGTGGGCAGGACATGCTTCTGACAGTTCAGTACGTCTGTTGCAACATAGTTCCCTGAATAAATCAAGTGACTAGAAGACTACATTGATCTGTCCACAGAGGAGGATCTCATACTGTTTGGTCCAGAGGGAACATGGGATCGAGCAGCACTGGAGTCCTAAGTGAATCACTTTCAGCTCTCTGACAAAGATGTGAAAGTTCCATTCTTCTGGAGATCACATCCAGGAAACTTTCCGGTTCCTAAAGCGGGCTCCCCAACCTAGATCTGATGTGCTAAGTAGGAGTCTAGGTCTGGGATCAGAGGATGAAAGGGAGTTCCATTCAAATGTCTATGTTTGGGAAGCCACCACTGTATGTCTGACTTAAATCCTGGGCAATGGGAAAACACAAAGGTGTCTGGGTGTATTTCCTTGTTCCAGTAAGACTTGCTGTCAAAAAGCCTTCGAGCCATTTCTTTGAAGGAAACTGAAGTCAGATGACATGTAAAGACTGATGTGTATGCCCAGAAAAAAGGAATTCAAATCTCAGAAGAGCAAGGACTCATATGAGGAGACCTGAAGTGTTGTAGAGGTTGAAGCACAGATGAAACTGGAAAATCCTGTCATGAAAGATGGAAATAAAAAGTTCTCTGGAGTCCAGAGAGGGATATGGAGGTATGCTTGCTGCATATCTAAGGTTCCCATTCAATTGTCCTAGAGAAAAGGATGACAGGACTGTCTAGTTCATCTCCATCTTGAACTTCGACCCCTGTTCTAAGAGAAAAAGCAGGACTGTGGACATGCAGTCGCTAACAACTGAATGAACTTGCAAATCATCTTGTAGGCTGGTTGACCCTTGTGCGGTTAGCTGCTGATCCTGCACATGTGGACATCCCTCTGACTCAACTTCTCATTGGATTAAAAAATGCCTAACATAGACATAAGACGTGGAACTGTTCGTGGCGGAAACCAAAATCAAGTGAGCTTATAGAAGCTTGAAAGAGCAAATAAAGCCACATATTCCTGGGAACAGCAAAACAGTAACCTGTCAACAACCAGGCTGTGATGAATTCTTTGTAGGTCAGACCATTCTCTAAAAGGGCAAAAGTAGCTTGTGAGCAGATGCTAGATGTCTGGGGGTGAGTACAGGCAGTCCCCGGTTATTGGTGGACTATTATCAGCAATCTGGTTTTATGGTGATTGTCTAGCACCAAAAATTGCTGAATAGGGGCGATTTCTGGTTATCAGCACCAATAATAAGTACTGGTGCCAATACATACCTAACAGAAGTAATATTAACCAATTATCAGCACTTACAGCAGATTTTTGCTTAACATCAAGATGTCAGAACAGCACCCCCGCCGATAACCAGGGACTGCCTGTGCTGGAAAATTAGTGCTGAGAGCTCTGGAACAGGTGTGGGCTTTCGCGAATCAGCACCTGGTGCTAGGAAGTTGGTGCTAGAAGCTTGGAAGATGAATCCAGGTATTTGAGAAAAGGCACCTTTTGGGAGTGCTAGCCCAACAAAGCTCATGGTGTTCCTCGGTACTGTGTGAAAATTGGAGGTAGAGTAGTAAAAACCTCGCATGCAGTCTTCTGACTAATGTCTCTGTGGACGACAGAATCTCCAGAAGGATCATCCACTGAAGTTTATTGCAAAGGGGGGGGGGGGGGGGGGGGGGGGGGGGGGGCGGGGGGGGGGGGGGGGGGGGGGGGCTAGCAACTTGCAGACCATCTGAAAACAACTGTGTTTCTCTTAGAAAATGGAAAAGCCAAAAAACCGAGAGTTGAGACTGAAGTCCAAAAGGGGGAATCTTGAAACTGAGGCTGTGTTCTGAGGAAGAGGACAACAAAATACACTTTTTCCTCTCTCCCCAGCCAAAGCAAAACTCTCAATTCCTTGGAACACTTCTTGGATCGATGGGCATGCCAGAGGAGAGAGAGCTTTCTTCAACAAGCTCTTAACTCAAACACCACAGTCCTTGTCACAAAGGACAGGACTCCAGAATACTAATAGTCTTTCAAGAGAGGGCACTGACATCTTGACTTGAACTCTAGGTGAAGGTGGAACATACTGAAGAGAGACAACATACAGTTCGCAGGTGCTGAATGGGCTCCGATGAAAGACCATGAACCAAAGGTGTGGACAATACCAACCTAGCAAACTGAAGAGGAGGTGTCTGGCACCCAGCTAGTGTGGGGCTGGATGTCTGACAGCTGGCACCAAACAGACAGGTGTACACACGACACAGGCAGATGCATGGACACAGGTGGACGCTTGGACACAAGTGAATGCTTGAACACTACTGGGTGCTCAAACATTCCTACTGAAACATTTCTCTCCAATGACCGAGATTTATCAGAAAAGCGCCATTGGTGCCTCTTGTCCGCACTGAAGTCCGTATCATTATAGGACAAAGAATGCACATCCTAAGTATGCCTTCACATGGCTGCCTGTCGACAGTAGGCTGGTGTCAAATGCTCAGATAGACATCAAATATGATGAATGATGGTGATCTACACGTCCACCGAGGAGGCTATCAATGGCAGTCTAACACTACACATCCAACAAAATGCCTTTTCAGTGGCTGTCTGTTGATGCCTAGTAACGTGCCAACCTTCAGTAAAAATTACAAGAAAAACTATAGAATCTAAGAAAGAACTCGAAGCAAAGTGTTGGAAGGTGTTACATGCCGATCACAGTAAGAAAATGCCTACAAGTGCTGCTAATAGTGACTTTAAGACCAGCAGAGGCTGGTTTGAAAAATTCAGAAAGAGAACGGGCATTCATAACATGCCTACTTCAGTGATTAAGGACATGTTTGCAAAGTGGAGTGATGTAAAAGATTTTGTGGAGAATTATCATCCCAACAAAGATGTAATCCGTGTCTCCCGCATCTTTCGTGGCAATGCCATTTTCCACTTTATTCAAACTTTAAAGACGCCAGAAACAAATGTCTCTGGACAGTTTTGTTGTGCAATAGGGGTTCAGTGATTCTCAAGCTGGTCCTAGTGCCAGTAGAAACTGAAGAAGGGAAATATCCCCAGATAGTGCCAGTCAAAAAATGAATAGAAGTAACAGCAGATAGATCCTTGATACCTGACATCCTTCTGGAGGGGTATTCCCCTTCCAAACAATAACCTTTCCTCCTTCTCCCCATCTCTCCATTCCATACGCTAACAGATCTCCCATAAAGGTAAGAGTGATGTTAACTGTTCATTATTCATTTCATTATTCATTTAGATATATTTCTCATTGTTTTCTGTATACAAAACTGTTTATTCCCTATAAAATATATTCTTTCTTAATACTTTTGGGGATTTGGAAGGCATTAATTGTATTTACATTACTCCTTATGAGAATTATTGTTTCAGTTTTCGTATGTTTCGACTTCGTGGGAGGTTCCGGAATGGATTATGTATGAAACCTGAGGTTCCACTGTACTTAAATATTGTCTAAAAACCTGAAATATAGGACATAATAGCTAATCCAGTAGCTAACTATGGTCAACATCTCATAAAAAGAAAAATTCAAGATTCATTGCATACTGTAAAAACTATTATATTCTTCAAGTAAAGTTATTATTTCAGGAAAACACTACGTATTAGTAAAAAATAAAGCTGAAAACTTATTCAGATATCAGGCAAGAAAATAAATACATCAAAGCAACCTCCTTACCATTCAATGGGAATATCAGTTTTGGGTGCAACGCCATTTTCTCCACCTTCTGCAGTTAGGTTGCAAAAGATTTTGACTGGACGTCCTTCAAACAATACCTGGATATCTTCTCCCTGAGGATCAACTGTGACAGAGAACGAGAAAAAAAACTTGATAAGCATTTCAAATCAATTGGTACACTATATGAAGACAGAAAAACTACTAAGTATACTATTTCATCACTAAGGGTCTTATTCAAACTTGCAAGCCTGGTTTCACAGTACTACTGTACTGTTTAAGCCTTTAAACTGAAAAGCCTCTCCACTACCCTCTAAATGGCTATCACTAGGCTACCCTCTAAAGATCTACCAAAAGGGTTAGCAACCCTCCACGAAATCTACCACAGCTACCTTTCTCTTCATTCCTTCCATGTGAAACTGAAAACGAAACAAAACTGACAATAAAACAAAATTATTTCAAACAAAACTGATAATTAAATTATTTCACAAATTTCAACTATTTAGCAACCATATTTCAAGACCATTACTGCACCAATTACCTTGCAATAAAGATTAATTGGTAGAGAAAGAAAAGAAAACCAACATTGAAAGTAACTTAACAAGAAATAATATAAAGGTTAGGACCTTACAAGAACACTTAACTTTTAAATACATTTTTCAGGATTTTAAATATATATATATACTATATATATATTATATATATATATATATATATATATATCTATATATATATATATATATATATATATATATATATATATTATACACATATGTTTATACATACTATATATAAAAATAAATATTGTGTTTAAAACTTATCTTATATCTAGTGTATGAACTTTCACCTATTCTATTTACATAAATAACCAATAAATCTTCAAAAATATAAAGGAAAACAATATTAATCAACTCAGCACACACTGCCATCTTTGTTGGCTATAATTAAATGCTATCACACTAATACATAAAAAATCCACAATACTAATTTCAAAGCATATTTTTATTCAAAATATGTATCAGCCCTGAGAGCCATGAGGGGTTCCAAGGTAAATGCAAATGGAGTTATCCTCAATAAATAAAATAACACGGCCCTCCTTACTCCCAAGGGAGAAAAAAACTTTCTTATATTTTATGTGAACAGTTGAAAAGAAAAGATTAAGTGCAGATTTAAATCTTTTATATAAGATGAGAATAATTTCAAAACCTTTTAAAATAACAGGAGTACTATAACTTTTATGTAAGAGGAAGTACTTGTTTGATAATATTTTGCTTTATGTATTACGTTGAACAAGTCCAACACCGATGTACAACTATGTCTGACAGTATTCTGAAAAGTTTGATAAACACTTTTGTAACAGCAGGCTCCACTGAGAAGGAAGACCTTTAGATAAACTCATTTGTCTTCTTTTAGTGCCTCAAACCAAATGCCCTTCACCATTGTCTGGCAAGTCCCTTATGTGGACAACACTTAAACTCACAAGTTACTAATATATGTCCATGTCACATATGTACAGTAGTACCTCGAGATACTAAATTAATCCGTTCCGAGGCGCCTTTCGTATCATGAGGTTTTCGTATCTTGGACCACATTTTACATGTAAAATGGCTAATCCGTTCCAAGCCCTCCAAAAACACCCCAGTAAATTTCATAATAAAGGTAAATTGACCTATAAACAATGAAATACTACAACAATTTGGACCATTCAATACGTAACTTAATAATAAAAATGCAAAACCTGTAAATAAAGTGTATATTAGTGTGCAAGAAATATTATTACTATAATGTAAAATGTGGAAGCTTACCTTTCGAGTGAGGCTATCTCCGAAAGTGGCGGCAGAGGAGGAGGAGGACAAACGGCAGATACGTACACTTAACTTTACGAAACACATCAAAAAAATGTCAGAAAAACAAACTAAACTTTACAAAACACATTAACAAAACTGTAACACTTAACTTTACAAAAAACTTAAAATAAAATTTATTTTGTCTTTTTTTGATTTTTACATTTCTTTTTATGTACTTTTTTATACTTTACGTAATTTCAATTTCTTCACCACCGAATGGATGCCAGTCCGTTTACGGAATTTTTCGAACCACCCATGAGACGCCTTGAACTCTGGGGTTGCCGTTGATGTCCCCTCTCCACCGTCGTCTTCGGCTTGGGCAATCAAATCGCCGAAAATAGCTCTGGCCTTCTGGCAGATTGCCGTCTCGGTTATCGTATTGCCATCGATTTCTTTGTCCTCGATCCATACAAGAAGCAGCCTTTCCATTTCATTATGCACATGGCTCCTCTTGTTGGACAAAATAGTCACGCCCTTGGAAGGTGTAGCTGCTTTGATGGCTTCCTTCTGCTTAAGGATGGTGCCTATCGTCGACGGATTTCGGCCGTATTCCTTAGTGATCACACTCAACTGCAAGACAGCTTCATACTTTTTTATTATCTCCATTTTTGTCTCCATAGAAAGCATTCTCTTCTTTCTGTGAACTTCAGCAACTTTCTTGGGACCCATGACTATATGTACTGTGCGTAATTAAGTTACGTATGTAGTACGTATACTACTAATTAGGTTCTCACAACACGATAAAGTAGCACAACAAAATCACTAACGAATTTACGATACTTAACGAAATCGTTGGACCGAACGAATGCTGCATGCGTACGATAAAGCTTCGGGTGCAAAGAGGCCGAGCGAAGGCACGCCACCACGTAAGATGCATGATGGGAGGGATGCTGTCCAATAGGAGAGAAGGATCTCATGGCTTGGCTAGCATCAGGAACCAATGGAGAGCAGGAGGATGGTGGCGAGTCAACTAGAACTAAGATGGCGGAGCGAGTTTCAAAATTGTTATCGGGCGAATCGTATCTTGAAAACTTTTCGTATGTAGAACAGTAAAATTTTTCGTGTCAGCTTTCGTATCTCGAGTTTTTCGTCAGTTGAGCCTTTCGTATCTCGAGGTACCACTGTATCATGTTATGGTAATGTAGTTAGTAAAAGGTAGGTGAAAATCTTGTCACCTGTTGTACATAATTTTGTGAGTACCACTTGATGCTACAGGTGCACTTTTTAGGAAAAAATCCTGGTAAGCGCCATAAAATCGGATCATAATTAACCAAGTCAGCCGATAACCGAGGACTGCCTGTAAATGAATAATGAAACGAATAAAGAACATCTAATATTATTCTTACCTTTATGGGGACTCTTGTTAGCATATGCAAGACAGAAAGAAGGGGGGGAGGAGGAGGAGGAGAGGTTATTGTTTAGAAAGGGAGTTCCCCCTCCAGAAGGATTCAGGTATCAAGGATTTATCTGAGGTTTCTTCTCCTCTTCGATTTTTTACTGGCACTTTGCAGTTACTTCCCCTTTTCGGTTTTACTGGCAATAGGACCAGCTTGAGAGTCACTGGACCCGTCACAACAAAACTGTGCCTAAAGTGGTACACGGCATTACCATTAAAGATGATGGAGACACGGATTACATCATCTTTGTTGGGATGATAATTCTCAAAAAAATCTTTGCAAACACGTCCTTAATCACTGATTAAGGGGTTTGGGAGGAGAGTCCTGTGGACTTATATTAAAAAATAAATTTTATTTTGGAATGATTTTCAACTGTTTTAAGCTAAACTCCATCAATTTACATGAGCCTGAACAGCTACCTAGGAAGGGAAAATTCTTCTAGGTAACAAACCATTGTAAATGAAGTGCTAGATAGGCAAACTATCAAGTGAATATGATAAAAAAAACCACAAGTTCCAAAGGCTTTAATGGGATCACATAACTGGTCTAGCTCCTTATTAGTAAGGCCATAGTTTGTACATGAACTGCTTCCTTTAAGACTTGAGCAAATATGTTACACTTCTTCCACAAAGCATACCCAAAAGTACACCAGAGAATTACATAAAAGTAGAATGGCTTCTATTTTTGTTCCTCTAAAGGGCTGAGGTGTTGAAACAGTTTTAAATCTCAAGACCCAGCACTAAACCTCAGATGCCCGAGTCTGACTCACCTTTCTCAACCATACAGAAATTGTGTACTTACTAATATTCAATAAGCCTGACACTAAAAACAACTGCCAACCTTGCTTTATAACAGATTTTGTCCTCCTCATGTATCCTTCTTACATCATGACTAGACAATGGCCAAAATCTGTTTTTCACTAGCAAGGAGTAATCATGTGTTAGAAGGAAGTTCCTGAGTATTGACAATAATCCTAGGGAAACAGAGACCTTTATTCTTCTAGCCACTAGAATGTGAGGCATCATTCGACACAGAATGGATTACTCTTCTTGTTAAAAAAAATAAATAAATAGTCTTTAGGGTCAGATTTCAAAGGAATGTTCTCTCTAAGTGCTCAAAAAATAATTAAGGACGGAAGATACATTCAAGGACGGAGGCCTTAATGTTTTGATAGTATTTCTGTCTCAGTGGTCCACCACATGCACTTCAATTCACTTAAAAAATTATGGTCATGCCATGGATAATTAACAACCTTTATCAGCTGACCCAGACAAGTTCAGTGTCTCCCTCAAATAAAGCAAGAGGTCTACTACAGCTATATTAGGATTAATTTGTCTTGGCTAACACCATCCTGAGAAAATTCTTTGGTGGTAAATGGCCTTGTTGAGTTAGCAATGACACTGGATACTTTGCTTGAAAATCCTCTCTCAATGAGGCTGTGCTGGACGGTCTCAAAACATTACAGCAGTGATAGTGCAGATATTGGCAGAAATATCTCAAGTGGGTTGATGTAACATCTTATTTGGGATAAGATGTTACATTAATCAGGAGAGCTAGAGGGTCCAGTTACCACTCTTGCTGAAGCTGACAAAATAAACTTAACTCTGCCCTCATCTAACCCATCCAGCCTGAGCAATTCCTTCGGGTTCTCCGCTGAATACCACAGATGAAGAGTGCACTCGAAGGCTCGACGAAGTTGTCCAGCAATGCGATCTGCCTACCTATAATGTAGTGACAAACACCCATTGAGGAACTTAGCTAATAGAAAAACTATAAGGATCTAGAATAAAAACCACCCACCACCTTAAAAAAAAAAAAAATCTTAACTTCCAAAGCAAAAATAATTACCAAACCACAGCATTTGCCACCACAAAGGGGCCCAGGGAGTAATCCTCCACCAAAGAAAAAGGAATGTCCTGCATATAGAAAGACGTAAAAACTGATACAGACTTCCATGTTGCCGCTTTTAATATAGCTGATACCGAAAAAATTCCTTAAAAATGTCGAAGAAGTAGCCATGCTCCTAATACTATGCCCCCTTGGCCGCAAATCACTACCGACTGAACCGAAAGATGGTTTAGAGGTAGCCTGAGAAATAACCTCCCAGAGAAAGAAACATTCTTAGAAATCGGCCTGGAAGGGTTTTTCAGAGAGACAAATAAAGTCCGAGGATGCAGCAAGAGCTTAGCTGTACAGGACAAATAGACCTTACGTGATCTAACCGCACACAGGCGCATTTCCAAGGCATCCCCTCCAACAAAATCCTCTAGAGAGGAAACCTTTAAGGCTCTAGGCAGGGGATTATTCTCTGATTCGGACTTTGCAACAAACTCAGGCAAGTATGAAGGGTAAATATCCTTACCTGACAATGATACTACGTACTCTGGCCACTGCCAGAATCTCTCCCACTCTCTTTGCTGTGGGCAGCTAAACCAGGAACAAAACTTTCTTGGTTAGATATCTCAATGATAACTCTTCCAAAAGCTTGAAACTCGAAGAACTCAACAGACTTAAGACTGTCGCTAAATTCCAAGCTAAATCTGTTGTTTGACAACTCTGGAAGGTGGAAACTGAATGTACTGATCAGCATGGACCTATGCCTGGCAATAGTCGAGTAAGACATATTTTTGGATTTCCTGAGGAATAGGAGGAAATATACCACCTTCACAATGGTAGGACGAGAAATACTGTGCCCTTCCTTCCTACAGCAGCTACGATACATGGCCCATCTCGCCTGATATAGTCTCCTGGTTGATTTCCGTAAGCAAAAAGATAGCTGTCGAGCCACTGCTTTAGAGAGTCCTGTATTACGAGCTGCTCACTGGATAGTCTCCAAGCAGCTAGCTTCAGTATACGGAGGTTCAGATGATAATAATGAAAGTGTGGGTGTTTGAGAAGATCTCTCGTTTCTGGAAGGATCACAGGGGGTTCCTCCAACATCTCTAGCAAATCCGGGAACCATGGTCTCTGGGGCCAAAATGGAGCTATGAGAGTCATCTGTATGTTCGTGCTGTTCCTTAGCCTTACCAGGACTTGATGTATTAAACTGGAGGGGGGGAAAACATACCTGACGGTTGTCCCATGAATGGAGCATTGCGTCTGTCCTGCAGGACAAGGGATCTGCTACCAGAGAGAAGTAAACCGGTAGACAGTAATTTAACCTTGTGGCAAACAGGTCTACAGTAGCTGGCCATTTCCTTAGTAAAAGTTGGACTTCTTCTTGAGCTATGGTCCGCTCACTCCGAGAACTCCCCCGAGACTGGCTCAGTGCATCTGCTAATACATAGAGCTTCCCCGCAATGAACTAGGGAAGGAGAAAAACATTGTGGTTCTCGCAACAGCGAAGAATCCTCTGTGCTACGAGATTTAAAGTAGATGATCTTGTTCCCCCTTCTTTTCTGAGGTATGCTAAGGCTGTAACGTTGTCTGAAAAGAGGGCTACTGTTTTCCCTTTGACTATCTGGGCGAACCACTCTAGGGCCTCCTCTGCCACTCTCAACTTGGGGAAATTGATCGATTCCTCCCGATCTGGCTCCCTCCAAAGGCTTTTGGCCTGAGCTTCCTCTAGGGTTGCACCCCAACCCTGATCTACGGCATCTGCATAAAGATGAACATCCGGAATTGGGAGGACTAGACTTACGCCGGTGGTCAGATGATGTTCGTCTGACCACCACCTAAGATCCTCTAGGCAGGAATCATCCCAGACTACCATGATTGCGTTCTCTTCCCGAAAGTCCCAGTGATTCCTGAGATGTGCCTGCAGAGAGAGCATCCGAAGACGAGACCAGGAACTAGAAGGGAGAGGGATGATATTCTCCCCAACAAGCTCTTCCACTCGCTCACTGGTTGAGCTCTGTCTGACATAAAGCTTTCCAGCTAACTCAGGGCGGCCAGAACTCTTTCTTGCATCAGGAAAGCCCTCATGCCCAATTAAGTCTTGACTTGGGAAGGGGAAAGAGAACTCTTCTCCATATTGATCCAGATTCCCAAAGTCCAGCAAAGATGTAACAGAAAATCTCTTGTCCTTAATGCTTCTTCCTTGGAGGAAGCCTGAAGGAGCCAATCGTCGAGATACCTTCTCATCCTGAAGCCTCGACGATGCATTATAGCAGAAACTGGAGACATCACCCTTGTAAACAACTGAGGTGCTGTAGTCAGAGCGAAGCAGAGGGCTTTGAACTGAAATGTTCTGGATGGACCTGAGAACCGAAGGCACTTCGGAGATTCCTGATGAATAGGAATCTGGAGATAAGCATCCTTGAAGTCCACCAAAATCATTAAGTCGGCTCTTCGGACTGATCTAAGCACTGCTTGGGAGGTTTCCATATGAAACTGTAGAAACTACCAGACAGTTGAGACCCTAGAGGTCTATAATGGGTCTCCAAGAATCTCCCACCTTGGCGGTCACAAAAATCTGGCTGTAGAAACCTGGCGAATCTCTAAGGCCAAACCTATTCCCCTGATGGAAGACGGGGGAATAACTGGGAAGATGAACCAGAGAATCGGACAGAGGAGGAACAGAGAGAAAATTGATCTTGTACCCGTTCCTCAAGACCTCCACTACCCAACTCTCCGTGGCCCACTCCTGCCAGATGTCCGCGAAGTGGGCCAGACACCCTCCTACCAGTTTCAACAAGGGTAATGTCTCCTACTTCCGAACACCCTTCTTTGATGACGATGATTTAGAAGTAGCTGCAGGTGCACTTTTGGCAAAAAAGCGCACTTTCTTAGGTGACCTAACAGGAGATCAAGAACTGGACCACTTACCAGGGACTCAACTGCTGACGTAGATGATACGAAATTCACCATAGCCAAAATGTCTTCCTCTTTAAGAAGATTGTCGCAGAGCGTAAGAGGCACCCTCGACAGAACCCTCTTGTAGATATCCGGAAAGTGGGGCGGGAGGTGGCCCAAGAAGGTTGTGCAAGCCACAGCACACCTCCAACACAGGCAACAAATCAGGTACCATCCTTCTCACAACCACCAAACACAATAATAATGTACGACCCACAGCAACAGAAGACTAATAGGAGACACAGCTTCTTCAACAGCAGCAGCAAAGAAGAATTAAACAGAATACAGGCAGTCCCTGGCTTACAATGGGTTCGGCTTACAACATTCCGGGTTTATGACACTTTTCAATTATATTCATCAGAAATTATTTCCAGGTTTACAACATGTCCCAGGGTTACAGCGCTGATCTGACGGAAGAAATATGACTCCAAAAATTCAAAATTTACCCTGACAGCTGGGTAAAGGTGTGGGTCTGACACCCAGCTCATTCCTAACATTAGTTACCCCGACAACCGCTCATTCTTAACATTAGTTAACTACCTTGCAGCAAAGCTTCACTGATCTGACCAGCATCCTCCAAAGGTACCTATATCCACATAGAAGACAGGTTCAAACCCTCATAGGAACAAATCTGCAAAACACTATTCCCTATGCAATAATAACTTGTAACAACAAAGACAATCAGATAGTACAAGAAAAACTTTACACTACAGCCAAATTCACATATATTAAAAAAAAAAGATGACTTGAGTACACCAATGCCTAATGGTACTGCCTAAGATAAAACTTCTATAATAAATTATGGGAAACAAAATTATCTGCAAAATACATTTACCCTGAAATCCAAATATTCATATAAGCATCACTCAATACGTACAGGCAGTCCCCGGTTATCGGGGGACTCTGTTAATGGCAATCCAGTTTTGTGGAGCTAGATTTGCAATTTATGGCGCCATAACAGCTGAGTTTTGGTTATCAGTGCCATAAAGTGCCAATAATACAGATATGGCACCATAACATACCTAACAGAGGCGCCATTAACCGAAACTTGGTGCCGTAAGTGCCATAAATCACCAAGTTTCAGTTAATGGTGGTTTTCGCTTATCAGCACCCTGCCGAAAACGAAAACCCCACCGATAACCAAGGACTGCCTGTATAAGAAACGAATTTGCAAGAACCTTATACAATAATAAACTTTAACAGGGGAAACTGTTATGGGTCTTGAGGATATAAAGATTTAACTGTTAGACTGGTTAGTAACTGAAAAGAATGCACACTTCATTATTTAGTAAAATAATCATGCTTCATACATTACACATAACGCAAGCTATCTGTTCCATCAACTCTGCAAAATTCAGGCAACTTGACAATGTTCCATTGGTATTCATGAAAAGCCAAAAATTTAGAACGATTTTCACTAGTACAAGTAAAGTTGACAAAGCACAAAGCTAAATTTTACTACAGTAATCCAGTTGTTAACCGTACCCTGCTCTGAGTTCAACAATACAATTTAAAAGTCTTCACTTGAAAGATTTGGACGATTATGGGCAAATAGTAATAAAATTTGATAGCTTTACTTGCAGAAGAGTTAAATTCAAGGAAGTAATAGTCAAATGACTAAATTATCTGGTATCCAGATTAAAAAAAGTTTAGTTCAACTATCAATGCTGTTCAAAGAACACATATAGTGTACAGTACAACGTGAAAATTATTATAAAAATGAAGATGACTATGAAATTACTATAGCAGAGCCTACATACAAGAGCAAATAAGTACTTAAGAATGAAACGACTCTAATGCTACTTTGGCAGTACTGTACTAATCCAAAATACTTCTAGATCAGCTCACGTCAGTGTTATCAATACTGGATTTTACATTACTTCAAGGTCACTTCTCACTTCCAAATGATGTACAGTATAGGAGACAACAAGGGTTCCTACAAGTTAAGGTCATCAATGATACTAAGGATGACAGTCAATAATTCATAATAGGGTGACAGCCAATGGTTCATACGCAAGCTGCTATTCCGCAGCCTTACCACTGATAACGTATACTGAGTGAGATCGAGGGCTGAAAGGCGTGCACTTGTACTCTCCTGCGTGGTACACATGAGCACTTTCCACTGTTAAATTGCTCTTTACATACCCATCAGGTCCAGGTAGATCCATCGTTGTATACCTGCCATTACAAGAGGCATCGGTGAACATATGACCACAGATCTAAAACTGACTACCGCCTCTGAGCAGAGAACGTATTCTAAGCGTTTCACACCAATCTTCTATATTTCCAAAGTTAATCTGAATTCCTCTTGACAAACAAAGCTAAAGTAATTCTTAACTATACAATTTGTGCAGACTTAATGCTACAAAGAACATAATACTTCCAGCTCAAATGAGTGGGCTAATAAGGTCATGTCAAATAATCAGAGTTCCAGGGTCTAAAATGCTGTTGTTTATTAGCTGGTTTCAAACACAAATTTACTGTTGTGAAAGATTTCAGAGTAGGTTTTCATATTAAGTGTATATCATCCATAAAGAATAACTTTAATTAGTAACTTTATTGCTCCTTTTCTGAGCGAATGCAACTTTACTTGAAGAAAAAAAAAAACTGCCATCTTAAACTTATAACAAATTTTGGTTTGTCAAAAACTGTTTCTGGAAAACTGGATTTGGATATTCAACCTTGTACAGATTTAATGTTATATAGATTCTGAAATAATCAACATTACACTTTTGCAATGCAATGTACTTTATATTTTTCCCTGGAACACAGAATTTTGACTTTCTTGAAACATCAACGTCACTTCTAAAAGTAATATATCACAGTAGTCTATATGGCTTATTTCAATTGGACACTACAAAATACACAGTGTATGTAAAAGTAAATAACACTATAAAAGCTACAACCATTAATTCAGCAAGATGCAATGGCATTTCTATTACTACTGAAAATAATTTGCTAACTACACAAAAGATAATCTACTCAATTATAACAAAGCAAAGGCAAATACTGTTGCACCAAAGCCAACATTACAGCATTTCTGAGTGATAACAACTGAACATCCATTATCCAAAAGTAACATAGTAGTACAGTATATGTATACAAAATGAAAGTACTATACAAGATATACTGTAAAAAAGAAAAATGATGAGACACTTAACTTGTGATGACTTAGAACAGATACATCTGGAAGAAGTTGTCTAATATGGAAGATGATTCTTGATCAACAGAGCTGCTACTCTACAAAATTCCATTATAATGGGGCATTCTGCCATCATTAGGATCATGGGTGTTCACTAATTATCAAAGCCAATACTACTTAAGCATCATGCCATCTTCATGATTTTGTTTGTCATTTACAGCAACTCCAAATACTGAATAACAAAACATGCCCAACATAGATACAACATAAACAAAGACAACATAGGTTATCGTCCTGTCACCTCTTGATCAATAAAAGTGGGAAAACAAAATAGTACAGTACCTTTACACTAACTTATTGACAAAACTCCACTTCTACTACACTTTGCTAATACAGCATTGTAACAGTCCAAGTTCTAATGTGATATAGCTATATTTCAATTATTATTTATAAAAACAGCTAACAGAATCTTGATAAATAAAAATGCTGCTGAGTCTTATAAACCTAAAATGACGAAAATGGTTTTCATCTTATGTAAACCACTTTTGAAAGTCTGAAACCCTTACAAATCATTGTAACAAATTACGTCAAAATTCAATGTACTATTGGTGCTTGGGATTATATTCAACACTAACCCATCTATATAGTTTAAAGCTTATACTGTACACACCAGTACATTTTTATTTAAGCTAGACATTTTGCCAGAACTTGAATGCACAAGGGAAAAGGTATAAACCATGAAAATAATAATTCAAACAATATAATACATAAATACTCAATTAACAAAATTTCCTAAACATGTGCTTACTTCAATGACTTCAAGAACAAGTAAATAAAACAAATAAAACGAAGATCAAACTAACTATCACTGCTTCTGAATACACACATTCTATGGCACTGGGGATAACCTATATAACTATTACACATGTTCAGCCAACTTTTACTAAGTAGTACTTGAATTCTTTTCACTTAGCACCTTGCCCACATCAGTAAGTCAGAAGGTGAATTATGAAGAATGAAAAGAAATGATTAAGTTCCACCTCAAAAGGAAGTGACAAAGATACCACATAAACAGGTTGTTGGAACCAGAGAGAAAATTCCAAATATTGGAGCTTAAAATGGGACGTGAACCACACAGTCAGGGGGAATCCTCATATCAACACTGTAACTGTGGTGGATTGTAGAGTTGGATTTTTACATGAAGAATGCAGGAAATGATGTGCATTCCACATATTTCTTACATCCCCAACAAAGAACATGGAGATTACTGGCATACTCAATCCTAAGAAGTGCTTGCTCAAACACTGCTACATATGAGACAAAGCCTAGAGAATAAGCAACCAACTGGACTTGGCAAATGGCAAGCTGAATCCTAACCCTAATCCTAGACGTGTTGGAAAACAATTAGCCTAATGATTCTTCAGCACGCCTTCTAAAATGGCAAATTTGTAAATTAAAATGTATTTTTCCTAACTATACACACCTTAGGTTCTTTACATTAGGAATTACTTTCATTGACACTGGAATGGCTGTTTAACTTTTGAACAAGGTGGTTAGGCAGTTAGGTAACCACCGTTTGATTGGAGGGACTCCTGCCAGTCTGGATGTAAACATTTCAATTTGGCCCAGGTAATACATTGAGGGGTGGCATGAGCACATGAAACTGTAAAGGACCTCAGGTTTGTATAGTCAGAAAAAAATACAAATTACTTTAAAAATCTGTCATTTGTTCCTACACAATATACAAACTATCAATCCTTTACATTAGGAAGACTTACTTCTTGGAAGGAGGAATCTGAGTAAGTCTCGGAACTGGCTGGGGTTTGCCACACCTACATTCTCTTCCTAGTCGAATAGAGCAAGGAGGAGTTCCATGCTTAACAAAGTGTAAGAACTGCACGTTCAATTGTCAGATTTCTCGGCTTTTTTGAATGAGTAGGAAAAACTCGACATCATTCGAAAAAGGGGTAGGAAGAATTGTTGAGTCGGAGATAACAAATATAAATGTTGGGTTTGTTTTATTGTCAGGGTCCCCTTTCTCCTCTTGTTAGAGAAAGGGGCGAGATTGCTTCTATATGTATAAGCACAGAGAATATAACAGGTGCTCGATGTGACACTTATCTGTATCGGTCACCAGTTCCAGTACGTGACGGCTCATTTTCCTTGAGTGAGATGCTACCAAAGGTAAAGGTGTCCAAGGACTAGTGCGTAATGTCCTGAAGGTAAAATGATGTAAAGGTGGTCTGGTGCAACTATATCCCCCCTTCAGTACGTGAAGCCCGACAGATTTTTCTGGAACGTTAGGGATGGACCTATGCCCTTGACTTCGTGAGCTGTCCAACAGAGTGCTCTGGCGTCATCTTTGCCAGCAGCAAAGTACACTCTCTTGATCGTCTCACAAAGCCAGAAAAAGACTGTTTCCGTGGTATCGGCAGCCTGGATCATTAGCAACAAAGTCCTCTAAAGAAGGGATCGTGAAGAACTCAAATCTAGCATCAGGGACTTACGGATTCTGAGTCTTTGCTACAAAATCTGGAATAAAATCTAGTGTACCTGATCCCCATCCCCTTGAGTGTTTAACTCTGAGTTCACCTACTGTCTTCACTGATGCTAAAGCTAGCAGGAAAACGGTCGAGGGTCAGACCCGTCTGATCACTCTTGTAAAGGCTTGTACGATGCATGAGTCAGGCTCCTCAAAATGAGCCTCAAAATGAGAGTCATATCCTACTCAGGAGGCCTGAGGTCTCTGGATGGGCAAGATCTATCAAAGGGGGAAATTTCCATTGAGGAGGATATATCTACCCCTCTCAGGCACAGAACTAGGCCTAGGGCAGCCTTATGGCCTTTCACAACTGAGAAAGCAAGGGAGTCCGCAAGGAAGTTCACAACTGAGAAGCAGGGAAGTCCGCTACCTGCTGACTATGGCAGTGCCCAGTTATCGGAGGTTTCATTCTCAGCGGAGTGCTGATAAGCAAAAATCGCCATTAACCGAAACTCTGCAATTTATGGCGCTTATGGCACCAATAACCAGTTAATGGGGCCTCTGTTAAGTATGTTATGGTGTCATAGCTCTATTAGACACCAATAACTGGAACTCAGAGCATTATGGCACCAAAATCAATGATTTTATGGCACTAGACAAGCCCCATAAGACCGGATTGTCATTAACTGAGTCCGCCGATTAATAATCGGGGACTGCCTGTGGTGGTTCCGACCAGAGAGAGACCCTGTCTACAATACCAACCACAGAAAATGGCCCAATTTCCCTGGTATACTGCTGCAGAGGACTGTCTGATGTATAACCTCTCGCTCATTAAGAGGTGCTGGACATTCTCCCACTGTGAAGACAAAGGAGGAGATGATCACATCTGGGAAGAATCTATCTCGCTGCCTTGGAAAGTAGAGCCAGCAGGTCCAGATACAGCTAGTTGTCGACTTACGACCTATGCAAGTTACGACTGATCGACTTTACGACCACCCAAAACTAAAACGACTGGGAAGCGATGCGAGCAAGAAAGAGTGGTGTCCAGCTGAATGTACGACTGTTTTTCCCCAGCTCCTGCCTCTCCACACATGCAGCTAACTTTTGGAGCTGCTAATGACTTATTGTGCACTGGCAACAAGGATATAACTCCAGAAAACTTAAGCCATCAAACAACCATAGATAAAATTGAGAGAATCATTTTAATCAAAACTTCAGGTCTTGAAAGAATACATTTTACTGTTGTTTTCATACTGATAAAAGATAAGTAACATAACGGTAAAGCTCGTACTACGACCAAATCAAGTGAAAATAGCAAACAGAATCACATAACATTTTTACACAATAAACATGCCAACACAATCTGTTAACGAAAAAAATAATTTAGTTCACGAGACATATTAACCCTTAAACGCCGAGCTGGTATTTCTGAAAGTGTCTCCCGTATGCTGGCGGGATTCGGGAGTGAGCGCCGAAGCGGAAAAAAAAGTTTTTTTCAAAAAATCACATCACACTTAGTTTTCAAGATTAAGAGTTCATTTTTGGCTCCTTTTTTGGTCACTGCTGAAGTTAGTATGCAATCATCAGAAATAAAAAAAAACATCATTATCATATATAAATATTGGAATATATAACAGCACAAAAAAAAATATAATTGTATACAAATCGCGCTGTGAGCAAAACGGTTAAAGTTTTAATGAGTTAATTTTTTTCATTGTATTGTACACTAATTGCGATTATTTTGGTATATAACAAATTGTAAAACGATCAAAGCAACAAAGAGAAAATATTATCACAATATGATGCACGAATTTGTAACACTCAGGCGTAAAAAAAAGTAGTTTTAAAAAATTCACCATACATCGAAATATTGTGCTAGACTTCCAATTTGTTGCAAAATGAAGGTAATTGATTGAATATTACTAGACTGTAAGTGTTGTAGCTTACAATTGCAGTTTTCAACCATTTCGGTCGAGTTAAAGTTGACCGAAGGTCGAATTTTTTCTATTTATCGTTATTTATATGAAAATATTTCAAAACTGATAAAAGCTACAACCATGAGTTATTTTTTGTTGTATTCTACATGAAATTGCACACATTTTCATATATAAAACTTTATGTAACGGCTAATATAAAACGGTGCAAACATTACGACAATCTGACGAAAGAATTTCTGATTTTTTCAGCAGAGTTACCACGCGGACGTAAGGAAAAAGTTTTTTTCAAAAATTCACCATAAATCGAAATATTGTGCTAGAGACTTCCAATTTATTGCAAAATGAAGGTAAATGATTGAATATTACTGGAATGTAAGAGTTTTAGCTTACAATTACGTTTTTCGACCATTTCAGTTGAGTCAAAGTTGACCGAAGGTTGAAATTTTGGCACTTACTGTTATTTATATGAAAATATTTCAAAACTGATAAAAGCTACAACCATGGGTTGTTTTTAGTTGTATTCTACATGAAATTGAGCACATTTTCATATATAAAACTTTATGTAACGGCTAATATAAAACTTTATGTAACGGCTAATATAAAACAGTGCAAACATTACGACAAACTGACGGAAGAATTTCTGATTTTTTCGGCAGAGTTACCACGCGGACGTAAGGAAAAAGTTTTTTTTCAAAAATTCACCATAAATCAAAATATTATGCTAGAGACTTCCAATTTGTTGCAAAAAGAAGGTAAATGGTTGAATATTACTATAATGTAAGAGTTTTAGCTTACAATTGTGTATTTTGACCATTTCGGTCGAGTTAAAGTTGACCAAAGGTTGAAATTTTGATACTTATCGTGATTTATATGAAAATATTTCAAAACTGATAAAAGATACAACCATGGGTTGTTTTTAGTTGTATTCTACATGAAAATGCACACATTTTCATATATAAAACTTTATGTAATGGCTAATATAAAACGGTGCAAACATTACGACAATCTGACGAAAGAATTTCTGATTTATTCGGCAGTTACAGCAAGGATGTAAGGAAAAAGTTTTTTCAAAAATTCACCATAAATCGAAATATTGTGCTAGAGACTTCCAATTTATTGCAAAATGAAGGTAAATGATTGAATATTACTAGAATGTAAGTTTTAGCTTACAATTGCGTTTTTCAACCATTTCAGTTGAGTCAAAATTGACCGAAGGTTGAAATTTTGGCACTTATCGTTATTTATATGAAAATATTTCAAAACTGATAAAAGCTACAACCATGGGTTGTTTTTAGTTGTATTCTACATGAAATTGAGCACATTTTCATATATAAAACTTTATGTAACGGCTAATATAAAACAGTGCAAACATTACGACAAACTGACGGAAGAATTTCTGATTTTTTTGGCAGTTACCACATGGACACAAAAAAGGTTTTTTTTTCAAAAATTCACCATAAATCAATATATTATGCTAGAGACTTCCAATTTGTTTCAAAATGAAGGTAAATGGTTGAATATTACTATAATGTAAGAGTTTTAGCTTACAATTGTGTATTTAAACCATTTTGGTCGAGTCAAAGTTGACCAAAGGTTGAAATTTTGGCACTTATCGTTATTTATATAAAAATATTTCAAAACTGATAAAAGCTACAACCATGGGTCATTTTTGGTTGTATTCTCCATGAAATTGCGCACATTTTCATATATAAAACTCTATGTAACGGCTAATATAAAATGGTGCAAAAATGATGACAAAGTGACTAAATAATTTCTGAGATGATGTGTCGCTGATGCTTTTTAGTGCGAGAAGAAAGAAATTCGCCCATGCGCACCTGGGAAATGCTTGTAAACAAAACAACGGCTTGATCTGTGAACTCACAGCATCCCTCAAGGTGTGATTAAAAATTTTTCGCCAAGTAGGCCTATAACTATTTTTCTGCAAATATTTAAAAAAAACTTTTTAGCGTCGATGTATTTTACGTCAATTATGCACCCGACAGACAATTTTCATTGATGTAAAATACGTCCAATAGGCGTTTAAGGGTTAAATTCATATTTCGACTTACAAACACGTCATATAATGACAAATTACCTTGTCTCATATGTAAAGTATCTAGATATCTTATGCTAACTAGAAGCAAGGCAATTTGCTCCGAATTATGTTAAATATGGCAAAATAAACTTGTATTTGCCATCAGCTGATATCCAAACCAAAACATTGACTGCTTTGTTAGTATTCTATGATACAATAATATGAGAATACATACAATCTTATTGGATGCACTAATGTATAACTTTTTAAAAGATTCCCGGAAAAGATGCATATTCATTATGTTTTTATTTCATAAATATGTATACGTAGCCACCACCAGCCTGGCATCGTTCAATTATGCTGATGTCGGTCCGAATCTGATTCCCTTTTCATGTCTAATTTTTTTTTCTATCATAGTCAGAACACACTGAACCTCCAGAATTGGTTCATATTAATAAATCACTAAATTATATCATATATGCAGCACACTGTAGGCTAAGCTACTACGTATATTCGTATGTATACGATATATGTACCATGATATCATCATCATCATCGTATACGTGAGGCTAACTTGTTAATGTTATTCAATTTGTACTGAATTATCATAAGCCAATGTGCATTAAACCTAGAGAATTAGCTGAAATTAATAATTACTATGCCATATATGTATAAAGTATATGCACTGTGTAGTGTAGGCTAGGCTAGTATAATTGTCTTATGGTAAATTAACATAGGCCGACTTAAATCCATATTGTCTTACGACCGGTTGGTCGTAACCAATTGCGGTTGTAAGTCGACAATTAGCTGTACCAAAAGGCAAATGCTACTTGGACACCACCAGGGTCATTCTGAGATTCAGGGTAACCAACAACCCAGTTGATCACCTTGGGACTCAAACAAAATGGAGGGAAGGTGTATGCATCAAGGTTGTCCCATGGGTGTTGGAAATCATCCTCTGCAGTGGCTCATGGGTCTGGTACGTTGGAGCAGAATACCTGGAGCTTTTTGTTATGCCAGGTAGCAAACAGATTGATAGAAGGATGACTGTGTCCCCTTACCTCGAACAGCCTTTCCATAGTGTCTTGCGAGTGAAAGGACCACTCTCCCTATTACATGATCCTGGCAACTGAGCTTGTCTGCCACTACAGTCCTCTAGCCTGGAGTGTATCAGGCTGACAGCTCTACCACGTGAGCTACTGCTCACTCGTGCACCAGCATTATCACCTGTAGCGTAAGGGATACTAGACCCCTTGCTTGTTGACGTATGCCACTAGTGTGGTGTTGTCGCTCATCAACATCACCAAGTGTCCCATCACTCAAGCCTGAAATTCTTGGAATGCTAGGAAGGCCCCCCTTAATTTCCAGGATGTTGATGTGAAGGTGCGTGTCCTCTTGGTGTCACACACCTGAAACCAGCAATTCTTCCAGATGTGCTCCCCATCCCTCGCTTGATGCATCTGAGAACAGAAGCATATTGGGAGGGAGAGTATAGAGAGATACTCCTATTAAGAGGTTCCTGTCATCCATCCACCAATATAGGTCCTTCCTTACTTCTCTTGAGAGAGAAATAGGAAAGCATACCTGGCTGGGGGTCAGTAGGGAATAACCAGTTTTTTCAGGTCGGTACCGGATTGACATTCAGGATTCTCCTAATAAAATACGTAGTTCGGGGTAAGTATACGGCATCGGAACAAATTTGAAATTCATGGTAGCGCTGTTTTGTTTTGGTTGTAGGTTGGTGTAGGTAACCAACCCCATCCACTTTTGGGAAGGAATATATGTACAAAACAGCTATGAGCTCTATTCGTTTGTGACCACCGTCCATAAGAGGGGAGACGAGAGGGCTTCCATTATGTATAATTACTTACACATATAAACCCTTATTTTATGATGAAATTATGATTTTTATATTAGTAACTTATCAAGTATAGTAATTACATGGCTAATCCCACATTGACAGGAGGTGGGATATACATACATAGTATACTACTCAAAAACACTCAGAAAAGGAAATGAATTTGAAATTGTTAAAGGCTTGTTGTAACCTTACCTGGTGAGAGAGCTACAGCAGGTAAACATGTACTGCCTCTGGTCGGAGCTCATCTCGACCTGTAGTGGCATAGCGTTAGAGCCCTGGGTCACCTTTACTTTAGTTGGTGCTTTGAAACAAGGGGGTACTCTGATGGCTGCCACAGCTAACAATCCAACAAATAAGTGCCCTTGGCCTGGGCACAGTACACTAGTACTGACCAGAAAGATTTTACCAAAACCATTTCAAAAATTTAATCACAACCCATCCATAAAAATGATGACTGGAGGGCACTCCAGTGCGCAGTACCCCCAGGCTTCCCAAAATGAACTTGTCAACTTAATCACTGAGAGGAGACAGGTAAATAGAAGTAATAGTCCCATCCTTTGTGCCCCAGTACCATGCCAGGCATGGAGAATGGACCTAATGTACTGCATTTATCAGATTGTTTCTATGTCATGACGATAATATGTAGCAAACACTAACCTCCATCTTCAATATGTGGACTACAGAATCGTGGAGAGCAAGAAGTTACGTTTAAAGGCCTATAAAGTGGCAATTGCCCTTATTTTAAGAGCCCTGACTTTAAATAATGAGAAGACATCTTGAACTCTTGAATGTGACTCCCATTCTGTAATTACTTGAGAAGTATAAATAAAATCTAATTTTATCATAAAAATATAATTTTTATGTAGTAACTTACGAAGTAGTAAATATATGGCTGATTCCCACACTGTTAGGAGATGGGATTCATGGATGATACTATTCCAAAGCATTAATGACAATGAGATGCTATTAGACAGTTGCTGGCATTAACATAATGCTTGTTGTTTCCTTACTTGTTAAGAGAGCTATAGGAGGAAGTTACTGCCTCTGGTGCCACTCCACATAACTTGCAGTGGTGTGGTGGCATGACCAAGGATCACCATGCTACACAGTGAGAGCAGGACTTATCCAATCGCTGGCAAAGCACAGACATTGCCCCTGCTCTGAGCACAGTACCAAAAAACACAGCCAGAAAATGAACAACCTACACCAAATAACAGTAAAAATACCACCACCCTACCAATGATTCTAGAGGGTATCCAGTACCAAGTACCCTCAGACTCCCCTAGAACCAAACAACAGTTTTCAAAGCGAGGAATAAGGTAGGAAGGAATGCTTCTTATGCTTCCTCTCCCAGCACCATGCCAGCTACCGCAAACAGACCCAAGGTACTGCAATCATTAAAAATAGTTTCAACTTCTCAAAGACAATGAGTCTCAAAGACTCAACTTACATTTCCAGTATGTGGACTAGAAAATGGAAGCCAATGAAAGATTATATCTGAAGGCCAGAGATGTAGCCACTGCTCTTATCTCATGAGCCTCTACTTTCAGGACAGGTAGAGCCTCCACTTCTACCTGGGAATGTGCCTCCCAAATGAGATCTCTTAAAAAAGAATGATAAGAGAGGATGAGAGAGGTCCTTAACAGAGCACCACAAGTTATTGGAAGCCCCTCTAATGTCTTTTGTCCTGTGAATGTAAACTTCAAAGCTCTCACTGGGCAGAGACCTTTCCCCATCTTCTCCTCCTATTACACTAGATAAGTTCTTGATAGTAAAAGAACAAGACCAAGGTTTCGTAGGATTCTTTATCTTAGCGAGAAAACCTAAAATGTACAAGACTAAAGCGTCTCCATTAGAGACCCCAACTCTTTTATCGAGGGCTTGAATTTCGCTCACACTTCTGGCCGAGGCTAAGGCTACCAGGAAAAGGGTCTTTCTGGTCAAATTATTGAGGGAAGCAAAAGCTAGAGGTTCAAAAGATGGCCAGAGAGCCATTTCAGGACTATGTCTAAATTCCACGTTACCTGCTGAGAGTTATGTTTGCAGGTATCAAAAGACTTAACCAAGTCTGATATGTCTTGATTTGAAGACAAATCTAAACATCTGTGCCTTTACCTTCTTACCTGGTACCTGAGGGGTACAAGAAACGTCCACTGCAGACCTTTTCAGTGGTCTGGAATTATCACTAATGCGCCATCGGTGCCGTTTCTCAAGACTTGATGCATCTGAGCTTGAAGAGAGATGATGGCCACTGTCCATGACGCCTTTCCAACGGCTGTCTTTTGTCACCTAGGAAATGTCACCAACAGGTGTGACCGAAGGGCTGACTGCCGAAATGGGCAGATCCTACTAACATCCCTTGGGCCTCCGATAAGACTTCTCCCAGGTGCAAGGGAATATGTCAGGGACCTTCGTCTAGGAGAATTGGCAGGACAGGCAACCAGCTCCTCCACTATTTACTTTTTTCTTTATCAAGAACCAAGTGCACTGACTCCCCTAACATATTCAAAGGCTTCTGTTGATCAAGCACCAGCCTAATTCCTTCCTCATCATTCCAGAGAGGAAAAGGATTTAGGACTGGAAGCAGACCTCCTTCATTCTCTAATGGTGAGAGGGAATGCAAAACTGTACCAAATGGAGGGTTCTATGGTAACAACAGGACACTGAAGAGGACTAGCTCTTAGCCATACAGCAGCAGTGAGAGAGAGCTTGACTGAGCATCTTGAAACTCTGAATGAACTCCTTGTCCAGAAAAATGGTATTCTTCTAGTTGGAAACACCCTAACAAGCAAGGAATGCGGCGGACCTACGAAAATCTTTCTCTCTCCTGGAAGAACAAGGACTTCGAGCAGTGAAGATTATTCACAGGGAAAGCCGCGGTCCTATTCCTGAAATTTCCTGAAATCAATGTGCTCATGAAACAGTGCAAAGATCTCTGCTAAATGAAAATCAAGGGTATTCCTATCCAAAAGAAAAACTCAAGTTTTTCCAAGGCACAAAACTCCCCGAAGGAAGATTCGACAGGACCCAACGAAACTTTCCTCTACTACTTAAGTGTATGACAAGACGATCCGAGGATTGATCTCGAGATACCAATGCTAGTAGCTGAATAAAAAAAAAAAAAAAAGACAAACTCATTGGGATTCTTTCAGTCAGTTTTGCACTTCTCGGAACAACCGAGAGGGTCAAAAGAACAGGTAAGGAGAAGACAAGGCATTCCAACCTGTATTGCTTGAAGAACCACTGGGAGGGGTAGACCATGGGCTGTCATTAATCTGTGATGACAACAGAAGGGGAGGGAGGGTACAAACCACCAACCTGAGGAGAAAGGAAAGTTCACTTTAACAGAGCCGAGCCTTTGATTTGGCTGATCCATCATATAGCGAATGAGCCAAGCCAGCCGAGATGATCACGCAAAAGCAACCAGGGACCTGGCATGGCAAGTAAGCTGGGCCAAGACAAGCGAGCCAAGCCTAACCGAGATTCTGCAGAATCCCTGGCACTCAAAAACTCACGAGCCTAACACGGACGGTTCCAAGGAATTTCAGTGCCTCGCAAAACTCCGGAATCTCATAAGAATATCATCAGGAGCCATCTCCTCTTGGCTTCCTAAGAAACCGAGAAGGGACAGGTACAGCACCAGTCTTAGATGCAGACTTCTAAAACTGGGACCAAGAACATGGCCTGACAAGGTTATGCCCTTGAGACTCACAGAATACGAGACTCCAGAATAGAATGTGAACTGGCTCCTGCCCTACAAGCAGGAAAAGCCAACAATAGAACCCTGCCTCCCCGAAGAGGGGCAGTCCCTTAGAAGTCCCATAGGACTTCTAACTAAAGGGAATCTCTTTACTGCTTCTCCAGGTGCTCAGTTGAAACCGAGACACCAAGTGCTCGGTCATAGACTGAGCACGTCCTCGAGACTCCCGAAACATGAGGAGAATGTGAATGGACTCCTGCCCCTATGAGTGGGAAGAGCCAACGAGGGAATTCTGCCTCCCCAAAGAATCCAGTAGGTCTTCTTATGGGAATCTCCTCACTGCTTCTCCAGGTTCTCGGCTGAGACTGCGGCACCAAATGCTCGGTCAGAGATTGAGGGACCAGACCACGCCCTGGCCAAGTAGTACTGGTGTAGTACTGGCTCGAGAGCCACGACTCTTTCATGTCCTGGGTCTTTCTCTCACCCGTGCCTAAACCAGGATGGTGAGAGGTATCTCTGCCACTGGTTCAGGATGCTTGAGACTTCTTAAAAAATCAAGCTATGAGTGCCTTGGCTAGGCTGAGACCCTGACACAGCACCAATCTTAAAAGTGGACTCCAAGGAACTGGCCGCAGGAGGACAAACCTAAGTCTGCACGCCCAATGGCTCTCGAAAATACAAGACCCTGTAAGATATGCAATTCTGTTCCTGAGCCTGAAGGCTGGGAAGAACTGAGAGAACCCATTGCCTTCCTGAAAGGAGGCAGCTCCTTAGAAGCCCCATGAACAAACTTCTAAGGGAGGAGAAGCAGCCTTATTCTTCCTCAACCGATGGGCTTTGGAAGAAGGGTAAAAAACAGCAGAAGACACAGGCAAGGATATGTTTGAAAAAGGTGCTCATCTCACAGGACTTCTTCCTAAAGCTCCTCTCTGACTTTTTCTGCAAGAGGAAGCACAACCATTGCCAGGGCAGTTAGGGCAGAAGCACAACAGGAGCGGCCCTAGCAACACGAACATCAGGAGTAGCAACAGGAGTGACCAGGCCAGTAGCAGCAACAAGAGAACATACAGTAGCAGCCCGGCTGACAATAGCTACGTCAGTAACAGCAACAGGAGCAATCAGGGCAGCTGCGGCAGGAGGCACAGCAGGAGTAGATAGAAAACAGATACAACAATGCAGTGCCATAGCATAAAGGGGCGGCAAAGTTGAAAATCCTAAAGGAAAGGAAAACTAACAATGAAAATCCAGCTATCTAATGCTGCGCCTATGATGCTCACTGTGAACCTGAAGAAAAAAGCAAAAATGATTAGTAGAGAAGGCCTCCACTCACTTCGAGGATAATTGCCCTACGAAGCAGGGGGAGGCCCTTGTAAAGAGTTCACTTGGCCACCAACAACCATCTCCACTACTCGCCCGACAAATGAGTGAAGCGGGTGAAGGAGAAATCTCTCCCAAAGGAGTGAATGCCATAAGGAAAGATTACCATAAGAGAGAAATGAGGACGAAGGGGCGGCTAATGAGGGTGCCGTTAAAAGCGAAAAAACTTCTGACAATGCTTAGCAACCCTCCTTCAAAGTTTCCTCCCAGCAAACTTTCCTACAGTGCATGCGGAAAGAGCAACCCCCAAAAAGGATTATAAAAGATATACTGTTGTGCCCTTACTTAGCAGAGGGTGTGAGGATGTGAGGGGATTGAATGTTACACCCTTGGCTGTCGGCCCTGAGACATACACGCTGGGGGACTGCAAGGCTATCACAAAACATGGGTTTGAACATTAATAAATATCAAACACAGTATATTCAGTTTATAAGAAAAAAAGAAAAGAAAAGGCCTCACCAAGAACAGCAAGTTTAATGACAGTCAGACGAGCTAATGAAAACACATCTACATGGCAGGATGGCCAAAAGGACACTGGAAAGCTTACTTTCAGGCAGGCAAGTATTCCTGCCTACTGGAAGGTTCTGGTAGGCAGGAATAACCGCCTGCCTAACCAGCTTGTTCAAGAGTTTAGTGGCTGTTTTCCAGCTTCGCTGAAAGTAATTCTTAACATAAAGGACTGTTGGTTTGTATATCGTGTAGGAACAAATACATTTCCTATTGAATTTTGGAAATTAACCTTAGTCCGTATTAATTACATAATTTTCCAAAATGAAGAGAGAGAGAGATATTACATAGGCTCATACATGAAATATACTAGAAGATAATATAAAAGCCATGACCATCCAGTATAACTGATAGGTATGCAAAACCAAACTGACCTGCCTGGGTTTCCAAAGATATGACACTGCTTGAGCCAAATCTATGTGGAAATATTTTTTTCTTTCACTATTAACAGAAAACAAAATATGAGGCAAAATGTTCAAGAAGAAAGCCACAGTGCAAGCCAAGCCCACAACCTTAATTTGACTGGAGCCACTGTACAGTTGCATGATTTCCTTAAGACAGAATGGAAAATGATCAGCACCCAAAACCTCTCCACCCAAGCTAGTACCAGGGAGAAAATAAGCAGTGGCTGCTCATGACTGCTGGTAAAACCTATTAGATTCACCCAACTCTCCATCC
Source organism: Macrobrachium nipponense (assembly GCF_015104395.2). Lineage (NCBI taxonomy): Eukaryota > Metazoa > Arthropoda > Malacostraca > Decapoda > Palaemonidae > Macrobrachium > Macrobrachium nipponense. The sequence goes on from NC_061087.1 coordinate 84,465,506, forward strand.
CATAGAGACAGTAAGAATTTGTTGCCAGTGAAAGCTAACAAAACCAAGAGCAAGGCTGAACTTGGTACCACCAAAATGTGATGTCCAGACAGAAGCCAGCTACCAGCATCTCTGTAGTTTTGTCAAATGCTTTGTTATTTTTCATTTTCAGTACATTTACAGTAATATAGTACTGGCATATCTAGTGTTATGTTTTTTTATTACAAGTCACTCTCATGCCCGTGATCAACACATGATGTAACCTTTGAGTAGCTTATTGCCTTTACTGCATTATCTTTTCAGGGATGCCCATTCTATAGGCACCAGGTGTGTTTATCTGCCTTAACTTTCAAGATCTGTGCAGAGTGGACCAAGGAATACTGGTTGAATTCACTTTGGTTAAGATGTGACTATACAAGAGGCAGCTTCCTCATCATCTGCAATAGGTAGTTTGTTGTGTCATGGCAGCCCTCCTACACAGCCTCCACGGGCTCCTGCTGGGTTTTTTCATGCTTGCTGTAAGCCTTCTGCAGTTGCCTCTCTGACTGTCTACTTGTTGGAGAACCTCTATTGGAGGGTTTGCATATCACAATTGACAAGGATCTGCAGATTCCTCCATCATCATCTTCAACCTTTTCCAGTGCTTGAAGCTGCAGTGGTGTCTGATTTCACTCCTTTTGGATGATGTCAGAAGAGTGGCAAATGTACAAAAGCAAGGAGGGGACAATCTCCCGGTCTTTAAAAACCTAGATTGTCCCCGGTCTTTAAAAACCTTATGTCCAGCCTTTATCAGGGAAAAGAGGGGGTAAATTTGTGATTAATGAAGTCAACAGGGCATTAATCCACTTGACAATAATATTCCTCTTTTTTTTTTTCGGTTTTTCAAGAGTGGAAAGTGATATGTTATTTTCATGATAAAATAAATTTTTGAACATACTCACCTGGTAGTTATATATATAGCTTACGTCCCTGACGTCACGGCAGAATTTCAAAACTCGCGGCAATCGCCGATTGGGTAGTCAGGTGCACCACCTGTGCGCCCTCTACCAGGTACGTAGCACCATACCAACTATTCCTCAGATCTTCCATGCCCATAGTTTCTAGAGGGGAGGAGGGTGGGAATTTAATTATATATAACTACCAGGTGAGTATGTTCAAAAATTTATTTTATCATGAAAATAACATTTTCAAACATCTAACTCACCTGGTAGTTATATATATAGCTGATTAACACCTTTGGTGGAGGGTCAGAAACAGCTATCATCGTTGGAATTGACATAAGTGTTAATAAAAACAAACTTACGGGTTCGTACCTGTTAAGGAAGCTGACTTTAATGATATCCTGTCTCATTGTGTCTGCTTTCCTTATGAGGTCCAGCGATCCACCCAGGGGGCTGAAGACCTCTTGGAGACTGTCAACCGGTCAAACCTCTATGTGACTAGACTCCCTACAATACTCTTGTTCCGGGCACTACTAAGGAACAAGTTGATCACCTGACTAAAGATCAATGATTGTGGAAGACTGCATCCAGTCTCCACAAACAACCATAACTTTTCAATAGTTCCAAGAGAAGAAAAAGAGTATTGGATTATGGGTTTTAAGGGGTAGACCCTTTTCCCACTACTGAAAGAGCTGCTACAAACGGACCCAGTGTGTAGCAGTCTTCATACAAAGTTTGCACTTGCGTAAGATAGTGCGACGCAAAAACTGACTTGCTCCTCCAGAATGTTGCGTCCAGGATATTCTGAAGAGATCTATTTTGTTTAAATGCTACCGAGGTTGCTACAGCTCTAACCTCGTGAGTCTTAACTTTAAGTAGCTTCATATCTGCTTCAGTACATGCTGAATGCGCTTCCCTAATTAATTGCCTTATAAAAAAGGATAGCGCATTCTTCGACATTTGCAGAGAGGGTTTCTTGACCGAACACCAAAGCCCTTCTGAAGTGCCACGTATTTGTCTCGTTCTCTCCAAGTAATGCCTCAGAGACCTTACCGGACAAAGAACTCTCTCTACTTCCTCACCCGTGAGATCCGAGAGGTTCGGAAATTTCGAATGACTTGGGCCAGGGTTGAGAGGGCGTTCGTTTTTGGCTAGGAATCCCAACTGTAGCGAGCAATGGCTTTGCCCTGTCTGAAACCTACAGTTTTGCTGAAGGCATGGATTTCGCTGACCCTCTTTGCTGTTGCTAGGCTAATCAGGAAGAGAGTTTTCATGGTGAGGTCCTTAAGGGATGTGCCTGTAAGGGTTCGAACCTGTCACTCATGAGAAACTTGAGGACTACATCCAAATTCCAAGATGTTGAGGATTGTATTCTTTCCTTAGTTGTCTCGAAGGATCTAAGAAGATCTTGTAGATCCTTATTATCAGATAGATTAAGGTTTCTATGCCTGAAGACAGCTGCTAGCATGCTCCTATAACCCTTGATAGTAGAAGCAGAAAAGTTACGTCTCTTCTTGAGGTATAGCAGAAAATCTGCTATCTGAGTCACAGAGGTACTGGAAGAGGAAATAGAGTTGTCCCTGCACCATCCTCTAAAAGTCTCCCACTTCGATTGGTATACCTACCTTAATGGTTGAAGACCTCCTTGCTCTTGCAATTGCACTCGCTGCCTCCCTCGAAAATCCTCTAGCTCTTGTGAGTTTTTCGATTAGTCTGAAGGCAGTTAGCTGAAGAGCTTGGAGGTTTTGGTGATACCTTTCCAAGTGGGCTGTTTGAGTAGATCTACTCTTAACGGAAGGCTTCTTGGGGTGTCCACCATCCATTCCAGTACCTCTGTGAACCATTCTCTTGTCGGCCAGAAGGGTGCCACTAGAGTCATCCTGGTTCCTTCTTGTGAGCCACAAACTTTTGTAACACTCTGTGTACCACTTTGAATGGGGGAAAGGCGTACACGTCTAGATGTGTCCAATTCAGAAGGAACGCATCTATGTGGATTGCTTCGGGGTCTGGGACTGGAGAACAGTAAGTCTCCATCCGTCTTGTCTGCGCTGTTGCAAAGAGATCTATGCAAGGGCGCCCCCAGATTCGCCATAGACTCTTGCAAACTTCCTGATGGAGAGTCCATTCTGTTGTCAAGACTTGATGTTTTCTGCTCAGGATGTCTGCTCTCACATTCTTTTCTCCCTGAATGAAGCGTGTTACCAGAATCACGTTTTTTCCTTTTGTCCAGAGGAGCAGTTCTCTTGCTGCTCTGTATAGAGAGACTGAGTGAGTCCCGCCTTGTTTGCTGATGTAGGCCAACGCCGTTGTGTTGTCGGAGTTGACCTGTACCACTTTGTTCCGGACTACGCTCTCTAATTCCTTGAGAGCTAGGAAAATTGCAGTCAATTCTTTCAGATTGATGTGGAACTTTACTTGCTCCTTGTTCCAGAAGCCCGAGACTTCTAAACTTCCCCAGTGTTGCTCCCCAGCCCCGAGTCCGAGGCGTCGGAAAACAACACTAGGTCTGGGTTCCTCTGCTCTAGGGAGAGGCCTTCCTGGAGCTTGACGGGATCGTTCCACCACTGTAGATAGTGTTTCATGTCGTTCGAAACAGGAATACACATTGACTCTAGTGTCTTCTCTTGTCCCAATGCTGATTTAGATGAAACTGCAGAGGGCGTAGGTTCAGTCTTCCCAAGGAGACAAACTGTTCTAGCGAGGAAAAGGTCCCCAGCAGACTCATCCATTCCCTCGCAGAGCACTTCTGTTTCTTTAGGAAGTTTCTTATTTTCTCTAAAGCTTGTTCGTTCTCAATGTGGACGGAAAAGCCCGAAAAACCTGACTCTGAATCCTCATCCCCAAGTACAAGATTTCCTGGGATGGGATCAGTTGGGATTTCTGGTGGTTTATCAGAAGGCCTAGGTCTTCTGATAATCGAATTGTTTTCTGAAGATTCTCCAGACAGTTGGCGTAGGAATGGGCTCTGAGGAGCCAATCGTCCAGATACAATGAGGCTCTGATGCGTTTCTTGTGTAGCATTGCTGCTACGTTGCTCATAAGTTTTGTGAAAATTTGAGGTGCGGTATTTAGACCGAAACAAAGAGCTCGGAATTGAAATGTTTCTGTCTTGTAAACAAATCTTAGGTACTTTCTGGAGTTTTTGTTGGGTGGATCGGGGACGTGAAAATAAGCATCCTGGAGATCCAACGAAACCATCCAGTCGTCTCGTCTGACTGCAGCAAGAACTGATTTCGTTGTCTCCATAGTGAATTTTGTTTTCTTCACGAAAAAATTCAGGGAACTCACGTCCAAAATCGGTCTCCATCCGCCCCGAGTTCTTGGGGACCAGAATAATCGATTGTAAAACCCCGGAGACTCCAGGTTCTGAACTCTTTCTATTGCTTCCTTCTGAATTAGCATAGAAACCTCTTGTTGTATCGCTAGAGTCTTGGACTCCTCTCTGTACTTGGCTGACAGATCGATCGGTCTTTCTGCTAAGGGGGGTTTTTTCCAGAAAGGGATCTTGTATCCTTCTTTGAGAAGCTGAATAGACCAAGGATCTGCTCCCTTTTTCTCCCATGTTTGCCAGAAATTTTTGAGTCTGGCTCCTACCACTGTCTGAAGAAGAACTTTGTCAGACTTTATTACTTCCTCCTCTGAAGCCTCTTTTCTTGGAGTTTTTTGTAATAGGTCTTGCATTCCCTCTCCTGAGGGATCTACCTCGAAAGGGCCGAGAACTACGTGGTAGAGGAGTGGTTTCTTTAAGTTTCTGTCCTGCAAAACTTGACGGAACAACTCTCCTTGCTGCTTTAGTCATCAGATCTTGTGTCGCTTTTTGAGTCAGAGCTGAGGATACTTCTTTACCAAACTATGCGGAAAAAGATGAGTCGAAAGGGGAGCGAAAAGCAGTTCCGCTCTCTGAGTGAGCGTTACTCCACTCGAAAGAAAAGAACAAAATTGGGCCCTTTTCTTCAAGATTCCAGCTGAGAAAAGGGCTGCTAGCTCGTTCGACCCGTCTCGAAGCGCTTTGTCAATGCATGACATAAGGTGAACGAGTTCTTCCGTTTTGGTAGACTTCAAGTTTTCAATTTTCTTTCCCAACGAACCCAGAGTCCAGTCTAGGAAGTTAAAGACTTCGAAGGCTCTAAAAATCCCTTTGAGGAGGTGGTCCATTTCAGAGGAAGACCAAAACACTTTCGTCTTCCCCATGGCCGTCCGACGAGAAGAGTCCACAAGACTAGAGAAGTCCCCATGGGAAGAAGCTGGAACTCCCAAACCTAGGACTTCTCCAGTGTCGTACCAGATGCTGGATCTGGAAGCTAATCTGGCCGGAGGAAATGAGAAAGCTGTTTTTCCCTGGTCTTTCTTAGAGTCCATCCATTCCTTCATTAATTTCAAGGCTCTTTTCGAAGAGCGTGATAATACCATCTTCGTAAAGTCGGATTCTTTAGAAGCCTTCCCTAAAGTGAACTCTGAAGGTGGAGAACGAGGGGCAGCTGGCACAAAACTTTCTGAAAAAAGTTCCGCAAAAACTTTCATAAGCCTTTTAAGATCTGCTGAAGGTTGTAGATCTGTTTGATATTCTTCCTCGGAAACGACTTGCATCTGATCAAAAGGAGAATGGGGGATGTCTTCATTCCTTTCTTCTGATTGAGACACAACTGATGTAGCGATGTCATGTTGCGTTTGTGCATCCTGCTGTCCAGTTTCTTGATGCCTGGAGTCTTGTCGTCCAGTACCTTGATGCCTGGTGTCCTGGCATCCTGTCTCATGACGATTTTCGTCCTGGCGTCTTGCTTCAAGACGTTTTTCGTCCTGGCGTCTTGCTTCAAGACGTTTTTCGTCCTTGCGTCTTGCTTCAAGACGTTTTTCGTCTGGCGTCTTGCTTCAAGACGTTTTTCGTCCTGGTGTCTTCCTTCAAGACTTCTTTCGTCCTGGCGTCTTGCTTCAAGACGCTTATCGTCCTCCTGCTGTCTTGCTTCAAGATGTTTTTCATCCTGGCGTCTTGTTTCAAGACGTTTTTCGTCCTGTCGTCGTGCTTTAAAAACGTTTTTCGTCCTGGCGTTTAACAGTAAGAGTAGCAGGTTGATATGACTGCATAAGAGAGGAGAGTTTCTGCTTAAAATCTTGCAGTACGGAAAACTGTGGAGCTTCTTGCTGCTGGGAACAGACTAGAGAAGTTGCAAAGTCAATCTCTCTCTCTTCATTCTGTTCGTCTTGAGATGAAAGGCCTGAAGAACGCCAATCCGAAGGAGGAGCAGGAGCATGCACTGAAGGCATCCAATCGTCCGATGCTTCCTTTACTCCTACCAAAGACGACGGCCGCCTGTGCGGTATCTTTACGTCTTATATTGGTAGGAGAGCAAACATCGGAGACGAAAAAAGGGAAGCGAACAGGAGTTGTAGCACGCACCGAAAGTCTCCCTTCGTCCGATCCTTCCTTACTTCCTGCCAAAGACGACGGCCGCTTGTGCGACATCATGCGTCTTGATTTGGCAGGAGAGCAAGCATCGGAATCGAAAGAGAAACGATCCGGAGTTGCAGTTTGCACCGAAGGTTTCCCCCTTTCCAATATTTCCTTGCCTCCTACCAAAGACGATGGTCGCCTGTGCGACGTCTTACGTCTTAATTTGGTAGGAGAGCAAATATCGGAACCTGAAGGGAAGCGCTCGGGGCTGCTCCAATGACTACATCCTGGACGCTCTTGACGTATATCGTCCTGGCGTCCAGTATCAAGACGCTCGGCGTCCTGGGATTTCCTTTTAATGGGTCTGGATTTAGAAGTCTGACGCCAGCCCCGTCTGGGTACTGCGTCGTCAGAAGACGAAGAAAACACTTTAACCTCGCCTTTCCTATAGCGAGGGTGAGCGTCCTGGGGATCGTCTACAGGTACGCTCGAGGGGACGACCCGCTCGGGAGCTAAAACCTCTCGCCTCCCTTCGTCGGTCGACTTTCCTTCTCACAGGGGTTGGTGAGCTTGGAAGAGGTCTAGGACTAGGAGCACGACAAGTCCGAGCGGCCGCACCCTCCACTGCACTTGCACTAATTTCACTATTCACTTTAATATCTCTCATATTAGACCATAATTTATCCCTGTCTTGTGCCAGGGATTCTACCCGTTGACCAAGGGCTTGAATGGCCGTCATCATGTCCTGTAATGATGGACTTTTACCTGTTTCTGAAACTGGATTTGGTAATGATACAACAGGAGGAGGATCAATAGGATTATCGAGGGATAGAGAACTATCTATTCCTTGACTGTCTATGGAAGAGCGAGACAAGGTCTTCTTCGCTCTCCTTATCCTATCCTTCTCTAATTTACGCACATAGCGGTAATATTCAATCCATTCAGTCTCAGGCAAGCCCACACATTCATCACATCTATCACCTATCTCACAAACTTTTCCTCTGCATTTACTACAAATAGAATGAGGATCTAAAGAGGATTTAGCAAGTCTAGTCTTGCAACCTTTCACACACATTCTCAAACTTGAAGCAGAATCAGACATGATGAGAAATCAAAAAGAGAGATCAAAAACAAGCAAAGGTCAAACCAACAATATCGAAACGAAATCAAAATCCAATCAAGCGAAAGCCAAAGCCAAAGTGTACTTCACCAAATAATACTGCAAAAGACACGGGCTATAACGAGCGAAGTTCCAACGATGTCACCGTAGCGGCGGCAGGGAAGATCTGAGGAATAGTTGGTATGGTGCTACGTACCTGGTAGAGGGCGCACAGGTGGTGCACCTGACTACCCAATCGGCGATTGCCGCGAGTTTTGAAATTCTGCCGTGGTGACGGGGTTCAGGGGGAACGTAAGTTTAAAAAAAAAAAGCTATAATTAATAAAAAAAAAAAACCTTTTTTACCAGGTGAGTTAGATGTTTGAAATGTCCATTTCAGCAATCGAGGCTATAAGGGGGCCCAGACCCAAGGCTTAAAAATCTTTTTTATTGGTTGTGGGATCTTCATCCTCCTAAATCTTCCATCAGGTCTCATGTTCATTCATGGAATCCCCAAGTTGTTGGCGTCCAAAGTTACCTGTAAGCATGTCTTCTGTGTATGGTGACCATCTTAGCTAGCTTATCTAGTACGCTCTGTAATAATCCTAAAGAAAAAGTTTTTCCTTACAGCAAACTGACCCTCTTCCTTCAGTCTTCATTCCTGACTTTTTCTGTTACCAAAGACTCTCTGAGACCTTCTATTCCCATCATCACTTCAAGACAATCTACAGCTCCATCCTCCCAGCTACACTGAGATTTAGGCCATAAGAATGGTGGTGCCAAATATAACAGAAATTTTCATTCAAAATTAGTTTCCACACAAACCCATCATATACAAATGGAGTTCCTTCCCGCCAGTCCATCAGATATGTTTCTTTTCTAGACTGCATAAAATTGTGACATGAGTAATGATGCTCAAGACTCCAAGAAGCACTTGCACAATAAGTGATCCAATTTTTCTTTGGGCTTAGAGTTTGCGGTGTCTGGGGGCATTTGTTGACCACAGATGTGGGCTATCTTAGTCAGTATGATAGAGAAAAACAATTTCAGTTCTAAACACTGACTGTATATGACTGAAAATCGTTGAAGGAACACAGAAGATGCAAACAACTGACGTTCTCATCCACCAAAGAATCTCTTCATTGTAATTTCACAAATCATTATTGTTTACTTTGCAATTTTGAAACATGGCATTCATGGCAAAGTTGATTTCATATACATAAATTTCAAAAACATAAGTCTATGACTGCTAAAAGACTCAAACACATGAAGTCCATATATGTACTATGCTATATAAAATAGTAAAAGTTATTTCTACAAGTCTTCCCTTTTCTTTCTTGAGTTTCAGTAAACAGTCTTCTAAAATTTCTGTTCCAGCTGTGACCAACTATTAATATAATCTTTGCAAACATGAACCCGAATCCTTGGTTCTTTGGATTTTGCACTGTTAGTGGTAACATTTTCTTGCTAAACATGTTTACATAAGTCACATTTCACATTTAATTGGCCTTATCTGATGTTTTCCTTTGAATTCCTCTCTTATGGTTTTAGCTTTACATCCCTACAAATGGATAACTCTAATATAATAGTATGTACTTCCCTCCTCAATTTAAAAAAAAACGAGAGAAAAAAGTGAAAAATAAATAGTCTTGATGTAACATTATGCTGTACACAATAAACAGCATTCAATTGGCATTTATATTACTGGGGAGATGAGAATGAGGAAAGTTTATTGTATATATGCAAGCCCAAGCCCATGGTGATTAAATGTGAATACGTAATTATATAAATTGCAATAATTAAATATTCCGAAATCTAACAAAATAAAACTCCTCAATACATTTCAATTCCTAAATGGATTCTTGGCTGATGTGCTAAACTTTAGTTAGAACAATATGTACTTGTATATCCCACTTCTGATCAAGCTTTGCATTAAGTTATACCTGAACACTAGTAATAAAAGTAATAATAATTATAATAATCATGATACAGTAGTACTGATACTTGCAATCTAATTTAAATAGCAAACTACAAAATGTTCCTTAGGCAAATGCAGCTAAATAAAATAAAAAATCAAATGAATTAATGCAAAACATGTCACCTCCCTTACCCCCCCTCCCCTGACACCACAGGTTTTCCATTATGTGTCCACTTGAGACGATGGTAATGGGAGAGAATGCAAATCACAGTGAACTTCCCTCTCTCTGCAACATAATGGTGGCCCTGGTATACAACATTCAGAGACCAAGACTCACCTTCCAGACCAATTTCCGAGCCCTGCACAATACCGGCACCTGTTGGAAAAGAGTAATTATAAATTCATGTACTAAAATGTTCACCTTCGAAAAGAATCAAAATAAATACCAACCTATTACACATTTGGAGAAGAATCTAAAATGGAATGCTGACTCATGTTCAACATTTTAAACATGTGAGCCATTCATTCTCCATGCAACTTTAAGTATAATAGGAAGTCACAACAACAAAGTAGGATTAGTTTTGTACTGCTCCTACAAAAAAAAAAAAAAAAAAAAAAAAAAAAACTCACATAGCTTCAATTGTAATATATGAAGACTTGATTAGTAAAGCTAACTTCTGAAAAAATAAAGCCATACACAACTTTAATTTTTTCCACAGACTTATATACTAAGAAACATTAAGTCACATTTCAGCATTTGGAAACATTATTAGTGTTTTACTTTTCAATCTACAAAATAAAATAAAATAAAATATGGTATTATGTATAAATCTCCTGATCAATCCTTATTAGTTACCTATTCATGGAAAATGCAGTATATACATAGTAGTAGTCTACTGCACTTGCAAATGATGAAATAAAATAACCCGTGCTGTAGCTGGTGGCAAGTGTAAGAACAAAATTCGGTATGAATTGTATTACACATAGTACAGGCAGTCCCCGGTTATTGGTGGGGTTACATTCTCGGCGGGGTGCTGATAAGCGAAAACTGCCATTAACTGAAACTCTGCGATTTATGGCATTAGGGATAGGTTCATTTTTAATAATAAGTATGTGGAATTCACTATGTTTCCATGCACCTTTACACTGAGGATAGGCAGACATTCTCACTTACTTGAGAATGTGATTCCCTAATCACTTCCCTTAAGAAGAATGACAGGGCATTCTTTGAAAGAGGATGGGAGGGGTCCTTTACCCACGTCCTTTAGACATTTCTGTTCTCCTCAGGTAGAACTTCAGAGCTCTCACTGGGCAGAGGACTCTCTCCTCTTCTTCAGACCCTAATAACTCTGACAGACTCTTAATCATGAGAGAACAAGGCCAAGGTCTAATTGAGATTCTTGTTTTTTATGAAAAAATTTAGTGAACAAATTGCATCTCCTCCAAAAATCCTGATTCTCCTATCCTTAGCTTGTAGTTCACTCACCCTCTATACAGTAGCTAATGCTACTAAAAAGAGGGTCTTCTTTGTCACATTTCTAAAGGAGGCTTCCTCCATTGGCTCAAAAAGAGGGCCTGAAAGCCACTTTAATACCTCATGTAGGTTCCAGGCCACTGATTCTGTTCCTCTTTTACTCATATCAAAAGATTTAACCAAATCTGTAATGTTCTGGTTTGCAGACAAATCTATTCCTGTGTGTCTGAAAACAGAATTGAGCATAGCTCTGTAGCCCTTTATTGTTGATGCAGATAAACCCCTGGATTCTCTGAGAGAAAGAGGAAAGTCTGCAATTTCTGCCACAGTTGTCTTATAAGACGAGATTCCTTTTTGTTTGCACCACATGCAGAAGATAGCCCACTTATTCTGGTAAACAGCTGCAGTGGATTTACGTCTACATTGAATTGCTCTTACAGAAGCTTTGAAAATTCTTTTGCTCTGAGTAATCTCTAGACAGTTTAAACCCTGTCAGAGCAAGAGAGGACAAACCTTGATGAAACCTCTTGAAGTGCATTTTTTTGAGCTGACTTATCTTCTGAGGAAGCAAACTTGGGAAGTAAACTAGAAGTTCCAACAGATCTAGAAACTACTCTTTTAGGGGCCAAAATGGGGCTATTAATATCATGGAAACATTCCTGTGTTAAAAACTTGTTTAGAACCTCCCATACCATCCTGAAGGGAGGGAAGGCTTTACGAAAAGTAACTTGTCCGACCAAACCTGTAGCATTGTGTCTGTCTCCAATGCTAAAGGATCTAGTACTGGGGAGATGAATGTGGAGAGTTAAAAATTTCTGTTGCAAAAAGATCAATCAATGGTTTTCAACACAACTTCCAAAGAGACTCACAGACCTATCATCTAGCGTCCATTCTGTCGGTATCACTTGATTGTGCCTGGTCAGCTGACCTGCAAGGACATTGAGTTTTCTTTGTATAACTTGTGATGATTATTGTCCGATTCTCCTTGAACCACAGGAGGTTCCTTGCTGCTTTGCACAGCGAAAAGGAGCACGTTTCCCCTTGTTTGCTGATGTATGCCAGTGCCGTTGTGTTGTCTGAGTGCACTGATATTCTTTTGTTGTACACCTCTGAAGCAAACCACTTGAAGTCTAAGTGACTAGTACTCAGCTCCTTCAAATTTATATGCATCTCCTTTTCTCCTTCCGACCAAATTCCCGACACTTCCTTGGTCTCTAAGAGAGCTCCCCAGCCTAAGTACGACACATCGGCATAGAAGTTTAGGTTGAGGCTCTGAGGATTAAGAGACTTCTTACACATGATCACTGGTACTGCAGAAATGTTAGCTGCTGACCTTTTCAGTGGTCTAGAACAGTGGTTCTTAAGTGCGACCACGGTGCCCACATGCCAGGCAAATTTAATGCGGTACCACCAAGGGAAATTTAGTCATCTTCCAATGGAAAAAGAATTCAAATGAGAGAGAGAGAGAGAGAGAGAGAGAGAGAGAGAGAGAGAGTACTGCACTTTATTAAGAATATATACATATGTATTGCAACAAGCTGACTGATATGAATCTTGAAGCAGCTTTGAGGCTTGCTTTGGAAGAGAGAACAGTACAAGAATTCCTCCTTTTTTCAAAACTGTTATCTGAAAAATGAATATCAAGATACATAGTTACTTGAATAATGAGTAATAAACTGATTGCCTGCACAAGAATTTCTTTTTAAATCATACCTAAACGATGAATATAAAATTGATTGTCTGCATCCTGTTTTTATTTTTTAGATTACTTGTAATTAGACATAGTATCTTGTAGGTACCTATAATTAAGCCATTTATGGAGGATGAGAACTTATTGCCACATTTATATTGATTGTCCTTATTGCAGCCATCAGCAATATCTCGTGGCAGCCAATGCGGCCACTGGAATAATCTGCTTGAGAACCACTGGTCTAGAAGAAACATTATAGCGACAATGTGCCTCCTTTCCGGGCTGAAAGCCTTAGAACTAGAGGAAAGACAGTGCACTTCTGCAAAGACACCTTTCTAATGGCTGTCTGCTGTCGGTGCAGGAGAATCAGGGGGACAAACTGCCAGCTCCTCCACTTGCACTTCACTCGCTTCACTTTTGCACTCCATAAGCACTTTCACTAATTGACCTAACTGAGACACTGTGTTAAACAATAATTTGAACATACTTTTGAATTTACTCTCCAAAGTGGCAATGGTGTTGGGGTCAAGAACCTGGGAGCTGGGACCAGGATTAGGAAGAATAGTGGGAGGGCTGGAAATGGGAGAAAGTGGAAAAGGAGACAATTAGAACGTTGATTGACCTATCTGATTCTTGATCACAATCCCTAAGTAAATGCCAAATGGCTACCAAAAAGAGTACGAGACCAATTTTCCAGGAACACAGCAAAGAATTCAAATTTCGAACCAACTGCTGACTCATAACCTCATGTATACCTGGTTCAGTTGTTCCTCTTCTTCCTGAAAGTGGGCAAAACTACATAGCTCCCTATTACAAAAAAAAAAAAAAAAAAAAAAAAAAAAAAAAAAAAAAAAAAAAAAAAAATTGCTACCACGAATTTCCAATTTTAGCTGCCAATACTAGAAACGGTTAGCTATGTAATTACAGTACTTGGTAGGTTACATATGTAAAATTAGAATGTCAAAAAAACAGAGGGAAGAGGAAATATTCAGGATAAAAAAAGTGTCTAAGTAAAAACGAAAAAATGTAAATGGAAACAATATATAAGTTAAAAAAAAAAAAAAAAAGATAAAGCTGAAACTAAAAATATATTGGAATGATGAGGGTAATAATTGAAAACCTTCTAAATAAAAGAAAAAATGAACTGGAAGATTTTGGCATAACAGAAGAGCCAATATAAATTATAATTGAAGAAGATAAAAGGGCCTGAGAAGGATGAAAAACTGAAAAGCCTTGGGACCATCTGAATAAGCAAATAAACTTCATAAAAGCAGCGGGGGTGCCAGGCCAGACACCCATGACCTTACTAGTAGTAAGTGTTTGTATGTATATGTGAAAACCTGATAAAATAAAGACAGGAATAGTGGAAGAAGAACCTTATAGTAATACTATACAAAGAAAAAGATGTATGCAATAAAGAAATTTACAGAAGAATAAAATTACTTTAGCATGCTATGAAAATATTGGTAAAGGTGTTGGAGAAAAGGGTGAGGAAAAACTCTTAAAATCAATAACTGTCACTTTGGCTTCATGCCAGCATGACTAACAGCAACAGCAACCTTTACAATAAAACAACTATAGCTAAAATATGGAAAGAGTAAGAGATTTATACCATACTTATATTTGTTGATACTGAAATGCCATTTGACAGTGTACCAGGACATACACATATATGTATTATAAAAATAAGAGCATATCAGAAGAACTAATGAAGTTAATGATGCTACGCTACAACACTACATCTAGTGACACAATGGCAGGTTTATAAGAAAAAAAC